>NW_006399813.1:5749153-5993263 GCF_000299155.1 Elephantulus edwardii
GGATGTGGATCATATGTGGCTGGCCCAAACACTAGATAAGACTGAAATGTGCTATTTCACTTCTTTGTTTGAGAGCTATATTTAACAGAGTGCCTTTCTAAAGTCCCAGGTCAGCTTGCTCTGTTTCCTAGTAGGACTGGGCAAAGGAAATATAAATTCATTTTACTATCAACCGAAGAAAAACAGGAACGTATGCTGGAGAAACATTTTATCTGGGACAGTTGGACCCTGTAGTTAGTTAATCCCCAAAGTCAGTTAAAGCATAACATTTTTGAAAAAAGAAAAAGAGAATATTGGTTCTAAGCTGGGAGCTCTGAGGGCATAAAAACATAACCTCTCTGGCAGTTCTGGTCCACCAGCATATCCAAGAAGGGAAGATGGACAGTTTTCTCTGACCAGTTTGTAGCCTTGGAAAACCAATGTTCAGTGATGAGCCAATTCCAACTTGACAGCAATGAAGTGGTGATAATAATGAGAATCCCTACGTATTTTGGTTTACTTTGAAAACACATATTCATTCACAAATCTTTTGATGTGAGTCCAGGCTTTTTTTTAAATTTTTTTTTTTTAGTATGATTCCTTCAAGTAGTTTTCTATTTAATTTCTTTCATGAACCACACCCTTAACATATCATTTTTCTTTTCCCGCTTCCTTCAATTTCTTTAAGCCGGTTCTTAAAGATATTTGAGAAGTGTAGAATACTACCAAGCTCTGCCCTCATCTTTCATCCTTGTCTTGCTCAGAGTTTGTCAACAGTGGGGGGTTCTCCCACCCATAGCAGTTTTTGTCAACGCTTCTTTGTAAAACATCTACTTAAGTTTCATGGAAACAGACCTTTTTGCACTTATATTTTATTCGTTTATGTAAAAGCAATATGTAAGCCAAGCAATAACATGTCTATTATGAATAGGGTTGTAAATCAAGACTGTTGATCCTGAAGAAGCACCCATCCGTCTGATAGGAATGGAATGATTGGATCCACAAGGGAAGACCTTTCTAGCAACAGCCTTCAGTGTGCCATGAGACTTAGGCAGTGTATGTGGCAGAATAGTTGGAGTAAGTAGGAGAAGCTGGCTACTTAATCTGTGTCAGTTCCTCACCCTTCCTTTCTTACATGATGTCAGAATTTTAATCTTGGCACTTGTAATCCCAATTCTTCTATTAGACTACAGGCTTCTGCTAAGGCAGGGACCGTGTTTTACCTGTCTCTACTTCCTGTGCCTGTTATAGTGCCTGACTCCTTCGTAGGTGCTCAGAAGTGTTACTAAATGCGCACACGCGTACACACACGCATATCATCTCTTGTGGCCTACTGGGTAAGGAATTGAGTTGCCATCCTAAAGGCAGGTGCTTTGAATCCACCATTTGCTCCAAGGGAGAAAGATGAGCAGTTTCCTCTTGTGTGATTTACAATATCAAAAAACCCTCTAGAGGGTTAACTGTGAGCCAGTTCTGACTTGACGGCAGTGAGTTTTGTTTTTCTGTATCTACATAAACACATTCATGTCAGAATGGACATATGTTTAGTGCAGTACTGTACCACACTTGGTGCCACACCACTCTATCTTGAACAAATACATCTATGTATGTATCACTGCACACAGTAAGTCTCAAAAATCTAAAAAGAATCTTTAGTACCTTTTGTTTAGGAGGTTTTTTTTTTGCTGTACTCTGTCCTTCTATCTGAGAAGCTGAAAGTTGATCGTGGAACTTTTTTTCCCTTGGTTTGGAATGACATACACATCTTTAAAGAAGATACTTTCTTAATCATAACAACATCTCATTTTTAGAGTGATAAAAATAATATCAACAATTATTAACGTTTATTGGGTGCTTATTATGTGTCAAGTACTGTGCTAAGTGTATTTTATCTCAGTTCATCTCCTCCTCCCTGAGAGAGTCGTGTGCTGTTATATTCTTTTACAGATGAGAACTCTTTGGGACTGGTTGATGTGGTTGCTATATGCCCCTGAGTCAAATGTGACTCAGAGTGGCCCTAGAACAACAGATCTGAACCTTGCTATATCTTGTGCCATCCTCACCATCTCCAGTGTACTTGAGTCCTTTGTTCAAGTCACTGTATCAATCCATCTCATTGAGTGTCTGTCTTGTTTATGCTGACTACCTTTCCGAGCATGATGCCCTTCTCTAGGGACTGGCCCCCATACCAACCTGCCCAAAGTATGTGAGATGAAATATCAACATCCTTTCTTCTAAAGGGCAGCCTGGTTGCACTTCTCCATGACAGATTTTTTTTTTCCTTTTGGCAGTGTATTGGTTATTCAGTACTCTTCTCCATCATCACAGCTCAAAGACTTTAGTTCCTCTTCCGTCATCCTTAGTCATTACCAAACTTTCAGATGCATAACAAATAATCCCAAAGACCAGGATCAGGTGTACCTTTGTCTATAAGCTGACGTTCTCGCTCTTCAGCACTTTGAAGAAATCCGTGATACTAGATTTTCCCAAAGTGATCTTTTGATTTCTTGATTGTCAGTACTAAGGGTGTTGATTGTGGATCCATCTTATTTGATGGAATTATTAACAATCTCAATCTTTTTTCCATTATAATGTTGCCTATTTGTCCAGCAGTGACAATTTTTGTTTTCTTGCTGTTAAGATATAATCAATATAGGCAAGCTCTGGTGGCCTAGTGGCAAGAAGGTGTACTGCAATCCCAGAGGTGCACGGTTCAAATCCACCAGATGCTTTGCTGGAGAAGGAGGAACAATCTCCTCCTATACCAGTCAGATCTGATTTGACAGTACACACACACAAAATAATAAAAAAAAAGATATAATCAATATAGAAAATTGTAATCTTTGATTTCCTGTAGCATACATTCAAGTCCTCCCCGCTTTGAGCAAGCAAGGTTGTGTCATCTGCTTAACAGGTTGTTGGTAAGTCTTCCTCTAATTCCGATGCCACATTCTTCTTCATAAAGTCTACCTTCTTGAATGATTCAGCATACAGATTCAAAAAGTATGGAGAAAAGATATAGCCCTGATGCACATCTTTCTTGATTTGAAACCATGCAGTCAGCGGTCTCTTGCTCTGTTCAAAGAACTGCCTCTTGGTCTAGGTATAGATTTCACATGAGCACGATTAAATGTTCTGGCTCTCTCATTTTTCTCAATGCCAGCCATAATTTATTTTGGTCTACAAATGCCCATAGTTAGTAACAAATAGATGTGTTTTCTGTGTAATAAGGAGCTGGTTGTTATGTGCTGTCGAGTTGGAAGTGACTCATATCTGACCCTCCAGCAGGTTTTCAGAGGCAGTTAACCACGTAGGAGGATATGGCCTGTTCTCCCGTGAAGCAGCTGGTGATTTGAATTGTGTGCCTTTGGGATTGCAGCTCAGCTTTTACCACTAGCTCACCAGAGCTCTGTAAGGGCGTGGTAGTGATCCCTTGCAAGGATGTGGGACAAAGCCACATCTTTGAACAGTTGAGCAGTGAGGACAGTTTGTTTTCAGAATGCTCCTTATTTTAGGTGTGATATATCTCCCAGCAGGGTGACAGGGGCCTTTGAATTGAAACAAATTGCCTCAAGGGAGAAATGCCAACCTTGGCATTTGGTTTTCTGGGAAATAGACACCCTCACAACTCCAGAGAATAAAAGGGACCCTTGTGGTCAGGCGTTGCCCAGAGTGTTTGAATAGCTTCTGCAGGGGGTATAGGAAGCAAAGACAGCAGTGAAAATAAGCTACCTGTGATGTTAGACCCCACCTATCACTTTGCTCCCAGACCTCTTACTTATTCAAGAGCCCTCCAGAAACTTCTTTGCTCTCATAGTCTGGATGTGTGAGAACAAGCTGCTTATTGGTGCCAAAACAAGCAACAACATGGGTCTCAGCATGCTGGACCAGGCACTAGACACAGGGTGGAAGGGTCTCCATTTCAGAACAGTGTTGGTGGAAGTAAATTTTGTGGCTATTGGCATGAGGTTGATTCTGAGCTGAACTTAAGCCTTATAAGTCTTTTGTCCTTTCACATATTTGGGACCTCAAGGATAGGGATTCACTCACAGCCAGATGTCATGAATCTGAAAAAGTGCTTATCTGTGAGCCCCTTGGTCAGAATGAGAACAGCAGCTTGAAAGAAGCAATAACTAAACAAACAATCCCCCCTACACACACATACACACACACACACACACACACACACACAGACAGACACACACTCCTGTGGGTAGTAAGAACAATGCAGGACAATATCTGAATGCCCTTTTTATAAATCTGAAGAAGACAGTGGCTGGAGGCCACGCTGTCCAGTCCCTCTTCTCACAGAGCAGTAGCTAATAGTGTGTTTGGCTTTAAAATGGTGTCAAGTCCTCCTGTCCTGGAAGTAAAATCCAAGGATCCTTGATGTGCTTTCCAAAACCAAAAAATTTGATGCAGCTGCATGACCATTTTTTCACTTGTCTGCCGCAGTTACATGTGTTGGCTCTGTCTTGAGATGTGTGTAGATTTTAGTCGAGGAGGGAGTGATTGACCTGGTTGACCTGGTGCCACAGTGATCAGAATGGTTGATAGCTGACCAGGAAGTTGAACAGTTTGAACCTAGCAGCCTCTGGGTTCTTTCTTTCTGGACGTAGCAGTCTGTAAAGATTTGCTTTGGGTCACCAAGTCAGAATTGACATGATTGCACCAGGTTTGGTGTTGATTTTTTGAGCAAAGCCAGTCTGATTAAATGATGGAAGGAATTCTCTCGATCTTTTCTGGGTGTCACAAAGGGTTAAGCATAGGATGGCTCATTGGAAGGTTGGTGGTTCACATCCACCTAGAGACCTACAATTTGCTTCTGAAAGGTCACAGCCTTGAGTAGGAATTGACCTGGCAGCATGTTCCCTGGAAGCAAAGATGTCAGCTGGTTTCTGTAGTGTTTTTGTTCTGTGCTGGATAAACTTAAGAGTTTTAAGTAGAGAGAGATAAACTTACAGTGGTGTTTGTCAAGTTTATGGAATGGTACTGCCCCATCACTGTAGAATGCTCCTCTGTTTTGCTTTAAACTCAGAGCTTAAACTCACTCGCTAAAAAAAAAACACAAAAAAACTCACTCGCTGTAACCCCAGCATCCTAGCCAGCTGGGCAGGCAGGCTTTGTTCACGCCTGGGCCGTAGCTGAATGTTGCTCCTCTTCAGTTTCATATCCGGTTTCTGCTTCCTTGAGACAGAATGAAGTCATACATCACACACAGAACCTCTGGCCACTCCTTTTTGCCTCTGGGCCTTAGAAGCTCCTGAAATACCCTAATCCTCTCAGCAGCCTTTCGAGCTGGGTATTATTACTCCCATTGTACAGAGGAGGAACCTGAGGCTCAGAGACATTAATAACTTCCTTAAGATCACACAGTCCTAGGAAGTGAGATCCAGGATTCAGAAGCCTAGCTTCAATGTCTTGGCTTTTCTAACACAGTTTCTTCTAAATTTTCTCTCTTTCCTTTGCTGTGTATGTCATCTCCATTTCAGAGGTCGTGAAGATGGTGCAGAATAGGGTAAAGTTCAGATCCCTTGAGTCTTGGTCAGCTCTGTGGCACTGCACAACAGTGAGGAAGTCAATCCGCTGAAATGGGTTTGAAGGAGGAAGAGAGAGCTCCTTAACTATGAGAACCATCATCCTCCCTCATGCGGGGGCAACAAGCCTCATCATTTTGCTGAATATACATGGACTCCTTCCTCTGCCTCAGATGGGTCGAAATAGGGATGCTGCGGCAGAGGAAGGGAGTTAAGTGTGGCTTCCTACGATTTGTAATAAAATAAAAACTCCCCAGTGACTCTTTGCTGTCTGCTGGTGGCTGTGATGGAGTGGGCCACCTTAGGATCGCCTCACTTAAGGGCCTCCTGTGAGTCGTCAGGCCACAAAGGGTCTTGAGATCAAATGTGCAGTTAAATTGATGTGAACAATTCATTAGGATAAAGACTTCCTCTACTTCCAAGGCCGCGAGGTGCTCGCCCCTTGTCTCCTCTTTAAAGTTAACATGGGGATAAAAGAGTTCATATTAGGAAGAGATCTGTATTGCCCTTTTCCAAAGCATTGATTATTTGAAGGAAGAGAAAGGCTTCTTGCACTTACGTCCAAATAAACAGCTTTGAAAGATGAGAGGCTTTTTGTGAATTTTTTTAAGGGACTTTTTTAAAAACCCTGCTATTTCTTTTAGAAATGATTGCTCCATAGGTTTAAAAGATGACCTAAGTGACTTTCTTAAGTATATTGTTGTTGTGAGGTGCCATTGAGTCAAATATGACTCATAGCGACCCTATGAGCAAAAGATCTGAACCCTGTCCTATGCAGTGCCATCCTCACACTTCCTGACACACTAGAGCCCATTGCTGTGTCAGGCCACCTGATTGAGGGGCTTCCTGAACTCTTTCCCACCTTCCCAAGCATGATGTCCCTCTCCAGGGAACAGCCTCTCCTAGCAACATGCCAAAAGTATGCGAGATGAAGCTTCAGCATCTTTGCCTCCAAGGAGCACTCTGGAAGGAGCTTAATCTCTCTCTCTCTCTCTCTGTGTGTGTGTGTGTGTGTGTGTGTGTGTGTCCTTCATTCAGCTCTGACTGCCTGGAAACTAGCCTAGATCTCTTCCCTCATCTTTAGCCTTTAATTCGACTTTTTATTCCCTATTTTGTAACCCCATATGAATTAGTTTTTTGGCTCTTAAGGTTTTAAGAGACACAACCCTCCCTCCACAGACATAAGGCACTTACTTGCTTTCCAGAGCACATGTAGAGAGTTTGAGCTCTGGCAATTTGGGTTTTTTCCCTTTGCATCAGGCGACAGAGAACTTTTTACTTATTCTGCTCTGAGTGGATGGGGTGGCCTCAGACTCATAGTCACGAAAAGTGATCGAGCGATTGAAAGAAAAGGCATTTAAATGAAGAGAGAAACTGCCACACTCCTATCTAAAACAAAACATGTCTGTCGTTTAAGACCTATTTGGATTATAAGGTGTAATGCTCCCTTCTTCTTCCTCCTCCCCCTTTCTGTTTCTCTAGTCAAGAGTCTGGTATTGTCTTCCTTGTGATAAAAGGAACTGTTGCTGCTGTTAGGTGCCGTCAAGGTGACTGACTCTCGAGGATTCTAGGAACAGATTAAAACTGTGCCCTGCCCTGTGTCATGCTCATGATCTCTGCCGTGTTCAAGCCTATTGCTGTCACTGTGGCAGTTCGTCCAGTTGAGGGTCTTTCTTTCTTTCAAAGACCGTCTACTTTTCCCAGCATGATGTCATTTTCCAAGGACTACTTTATTGCCTTCTGACAACATGCCCAAAGGATGAGAAGTGAAGGATACAGTTTATAGTCTAGTGGCCTAGTGGTTGTTGTAATCCCAAAGGACCATGGTTCAGATCTACCAGCTACCCTATGGGAGAGAGGTGGGCAGTCTCCTCCTGTGCAGTTTACCGCTTCTGAAAACCTACTGAAGGGTCAGCTAGGATTCCGACTTGATGGCACACAACAATAACAGTCTAAAACCTAAGCTCTTTACGGTTCTTAACAGAAACACTTCTCTACTAACCTCGTTTTGCAGAGGCCGCTGAACCTCCAAGGGTCATTTAACAAACATCACCTTTGCAGTCTGTTGACTGTGTGTAAGGACTGGGCTGAATGCTGAGAGGCAAAGACAAAGAGAACACGGTTCCTGCTTCCCCCACCCCCATGCACACGTCGTACGATGCAGCAGAATTTAGTGTGAGAAGTCTTGTATCCAAGTTATGTACAGTGCCGATTTTAAATGTGTCCTTGTTATTGCTGTTAGATGCTGTTGAGGTGATTATCAACTTCTGTGTGTTGCAGAGTAGAACTGTCCCATTGGGGTTTCTGAGATCTAATTTTTGTGGAAATAAATAACTATCTTTCTCAAATGTGTTGCTAGGTGGATTTGAACTGCCAGCCTTTGAGTTGGCAGCAGAGCACTTAAACATTTCATTTCCAGGGCTCTTTGGACTTGACCTTAGTGTAACAGTTTAATTCTGTGTTGTATTTGCCTATCCAGTTGCCCATTCTGTGAGCTCTTGAGGGCAGGGAATAGGTATGGGGTGAGTGAGTGAATGTCTACTTTCAGTGTCAGGCCTGTTTTACAAAGTATTCCACTTAGATTTTCATCTTCCTGCAAAATGTTTCTATAACTGAAGATAAATAGGAAATGATCTTGGGCTGGAGCCATCTGGGCAACAATGGATTTTACATGGTTGTTCATTAGCAAAATGCCTGATTTGATTTTCAGGATCCTATTAGGTTAAACCATATGAAGTTGCCATATTTATCAGCGTTTTTACATGGCTTACCCTACTAGAAATAGACCTATTTCACCACCTTCTGGTCTTCTTTAGGATTGAAATACTCACAGAGGCAGCTCTGGGCAGATAGATACTGTCCTGGTTGTTCATATTGCCACCCTAGTTACACCTGGGAGCGTCTGTTGGAGCTGCAACCTGTACCTCTGCCATTCTTGTGCTGCTCAGCCCTGAAGTGGAATTCCCGTAGGCAGCACCTTTTAGTAGACTGGGCACGGCATTAAACTGCTGCTCTGTGCCCATTAGAAAATATTTCCATTTACCTTGGAGAATGTACAAAAGCAGGGTTTCATGCATATATAAGAGAAAACAGCAAATGAAAAGGATGTGTACACAGTATCATGAACGGGACACTATTCTTAGGTGGCTCTCTACCCTAGAAAGGAATAGGAAGCAAGAATGCTTCTGAATGTGGACTCCAGCTGCCCCAGGCGCGGGCCAAGAGGCTTCAAGTCAGAGGGAAACTCCTGAGAGCTGTTTGCGTCTTCCCGCCCTTCCTCTTTTGGTAGAAGACTCTGTATTTTTGTGTGTCTGTATGTCTTAAATGCAAATGGAGTGTGAGTGGGTGGGTGGCTCTCTCTTCTTCAGGATTTAAGAGAAAGGGTAAAAAAAAATCATGAGGAGTGGCCTTCCCACCTGTCCCGCTTCTGCCACAGGAATGGTCTGGATCTATTTGGTAGATGCGGCAGCTGGTCTCATTCTGAGTGGATTTGGCCTCTGAGAAAAAGAAGGGCTTCTTGGCTGACTAGACTAACTAAGCCTTTTCAGCAATTTACTTGCTCTTTTGATTTGTTGTTTCGTCTTTCATGTTGGAGCGGGACCTGATTTGCCTTTGAAATTGAAGAGCAGGAATAGGAATGCCCAGTGTAAGCCATTGGACCCAGATGTGTACCTGCCACTTTCTAGTCACTTAGTGACTACTGATTACTTGATCTGAATTTATTGGTGTCTGGAAATGGAACCAGTGGCCTACCTTCAATGCTGTGGTTGATATAGACCTCTAGGTTACATTAGTATGATGTTGGTAGACATCGCTAATGTCACTGTCAGCATCACTGAATGATATTTACACACTTCAGCAGAGTATGGTGAAGGTACACCTATCTGCTAGCCTCTCTGCTTATTATTTAATATTGCCAACAGCAGCAAGTCAGTGTTTTAAAAAGGGCAGGACTTTAATTAGGACTGGATGTGGCATGGAATTTCTAGAAGGAAGACCTAGAATTGTGGCATTACTTCCAGACTGAAGGGGATCAGGCCTGAATAGAAACCATTCCACTTCCTCATTTCTCTAAATGGAAACAAAAATCTCAAGACATTTTCTTCTTTAGACCACCGAGTTCCAGTCACTCAACTACCCCTACTCAAATGTTCTAGCCAGTGTATCCTTAGAAGAAAGGGACGTTTCTGTTCCTTAAGATTGCTGATGGACACTGTAGACTCTCCTTCTCTCCTGATTTAATGAAGATTTGTGTGATGTGAGTACAGAGAAAATACTGGCTGTAGGTAAGACAGCTGTTAACCTGGCTAATAGCATGTTCCTGTTCGTGTTAACTATGTGCTTTGACTGTGAGGCCCCTGTATTTTCCAGTCATCATGCTACATCAGTGCTGCAAGTTAGCCTCCTTAGATAAGACAAAACACCAGTTAGCTATTTTAATTCATCCAGTGGAGAAGGGTTTAGTAGAGAAGAATATGATTATCATTTAACTTCACTGTGAAGGGTAACCATGTCAAAGCAGGGCACTGGAGACCTGGGCTGGAGTTAGCATGAGGCTGCTGATGAAAGGATTTCCAGAGGCAGCAAGTCACATGGGAGTAGATTGCCCATCTTTCTCCTGGTGGATTTGAATCCTCTGCCTTTGGGTTGGCAGTGCAGCTCCTTACCACTAAGCCACCAGAGCTCCCTTAGTGCTGAGATCACTGAATTACAGCATAGCAATGAATTAAGCAGCCTCCTTGTTGTTATTATATAATGTCCAGTCAGAATCAACTCTAGTGGGTTTTCAGTGGCAAGTAAGTCTCATGGGAGGAGATTGCCCATCTTTCTCCTGTAGAGCAACTGGGCAGATTTGAACCATGCCCCTTAGAAGTTGGCAGTGCAGCTCCTTACCACTAAGCCATCAGAGCTCTCTCCAAAGGGAGTTATTTCCAAAGTGTGATGGGGACGTACCCTGCTTGGTTTGGATGGGGTCGTCACATAAGCCTTTTCTGGGTTTTCTTTTCAACTGAATATGTTGTGTATATATGTATGGTTTTTACCCCCCTCCCCAACTGCTGCTAACAGATTGAATAACGCCAAAGTCCAGTGAACCTAAGTTTCTGTAAGGGATGTGAAAACAGGGCTAGAGAATTGATCTTGCCTTAAGTCCAGCAATCTGGGATCAGCTTTCTCTGTTGACCTTGGTGGAGTTTGAAGTTGTCACATTGGAGGTGTTCTGGGAAATTTGAGCACTGACAAGAGCTGTGCAACAGGAAGGCTGGGCAGGGAAATGGCTTTGTAGAAAGAAAAATCTCTTTATTGATACCGTCCTAAAGAATTTGTCTTTCAGTTGATACCAGGTGTGTTAATACCATTGTTTTTTGGTGAGGTTCTAGAGTGTGTGAAGGGAAGTGGGATGTAGAAGTGGGGAGAGGAAGTCTTAACAGAAGTTCACTCCTGATCTTTTCTAGTGAAGATGCCTCTAAGGGAGAATTTTGACTAGCTAATTGGAATGATTGTCTGGTTTCTACCCAGACATTGCTTTTAGCCTTGCACTACTTAATTCTCTTTGCATATCAAGTTAATGACATTAGGATAAGGCATAAAATCTCATGTTTGGAGTATGGTTTTGGATTATAGACTCTTTATATTCTTTGTTAGCAGAGAGAAACCAAGAGAGACAGCATGGTGTAATAACAAGCAATAAGCGTTAGCATCGGAGAGGCTTGAGGTCAAATCCTGGCTTTGCCACATACAAGCTGTACCACAATAGCACATACAAGCGGCATAAACTGTTTAATCTCCCAGAACCTCAACATTCTCATTATAAAATGCGACCAGAGTAACTAACTCCCTTGGAGTAAGGTTGAAAAATGAGAGTGGAGGTGAGATGCTGAGTAGGGCCTGGCATTTTAAGCGCACAGTTAGCAATACCTATTTCTATTCTTAGCAGCAAATGTAATAGCATACAGATCTGCTTCCCACTTTTCCAGTTGTAAAATGAACTTGACATGCTTTGCTCGGTAGTTAACCTATAACCAAGTGAGATACCTGAGCCTGAGAGGATGCTGTGTCTCAAGATCCTGGTACCCAAACTGGTGCTCTACAGAATTTCACTCTTTTTCTAAGTTGTAAAAGAATGCTGTTAAAAACATTCGCTGCCCGTTTCCTGTCCTCGGTCCTCCCATTCAGAGGGGCACTTGCTGGCCTTGTGCTTTAAATAGTCCTCAGATGGTAACATGGATAGTGGATGAACACAATCCTTGTGAGTCCATTTGCTGTGTGCTTGGGAGTTCTATTCTTAGACCACAATCGCCGGAATAGAAAGCCGCTGACCCGACATCCCTCTGGAGCCATGTGTGCCCGGCTAATGGCTTTCTCTGGGAAGCAGGGACAAAGGACTGGGTCTGCTTCTGTCATTGACTAGTCAGGTATGGGATGGCCCATTAAAAATCATCCCTTCCTGATGGTCTAGAGTTTATGAGCCCAGCTTACCTGGGACACCTCACATTATGATCTTAATTAGCATTTAGCCTGTTTATTCTGCTCAGGTCCAGGAGTTGGAGGGGAATAAAAGCAGATAAGATATTTATGGGTGAACCCTTTCCTGGTTTGTTTTTTTTTCTTCTGGATCTCTGATTAAAGGATTAACAGCACTTGTTATTTATTAAGCAGAGCTTGGGGTGGGGGAAGGACTTTGAAAACTTGTTTTGTTGTTTCTCTGAGCCCAGACCTGAGCCAGGCGTGCTTCACATGTTACTTTCTTTAATCTTGAGATTGTTGGTCCATAATACAGAGGTGAAAATTGAGGGTCAGGGCTTGCCCAGGGGCTCGTGATCATTGGCTTTCTACCACTTTGTGCATTGCACGCTGCCTTTCCTGATAGGTGAGCAACAGTGTGGTCACGGCAGTGAAGATCCTGGAGAAGCCACCCTATAAATGTTTATTAACCACCTGAATGTAGTTATTATATGTGTGAGAGTACTGACACTATCGCGGAGAGGCTGGCCCTCGCCCCAGGTCTGGCGTTTTATGCGGTATTTTGGTTGCACAACTCTAGAGCCATGATGCTGGGTCGAGGAGGCCTCCAAATCAGAGGGGTGCTTCTAAGAGCAGCCTACCTCCTTAATTATTTCACTAAAGTCAGTGTCTTGCTTGTGGAGTGTCTCTCTTTCTCTAGGAAACCCCTGGAACTTCCAAAGACATGATCTCAATGTCACAGCATCTCTTTTAAGACAGGAGCGAGCTGGTATCCTTTATACCTCATTTGTAGCACGTATGACACCTGTACATAGATGGGCGACAGAGACACAGGAATTAGATGATCTTTGGCCTATGCTCGCACCAAAGGGTTTCTGACTCGGCCTAGGAATCAGTCTCCCAATTGTTGCATCTTCTCTTATGTTTAATTGCATCTAATCTGCTTTACATGTCTTGCTTTTCTTCCTCCTTTTCCAGTTTGTGTAAGTGAGATGTTTTTCACACCTAGTGCTTGATGAATGTTGGGTTTTAATTTAGCCCTTCAGGATGATCAATGACTTAACTAAGAAAACGGCTGCCAGAGTGTTGTTTATCACACACCTTTGCGCTGATTTCTCCCTGATACTGAAATTTCTGCTTCTGTATTTGGCATAGTGTCAGTCTCTGTGAGTTAAGAACTTTGAGACACTCAGGGGTCACCTTGACGGTTGAGCTTCCCAGAGTTGGAAATTGTCACCTACATCAGAGCAGTGCTATCTGGACAAAAAGTTTAGAAAGTCTTGCCCTCCTGATGCTGGATGCAACGTCACAGGAGGAGAGAACACTTCCTGTAGAAACAGCAGACATTTGTTTTGTATGTAATAATGTTGTCCATAATCATACCTTTTTAGTTATCCTCTTTCATATAAATCAGTATATGTTAGAACGCGAGGTTACTGTAGAAATGTTTATCCCCCTGAAACATGTTTTGGAAGGGTGGTGCTGAAATGGTACAGAGCTTGGTGACTGGCATATGCTGTCTCAGGGAAGGCTCCTTTGTTGAGATCCTCAGGCTGTATACGTGTAGTTTTCTGTCATCTTCACTATGCACGCTTATGAAATGAGCTATGAAGTGGAAACTTTACAAAAAGAGATAGCAGAGGGAGGCTCATTGCTATTGCAGTTTATCTAGTCCCGAGTGCTTTTTGGTCTCCCTGTGAGCTGTGCAGATCAATGGCCTTTGTGAAATATTCATTTCCACACCCATTCATTCAGCATTGTCCATTATGTACCAGGTGGCATGCTGAATGGACACTGGGGGATAGAGAAGATAAACTTCTAAGGTCTTATGGTAAATGCTGGAGTTCAGTGCCATGTAGCATTATTAGATGGTGCAGTGGTGCCAAGATTTTGCAAGATCTGTCCCCTGATGTCCTTTTGACTCTACTTGAGAAGTTATATGAGATTCTGACCATTCCTTTTCCCTTTCTCTGCTGCTCCCACTAATGGCCCACTCTGCCAGGATCTCTCACCTGCATTCTCTCAGGAGCCTCCACAGTGGTCTCTTTGCTTCGGTTCTTGCCTCTTAATACAGAAGTCAAGTCATGTTACTTGTCTAATGAAACCCTGTAGTGATTTTTTGTTTCTACGTGATCTGGCCGTTATTTATCTGACCTTGCCTCATACATACTCTCCTTCTTACTCCTTTCTTTCTACATTAGACTAACTCATGATGTTTCCTTTAACATTTCAGGCATGATGAACATAGTTCCGTTCCAGTTCCCCATCGTTCTGCAACAGTCTTTTCCTGATATGTGTATGGCACACTTTCTCACTTCTGAGATCTCATCAGTGAGGTCTTCCTGAATGTTGTCTGAAAAAATGGACCCCCGACTTGCGTGATTCTCTAATCTCCCCATTCCCCCTGTCACTAGATTGCTAACTCCATGAAGGCAGGGATATGATCTATTTTGTTTATTGTTGTATCTTTGATGCATAGGAGGTTCTTAGCAAATGTTTGTTGATTGAATGAATATATTGGCTTACCACTGAATCAGTAAGTGTAGGTGGCAACCTCGTGAACCCATAAGACTCATCTGTATGATGGCTGGTATGGAAAGGAGGTCAGAATGGCTCAACCTGTGTGGAGTAGAGGGTTTTTTGAGTTCAAGCCACAGTCTTAGCCTTATTGCTAGCACATATTTGTCACAAAATGATAGAATAATGAGACTAGAAGAGGCCTGGGAGACTGTTATATTACTTCCTTCGTTATTGACTTGAAAGAAGAGTCCAGAGAAAGTAGGTGAGTTACCTGCAGTCACAAAATGAGCTACAGATTGTTGACAGGCTCTCAGAGCCGACAGTCTCCCTCCATACGCTGAACAGGAAGGAGCTTCCGTCCTAATATTCTAGGTTAATGTAGACAGACGAGGACCCTATAATATGTGGAAAATTCCAGAGATTGACCATGCTACCAGGGAACCTGCCCCAGATCTGCCTACTACACCACAGGCACGCCCGCTCCCCCTTTGGCAGGGTGGAAAGGAAACCCAAATCCGGACTCTTTGTCACTCCAGTTATTTTATTACATGTCACAGTCAGAACGTGTTTTTCATTTAAATTCAGTTCCTGATGAATGGCCAGACCAGCTGCAAGCCCTTTAGGCCAGAAGTCTTGATTTCGCCAACTGTTCATTTTCTTGATGGACTTCCTTGTGTCAGGCCCTCGTGTGTAGCTGGTCTCTTGTGGAGTTATCAGAGGGGTGTCGAGCTCCTCTCTTTGGGCCAGCCCCTTCCCTCCATGCTGCGTGTGCCCTGGAGCTGGCTTGCCTCCATCCTCTTTCTAAGTGCCTGGTCCTTTGTGAAACAGGGCAACTCAAGAGAGGACCCTTAAAGATAGAAAAAATCTCTTCCAGCATTTGCTGGAACGTGTTTGTGAACTGACCATGATGTAATTGGGATGGCATTAAGAAAGACTAACATCTATTGAATCTCTTGCCATCTGGTTTATGATATAAGGTGCCCCAGTTTGAGTTTGGGAGGCACTTCGATCATACATGAGGAATGTGCCATATTTCCTTCCACTCCCTACGGCCTCTCTGACAATACCAATTATGCAGAAAGCCCCTGATGTTTTTGCTGCATCTAGTGTTACTCATGCGAAAGCGCAAGGCCTTCTTAATTTCCTCCAGCTTATTTCCAGTAGAGATCTGAAATGTGCTCTGGGATTTACTTCTGGATAGCCCATCTTTGAGTCAAGGGAGGTTTTAGGTCCTGAGTTCAGTGGCCACTGGACCATTTATTTTGGTTATGAAAGCTGTTTGAAGAAGTCCGCTTTCTTACATTGCTGCTGCTGGTTGTCTTTGTCGAGTCAGGCCCTGACTGCTGGTAACCCTGCGTACATTGGAATAAAGCTTGTTATCCTGCATGATCTTTATGGTTAGTAGTGGATAGGATCGTGGTGCCCCACAGGATTTTCATCATTGACTGATTTTACAAAATAAATTGCCAGGCTTTTCTTCCTGGTCTTATTCTAGAAATATCATTGAAACTTGTTCATAGCAGGAGGGGTTTGCAATTTAGCCACGAAGTAGTCATATTTGTAAATGAATAAGATTTCTGAAAGGCCAGAGGGAATATGACAGTCATGCGAAGGGTGGGTTGGAGGGGAGTAAGTGGAGAACTGGAGCTGAAGGCTGCTGAAGCGATCGTCATGAGGGGCGTGAGGGTCTGAACTCCATCAGTGGTCATCGGACAGAGGAAGAGGCAGGTTTGAGACACAGTGCAGATCTCCACTAACATATGTGTGGTGGTTGTACAAGAGATGTGTAGTCAAATCACTTTGTATCTCCAAAAAGGGAAGCCACAGACTGTGAAAAAACATTTGGCAATGACATGTCTGATAAGGGACTTAATATCTAGAATTTATTGAATACTCAAGTACCACAACAAGATAAAGGTAAACTATCTAATTGAAAAATGGGCACAGGATATGAAGAGACACATCACCAAAGGAGACATTCAGATGGTGAACAAACACATGAAGAAGTTTTCAAAATCCCTAGCTCTAAGAGAGATGCAAATCAAAACAACCATGAGATATCATCTTACCTCAGTAAGAATAGCAAAAGTCAACAGTGTAGCAAACAGCAAATGCTGGAAAGGTTGTGAAGAAACTGGAATCCTTGCTCACTGTTGGTGGGAGTGTAAAATGGTGTAACCACTGTGGAAGGCAGTATGGTGCTTTCTCAAAAAGTTGCAAATAGAGATACCATTTGACCCAGCAATTCTTCTACTGGGAATATACCCCAAAGAAACCAGAACTGGCATCCAAACAGTTATATGCACACCCATGTTTATTGCTGTTTTGTTCACAATAGCAAGGAGCTAAAAACAACCCAAGTGCCCCTCAATAAATGAATGGATAGAGAAGAAGCTGTGGTATATTCACACAATGGAATACTACAATGCATTGAAAAACAAAGAATTAATGAAATATTATACAAAATGGGTGACCCTGGAGGACATTATGCTGAGTGAAATATCTCAGTCACAAAAGGACAAATACTGCATAGTGTCACTGTTGTAAAGAGGGACAGGGGTTGGGAGGAACCTAAGAAAAGAGGGGATAAATAATGTATACTGCATTGAAACAGATGAGGGAGAAAACTGTTTAAAAGAAATATAGGATTAGGTATTATTTTTATGACAAGATTACAGAAAAAGAAATGCATAGTAAAGTAGACTGTGGGCTTGGGGATTGTATAACAATGAGAGAATTTTTTTTTACTTTTCAAAGAGAAAAGCAAACTGGGGGGAGGGGTGGGTGGGGTGGAAAATGTGCAACAATGAATGAATGGGGGAAACATTAAATGGAAAGAATATGCTGTAAATATATATATATGTGTGTGTGTGTTGCATAAAAAATCATTAATTAAAAAAAAGCTGCATCTTCTGTATTGAGGGTGAGAATTCTGCCAGTGAACCACCACTGTTCTTGGATGTTAATTTAGACGCAAGCTAAAGAATATTAATCTAGACTTGATGATAAATATGAGCCTATTATTAGCCCATATGTTATTTTCTAAGCTTTTCCTCGTCCCTCTGCCTTTTGTGGTAGTACCCTAGTTGCATTCTTTCTGTGTGCCTGTCCACATACTCTCTTACTGTGTCTTTGGTAGACTATATCAGCTTGGGAGGGTGGGTGAAGATCTGTTTTAGGACTCTGGAAGAGACAGTTTTAGCTAATGATATCCAGCTTCAGAGATGTGGGGTCGGCCTGGTCTGGAATCAGTCAAATTAGCAAAGCACTGGCACTCAATGGCGGGAATTCAAGTAACCGCAGAGTGTTAAACACATCTGGAAAGGGATTCTGACATCATGCCGTGGAATCTGTGGGGAATACACACGGCCTGTAGACTCACTCCTCTTTGACCCTCTAAAGATTCTTTAAACAGGAATGCCCTGAGTGGTTTCCCTGGCCAGCTTGCCTGCTCATTTATCTTTGAGGAGATGGAAGGAGACAACTTGCCCTGTGTAGCTCCACCAGCCCCAGAGGCATGTGGATTCTGCATTTGAAAAGTGCTGAAGCTAGGAGACTGGGTCTTAGTGGATCCCCCGGGGACCTGCTCTGCTTCCACTCACTGTTCCTGCACAGCTTTTCCTGGCAGCCAGCATCACTGTTTAGCTGGTTTGTTCTTTGCTCTTTAAGTTGTTTGGCAGTGGTGTGTCAGGATGCGGGTTTTCTGAATACTTTCCCAGCTGGTTATTTGAGTGGTGGCTGGGGAGGGGCTGTTGGGAACTGCAGAGGCTGGTGTTGGTTGGATACTTGCATCCAGTCTGCTGAGATGGTCTTCCTTGCTTCTGCTGCCCTTGGTGGTGCTGTGTGGGTGGTGTTGATGGATGGGTGGGGTGGGAGCATGCTGAGATCTGGTGCTTTTGCTATTAGGGCAGAATGTGGACTGCAGGATTCACTGTGGTTTTACCCTTAGCCTCTGTTGTAAGGATGACTTCAACTCATGACAGCCCCACATATATCAGAGTAGAATTGTGCTCCATAAGTTTCTTTTATTAAGTTTTTTATTTTTTATTAATACTTTAGTGAAAGTTTACAAAAACTTGGATTTCCATTAATTGTTGTATATTTTCCTACCTACACATCCCCCTCAGTCCGCTTTTCTCTTTAAAAAATTCTTTCACTGTTGCAGTTTCCTCCCTCCACCTGCCCCCTAGTTCACTTTGCTATGCAGCTCTTATTCTATTGTCATGCAAATAATACCTAATGATATATTCTTTTTAAACAGTTCCTTCTCACATATGTTTCAATTCAGTGTTCATTATTTATCCCCTCTTTTCTTTGTTTCTCCCTAACCCCCATGTCAGTCCTGTTTTATAACAATGGCATTAGGCAGTATTAGTCCTTTTGTGACTGAGATGTTTCACTCGGCATAATGTCCTCCAGGGTCACCCATTTTGTATATTCTTCTATGACTTCCTTGTTTTTTAGTGCTGCGTAGTATTCTATTGTGTGAATAATCACAGCTTACTCTATCTACTTGGGTTGCTTCCAACTTTTGCTATTGTGAACAATGCAGCAATAAACGTGAAGTGTGCATATATCTGCTTAGGTGGCAGTTCTGGTTTCTCTAGGGTATATTCCCAGTAGTGGAATTGCTGGGTCAAATGGTATTTCTGTTCCAACGTTTTTGAGAAAGCGCCATACCGCCTTCCACAGTGGTTGCACGATTTTACACTCCCACCAACAGTGAATAAGGGTGAGTGAATAAGGGTTCCAGTTTTCTCTGCAACCTTGCCAACATTTGTTGTTTATTGTTCTGTTGAACTTTGTTACTGGAGTGAGATAATATCTCATAGTTGTTTTGGCTCCATCAGTTTTTCAGTGACTGATTTCTTGTACCCATCCCATCCCGTCCCCGCTCCCCCCCCCCACCCCCCGCAGTAGATCGCCAGGCTCGCCAGGCTTTCTTCAGCTTTTCTGGGTGGATTTGCACCATCAAGCTTTCCGTTAGCCACTGAGCGTGTTGAATGAATACATTGTACTCCTCAGGGTCCCCTTAGCTTATGCACGCTCCTTGCCTCTTTTCTTTTACCTTTGATTTCACTAGCTCTGCTTGGCTGAATTTATGTAATGATTCATTCTCTAGAGTAGGCCCCTTTTCAGTGACTGGGCCAATTATGACAGAAAAGCAAGTTTCGTAAACAGCTTCAGATTATTTATCACCTGGTAAACCAGGCTGCTAATCATACCTGGGACTTGGGATCAAGCTCCAGGCATCCCGACACTTTTTTATGGCACAGCACTTGCCTTGTGCTTCCAGTTGGCTCAGCCTATCAGGGCTGTAATTGTCATAGACTGCAGTCTCTCCTGGAGGTAGGTAAAGGCCTTGCCTGGACGAGTTGCTAAACACAGGTCCTGTGTTGCTTTTCTTTTGGGTGGGGATAAAGAGTGAGGAATTTTTAAATACACACACAGAATATAATGAACTCCCTGTACTCAACCCAAATTAAACAGTTAATTATTTCCATTTTTTGCCAAACTTTTTTCTTCTTTCCCAAACTCTCCTCCCCAAACATATATAAAGTACTCCCCAACTCAGTACATGTCTCCATTCCACTGACTCCATCAGGAGTTCGCTTCTGATTTAAGGAAAATAGCTCCTTTTTTATATATATATTTTCCCCCATTGCCTGCTACGTGCCAGTGTTGTGAACAGTAAATCATAACATGGAACATCTGCAAGTGAACATCTGAGAATGATAACATCAGCAAATTATGCACTGCAACATTATACATATGATTAATGATAAGATGGCTTTTTAAAAAAAGTCCTGAGTGCAGTTCATTCTTATTCAGATGCACTGTAATTCTAGAATGCTCTGTTTTTGTGCAGGAAAGATTAAGCAGGATGCTTACCCACACCCAGTCCCCTTTATCAGTCACTTAACAGTCAGTGACCTCACACACTTCCATCAAGTCAATTCTGGCTCATAGCTGACCCTCCATGGGGGTTTCCCAAGCTGTAGATCTTGATGGGAGAAGATTGCCTTTCCCCTTGGCGATCCTCCTGGTGGATTTGAACTGATAGAGATGCTCAGCCTGTTGGTTTGCAGCACATCTCACTAAGGACCTGAGTTCAATTCCTCAACCTACTCTTCCTTGTAAGTCACTTAAGAATAATGCATTAGCGACCTAGTACCTTCCAGGGGTGACCAGTAAGATGCCCGGTTCCCCCATTCCTCCAAGTGGCATTGTGTATACTCATGGGTTTTATGCACATTAAAGTCTTTCAACTCATTGCATTTGCAATTCATAGTAGTTATTTTTTTTTAATGCTCATTTTTGTCTCAAGTTGAATCCGGTGTCTTTTTAACATGGCTCCATGGGACTTTGCTGGCTCTCTTGCTTAAGATAATGTCCCAGATTCTATATCCTATGCCAGGCGTGGAGTTAGCCTTTTCCCTGAAGATCTTTGAGTTCTTTTAGTAGACAATATGATTTAGAGAGTATCATCTGGTCTCTAGAACTGAATTACTTTTGAACCTCCTGTCCTGAGACTAGAACCTGCATCTCTATACTGTGGTGACTCTGTGGGCCCCCTGGAACCACTGTGTAGTTCAACTTTCTAAGCACCTTGAGCTCTCCACTTTCATGTGGCCTTCCTAGATCTGACATTTTTGCTTCACTTGATCTGAGTTTTACTAACCTCTAGAGGGTGAGACCAGGCTGCTCCTTGGAGGCTGGAATTTTGAAGCTCCTTCTCACATACTTTAGTCGCATGGCCTTGGGGGATGAGTCCTTGGAGAAGGACATCAGGCTTGGAAGAGTAAAGGATCAACACAAGAGAGGAAGACCCTCAATGAGATGGATTGACTCAGTGACAGTGATTGGGGTAACGGGGGTAAGTGTGTTGGAGACGATGAGGTTGGCTCAAGATAGAGTAGGGTTCAGAGCTGTTGTACATAGGGTGGCTATGAGTTGCAAGTGACTCGATGGCATTTAACAACAACAACATCAATGCCATGCCTTGGACTGCCTGGCTGCCTCACTAGAGCCAACTTTCTAGCTTGAATATCTACCCCAGCTTGTGCCTGATAGCCCACTGAGCACCTTGTTTCAGCTTTACCTTCTGCCCCTTCGGGCCCTATGTTCTCCCAGTCCCCAGCATTCCATGTGTCTGAAACTCTTCTCTCTCTCATCAAGACCCCATCTGGTCTTTAAAGATTTACTCCTGCTTCTTGGGTTTCAAAGAGCTCAGGAGTTCTCATTTCAGTTTGAGGTCTGTCTAAAAATGTTGGCATCAACCCAGCTGGATTAGGCAGGGAAGGGTAGAGGCGGGTTTAGTGTTCTTTTGGCACAACATGCACCTGGATGATTCATTCTTGGCATTTGCTTTACTTCTGAAATCCATGGACCTTTAGAGTGGTATTTGCTCCTACTAGAAATTTACTCCTACTAGAAATCTGATGGTCTGGCCCTGTGCCACTGGCAAAGGGATTTAGTGGAGTGGAGTGGATTGGGTGACATGAGGCTGTTAACCCCGAGGTTAGTGGTTTGAATCCACTAGCTGACTCCTGGGGGAAAGATGAGGCTAGAGATAGGTTGATACTGACCAGATGTTTGGCCTGCATATGACATATTTCAGCATGGGACCTTGGGTCCAAGGGATGCTCTCTGTTGCTGGTTCTTCTTTGTTGGTGGAATTCAGGTCCTTCCATGCTCTGCCATCAGAGCTGTGACTTGAGGAAGAGTGTTACATCCCACGCTAATCCCCTTACGACTGATTGGTTTAGCAGATAAAATGAGGAGGGATTATTTCCTCATTACATAACTGCCAAAGCACCCTGGTCATCTCCCAGCCAAAGTGATAAACATTTTGGGAGGGGACACAATGCATTTCATGATAGCCACTGTTGCTATCTTGACTGTCTTTACTATGCTCACTGTGCCAAGTTCATGCTCACAAAAGGTCCCTGTGTCCCCTACTTGCTCCTCTTCCTGTTGAGAACACTACTACTCAGATCTTCCCATGGTTACCTCATTTCAAAGGTTTCTTTCTCAGGGGAGCTCTGGTGGCCTAGTGGCAAGGAGCTGCAACTACAATCCCAGAGGCACGCGGTTCGAATCCACCAGATGCTTTGCCGGGAAAAGGAGGGACAATCTCCTCCTGTACCAGTCAGATCTGATTTGACGGGACACACACACAAAAAATAAAATTAAAAAAAAATGTTTAAAAAAAAAATGTTGCTTTCTCAGAGAGGTCCTCTCTGGCCAGCCGAGTGAAAAAAATGCCCACCCAAATGTTCAAAAACTCGTAATTGTCATGGCTCTGGATACTTTCTCAGATTTCTTTTCACCGTTTGAAAAATAGCATTTGTCTGTGGCATGTGTTTTATTAGAACCTGAACTGCCATGCTGCCCGCCATTAAGTTTCCTGAGTACAGAGACCATCTGATTGACTTACTGCTAGGCTCCCTCCTGCACTCACTCATTTCTATCAAATCAGAACTGACTTGTTACTGACTCTCCCTTGGCTTCTCAGAAGCTATAAGTCACACAGGAGGAGATTGCCCAACAATCTCCACCAGCAGAAGTGCCACCAGCAGAGCAGCTGGCAGATTCGAACTGCCTGCCTTTGGGTTGGCAGTGCAAGTCCTTATTGATGGACCACCATGCGACTCCTCTAGGCTTCCAGCACCCAGAACTGTACCAGGCATTTAGCAAATGTGCAATAAATAATCTGTTGTCTGAACTTCTATCCTGTCTCTAACTCACTAATAGCCTACTGATAAAAATGATCTTTGTTGTTAAGTGCCTCCAAGTTCATTGTACCTTATAGGAACCATATAGACAGACCAGAACGGTCCTATAGGATTTCGTAGGCAGCAGTTGTTGTGAGAGTAGTTCACCAGGCATCTTTTCCACTGGCATTCATGAGCCTGACCTGCCAACCCCAGTGCTTAACACTTAGCCCAACAGAACTTTCCCCACTAATCTTTATAAACTACAAATCAAGTCATGTCTTTGCTCAAAATACTTCTGTAGCTTCTCACAAGCTTAGTATACCAATGAAAATGATACAGCAAAGTTGTTCTAGCTCTTTTTACACCATCTGATTGATTTCCATTAGACTGTAAGCTTTTGCTCATAAAGGACCATGTCTTATTAATTTTTTTTTAATTTTATGCTGTTGGTGTTATTTGCTGTTGAATTGAAACCAACTCATAGTTGACCCGCTGGTGGGTTTTTAGGAACCATAAATCACATGGGCGGAGAGTGTTCATGTTTTTTTTCCCCTCTCCCATGGAGCAGCTGGTGGATTTGAACTGTGTGCCTTTGGGTTGGTAGTACAATACCTCATCACTAGGCTGCCAGAACCCCTTTACCTCAGCATAGTACCTAGAAAAGCATAAAGTGCTTAGCATAGTGTCTGGATACTGTGGGTGCTCTATAAATGTAGAATAAAATCAGCCAGTCAACAGGGGATACAGAAGTTAGTTCATATGCAATAGCTCTATAACACTGAATTTAAAAGCAACAAAACAAGGTTTGCACAAGAGTCTTTTTCTTTTTTTAAAAAAATTTTTGGAAGCCACCTGCATGGGGCTTATAACTGATTCTCACTTCAGATTTTCTCACCCAGATTTTACCTGGCAGGCAGCCATTTTCTAAAAGAATGGTGGGTGGAGGCAGGCGGAGAAGCCATGCAAATCTATCCGTGCTGTTTCCTGTGAGAAGGTCTGGTAAAATAATTAGGAAAGGAGACAAAACACTTGGGCTGAAATGCATCTAAGGGGTTCTCCATGGAGGCCAAGTGTCCATCTTCCCCCTGTCATCTGTCTGGCATTTCTTCTGTACAGAATAACCCAAGACATTCAGGGAATTTCTTAAAGAACTGCCTCACCAGTAGAATGGAAAATTTACTACTTCTAGAAGAATTTCCATTAGTCCTTTGAAATCCTTCAACATTCATTTAGACCAAGGACTTTTCGCCTAATACAGTCTGATGGGTGTGAGATTAGAGTCTTTCTAGGGAATACAGACTCCCAAATCATTCATCTGGGAAGTGGGGAGGGAATTTATTACTCAGTATCAAAGGGAAATGAAAATAGACCAACCCAGAATGCTATTACTCCTAGGCTTTGGTGGGAGATTGGGTTCCACAGCCATCTGTTCCCTTCACATGGTTTCCTTGCTTAGTATCTAAACGCTTTGCATCTTGAGCACAGCCAAGTAGATTCTCTTCTCGTGTTTTCTAGTGTAATAGAATCTGTTTCAGCAAAGCTTGTCCTGAGCCGTCTCCACATTCCAGAAATGATAGGCTATACATTACTGGGTTTCCTATTCAATATAATGAAGTGCATGTTAGCACCGTTATGAATATCTGCTGTATGTGGTACTCGGAGTTGCTTGAAATGAGCTTCTCTGAAAGATTGGAGGGAACACAAAGCAAAGGTAGATGTGGGATCACATTGAGCCTGGCTCCTCACTACTCCCTTCTGAGTCCAGATACAGAGAGCCCAAGGAGGAGATGGACAAACCCACATGTCTATTCCTCATCTTCATTCGTTATCTCCATCTGAAGAGGCTAAACAATTGAAATAAAATTAATTCAATGCCATGAATTGATCTGTACTCCCTAAAATATGTATTTGCTGACTTGGCCATAGTTCTCAGAGGTATGATAGTTATATAGCTATGCCATTTAGCAGCTCTGTGATGATGTAATCATCACCATAATGTGATCAGAAGTGATCAGCTAATCAACTGGATCAGGGTTGGATGCAACATCCTTAACTTACATTATATCTCTGATCTATGTAAGAGGAGTTTTTCTAGGAAAAGAAAAAAGAAGAGAGAAGCAGGCAAAGGAGGAGGACCTCAGTACCAAGAAAGAAGGACTGGGAGTAGAGTGTGTCTTTTGGATTCAAGGTCCCCTCACTGTAAACCTCCTAGACCTAATGGATAATTGGTGCTGAGACATATGGAGATCTCTTAAGGATGCTGGGCTCACAGCTTGGTAAAAGGAGGACCTTCCTCCGGAAGTGACAGAAAATAAAACCTCCTCTGGAGCTGGAACCCTGGATTAGGGCTTCTCGTCTTCTCAAGCAGTGAGAGGACTGTTTGTTAAAGCCATCCATTTGTGGTCTTTCTGTGGAGGGACATTAGATGACTGAGACAATGATTGGGGACTGAATGGCACTGAGATGAAGTTGGAGGGTCATAAAGGAATCTAGAGTAATCCCGATTGAATGAGAAACAGTGTGGCCTATTAAATCAGGGGTCAGCAAAGTATTGCCTATAGCTCACATCTGGCCAGCTGTCTGTTTTTGTAAATAGAGCTTGTTGGAATATGGCCATACCCATTGATCAACTGTACTGTCTATAGCTGCTTTAGTGTTAGAAGAGCAAAGCTGAATAGTTGTGACAGAGACCATATGGTCTATACAGTCTAAAGTGCTTGCTTACTGTGTGGCCTTTTATAGAAAAAAGTTTGCTGACCCTTGAATGAAATGATCTAATTTAAGCTTTGAGAAGATCACTCTGCAGGTTGTATAGAGAATGAATGACAAGGACAAGAGTGTGTCTGAATAGTTCAGGTGAGAAATGTTGAGCCATTAGAAGGCAGAGCTTATACTGTTTTTATTTTGTTAAGAAGCACCTACATTCATGAGCTACTATGAGTACTATGAGCTACATTCATTCAATAATTTTCAGTGTATGGTCAAAGAAATAAAACATAACCAGTATATTCATTAAATATTGTTGAGTAAGTGAGATCCTGCCTAAGACATTGTCGTGAGTCTGAAAAGGAAGGAGGAATTTTAACTGATTAGGAATTGATTCCGTTTACTTTTGACTAGATAGATAGAAGTAGAGGACAAGGGAAGAAGGAGTATAGGATGCCTTTTAGGTTTCTGGCCTAAATTAAAATAATGAGGTAAGAGACAGGGGAAATGGAGTTAAGAGGAGTATACATTGCCGGGAAGAAAGAATTCATCCTTGGACATGGGATGGAAGGTCCTGAGATTATTGTTAGCTGCTGGCACAGTGAGATAAGATTGTTGGAACCTGTAGATTTTTGGAACTATGTTGCCAGCCCTTTCTTCCTAGTTCGTCTTAGTCTGGGAGCTCTGCTCAAACCTGATCAGCACTATAGCAACATATGGACTTCCACTCACAGATGATTGTGGCTGTACGTGTGGTATATTCACTGGAATTAAATCCAGGAATTGCCTTGGAAGGTGGGGATTCTACCACTGAACCATCACTGCTCACTGCTCATCTTACTAGAGATGTCTAAACCATAGCTCCTAAAGGCACATCCAGTGTCTTGAAGTCTGAATTGATGGTGAGAGGAATTTTAGAATCATCAGCTAATGTGAACTCTCCTAAGGAGAGTATGTGAGCCGGAGGACAAGGGTAGATCTCATCTGCCATTTATTCCCTGTCCAGATTTGGGTCTAGAGAGGAGGTGAAGCTCGGCTAGCTGTCTCTGGATACTTTGCATTTGTTGGTCTGGACATCCTATGACTACAGTACACAGATATACGTTCCTCTCTGGCCACCGAACCTTCTGGGAAATAGGTGGTTTGAATGTTATGCGGAGATAGTGGACTCCTCTGAACTGTCAGCCTTCTAAGACCAGAAAGAGCAACATTTGTCCAAAACCAAGCTTAGAAGGTAGAAGATGGAAAGAAGGAAGGATGAATTGAAACAGATCCAGGAAGTGGGAAAACTGCTATTACATTGTGAGGATTGCAGCCTCTGTCACAAAATGGAATATGTGTAAATGATTGAATGGATAACTAATCACCTCTGTAAACTTTCACTCAGATTACAAGAAAAAGTTAAAAAAAATAAAAAAAGGAAAGGAAAAGACTTCATGGGAGTCAACTTCTGGTTGTTCCAGTTGTCTCTGCTGCCGCCACCAGTGCTGCCACGGCTCTGGAGCTGCTGGTGCTGCTGGCCGAGGTCCGAGGAGAAGCCAGCTGGAGCAGAGAGAGGTGAATGTAAGTGAGGCTGGAGACTAGCTCGCTCAGTCAGCCTGAACTGTGGAGCATTCTCCACTCCTGACAAAGTCCAATGGTCTATACGCCAAGCCGTGTCCTCTGCCTCACCTACATCTGTCCCTCTTACGTTCCAGGGTGTGTGTGTGTGTGTGTGTGTGTGTGTGTGTATCTGTTGTTATATACTTTTATTTGTTTTCATAGTTGCAAGGATTATCGTCATTATGAAAAGTAGCCGGAAAAGCTAAAAGTTATATCAAAGTCAATCCAAGTATGTTTCAGTCACAGCTGTGTTATTTTCTAAAGCTCTCTTCTCACAAACTCATTCACAGTTTTAACTTGTAATTGTTTTACCTAGTAATAATTAGGTTCTTAAAACCTAATTTAAGAATAATTTGTAATTTAATTAATTGTTGTTGTTATGTGCCATTGAGTCACCTGCAACTCATAGTGACCCTATGTACAGCAGCTCTGAACCCTGTCTTGTCCTGAGTCTGTCTCACTAACTCTGACCCCAGTTACTGTGTAACTCATCTCATCCAGGGTCTTCCTTTCCTCCACTGTCCCACCTTTCCAAGCATGATAATTTAATAATTAATATTAATGTTTTTTTAAATCACATTTAACTTTTTTTAAAAAAGAAAACTATTTTAAGGATCTGAATTTGACATCTTTAAAACCAGTTTATTCACACAATGGAATATTACACAGGATTGAAAAACAGTGAACTTGTAGAACACTACACAACATGGTTGAGCCAAGAAGATGTGCTGAGTGAAATATCTAAGTCAAAAAAGGACAAATATTACATGACAATGCTATTATAAAATAGGAGTTACAGGGGGATAATAAGAAAGGAGTAAATAGATAATGACACTGCATTGGAACAGATGAGGGGAAGGGCTATCTGAAAGGAATATATCATTAGGTAATATACGTATGACAACAATCTGAAACAAGACGTGTATTGCAAAAGATGGTGAAGAGAGAAAAATGTACAATTTTAAATACATGAAAACCCAACCTTTCTGTAAACTTTCATTAAAATAGCAATTAAAAAAGTGTAACCATTAAGAGAAAATAATATACAAGAGCAAGCTGTTTTCCTTTTTTCAAAAACCCCAATACTTTATGGTACCCTGAACTTTGATGCGGTTGCATGTTGTCAAGTGGGTATAATGACACATACCTGTAATTTCTTTTGTGTGGAGACTAAGTAGATTAGAGAATTTGTCTTACTCACTCTCTTGCTGCCCATTTCTTAAGTGGTATGACTGGGGCAGCTCTGGGGGCTAATTCCCAGACTCCCTGCTAACATTGGACAATTGGTGGCCTTTTAACTCTGCAGTTGATAGAAACATCTCCACTTCTCTGGTTAAGGATATTGCTAGGTGTAGGGTCTGGTTACACTTAGAGTTGTGGTGGAGCAAAGACTCTATGTTCAGAGTTGAAGATGTGGCTTACCCTCTTAACCCACAAAGTGAGATAAAACCTCTGATGTGTCTTCAACAATAGCTACCCCTCTCCTTTTCTTCTTGTTTAGGGAAGGGGACCAGGGAAGTGCTTCCTAAAAAGCATTTGTATAGAAATGGCCTTAAGATAGTTGTAATCCTAGACTGGAGTATAAATTTCCCTTCTTGACCAAAAGTAAATTATGCAAACCCAGTAATAAAATGAAAATTGTAACGGGAGTGGACTAGGATGGCCAGCCTCTACTCTTTGCCTCACTGGAGACCTCTTTTCTTAGCATAGTCGTATATTTTTGCTGTCTGCACATATTTTTACTAAGGAGCCTCGTGGCACAGTAGTTACTACTAACTAAAATGTTGGCAGTTCAAACTCACGCAGTGGTTTGTAAGAGAAAGACCCAGCAATCTGATTCTGAAAAGATTTCTACCTAAAACACCCTGTAATATAATTCTACTCTGTCAAATGAGGTTGCTATGAGTCCTAATTGACGGCACCTAACAGCAGCAAGACCCCCATATTTTAAAAGTTTTCTTTCCTCAGGAGACATTCAGGGAGCTCTGGAGGCTTAGTGGTAAGGAATTGCACTGCCAACTCAAAGGTACGTGGTTCGAATCCACCAGTTACTTCACAGAAAAGGGCATTTAGCTCCTGTGCAATTTACTGCCTCTGAAAACCCTTTGGAGGATCAGCTATCAGTTGGCTCCGAATCAACCGTACACAATTCACCAGCAAGAAGAAGACAATCATTTATAATAGCCTTGCTAATCCTCTGTGCTAAATTATTATTATCCTGAGATTAGCGACTCCTGGAAGGTCATGATAAGAAGTATGAGCAGTGAATCCTTGGTCTCTAAAGCTAGGGAAATACTGCCACCCCAAACAGAGCAGATGTTAAAACTAGATTCAAAACATTAAGTTGGGGGATTGGTAATACATTAACAGGGTTAAAAATCAAAATACTTTTGCAAACTGTGCATTGAAAAGGAGTCTTCTGCTTCAGTTCAGGCTTACCCCTTAAGCCACCTCTGCCGCTTACCATATGCGATTCTTACTCAGTTTTATTTATCGATTTAGTAATTTTTTACATTGTTGTGTGCCACTGAGTCGGAATTGACTCACAGATGACTCCCCAGCAGGTTTTCAGAGACTGTAAATGGCCTGGGAGGAGACTGCCCTCCCCCACTTCTTTGTGGAAGAGCTGGTAGATTTGAACTACATGCCTTTGAGTTGGCATCACAACTCACCACTAAGAGGAGCAAATACAAATACATGTTTTTGTTTCTCCCCTTCTTTCTTACACAAAAGATAGCTCATTTTAGTTTGTTGTTTTGTGTTTGTTTTTTACTTTTTAAAAACCATTTTGTATTATTTTGCTTACAAAGTTCATTTGCATTGTATTTCACACTATTCTTCATTCATATTGTGTTTCAGTCATTCCCATTCATTATGTTTTATAAAATTGCTTTTAGTTCTTTTTTCAGGTACACCTTAATCTTTAATCTGACATAGTTACTACTCTCTTTTAAAAATTAATTTTAATGAACATTTACAGAGATTTTTGGATTTCCATTCCTTAATTGTTGTACTTTTCTCCCCCACCCCGCCCCACTCCCCGTTCTCTCTTTTTGAAAAGTAAAAGAAAAATTCCTTCATTGGTACACAATCCCCCTGCAAAGCCCTACCTCCACCCCGAGAATACTCAACTCTGCAACCTTCATTCCGTACTCTTATGATAATCATAATACCCTATAATATATTGCTTTTAAACTGTTCTTAAGAGTGCATTCCCAGGGGTTTTTTTCCAGGTTAGAAAAGACGGCTCCTGACTACAACAACAAGAAGGAAAAATGCCCTCATTCTCTTCTCACATCTGCATAGTATTTCATTGTGCAGTGGGGTGTGCCAAGCTCATTGAAGCAGCCCCGAATTGGTGTACATGTGTGTTGTTTCTGGTATTTCCTACCACTGTCAGTAGCTCAGTGGACAAAAGCAGCCTTTTAAAGACTTACACAGCACTGCATGTGCAACTTAAGGTGAAATTATTCTTTATTCTTCGAGAGCTAGTTGGTTTTATTGGTTGATAAATTCCCAATTACTGGCATTCATGAGTGAAACATTGCTGATGGGAGCGACCTCCCTTCACAACTTCAGAATCATTAGCAGGACGGTCCCACGGAGGCAGATTGCTCTGTCTCAGGTTTATTTTAATAATAAAACCTTTGGAAATTTTAATAATGAAACCTACTTAAGGCCCTTTGCTCAAGAAGTCTGAATCACTGATCACGGCAATTACTGCCATGGCAGCTGTAGAGCAATTTAACAGGATAATAGTGAATAAGATAAATTACACTTCACATCCTTAATGGATGGATGTGAAGAAGTGTGCAAAGGAAGGTGGGGGTGGAGGGAGGAGGTCCTTTTGAATTTCCCCACATAGCTTTCTAAAGTAGGCACGGGGCTATTGTGACCATTGTGACGTGGGATTAGTCATTGCCTACCAACCCAGGGGACTCTGTGGTGGGTAGGATGTCCTGTTTATTATAGACAACAAATTGAGTTAGTTCTCCTCTTTGTGTGCTTCTGGGGAGTGGGTGGAAATTCTGGGTGACTAGCTAATTGTCTTATTTAGAATACTCCCCTTTCTACTAAAGAATTTCTAACTCTGGTGTGAAAGTAGGGAGGCAGACCAGCTTTGCAAATAGCTGCCGGCCGGGGGAATAGCACTTTCTGCCAGGTGAATGGTTCGAAAAAGGCAGCCTGGAAAAATAAGGGTGAATGGTAAGTGATGGGCTCTTATTTACAAGGCTAACATAAGCTCCTTGTGTGTTGAGGAGAGGAGAGAGAGAGTGGGTCAGTTAAGCAAATACAGTGCTTTCTTTGTATGCTCCTCAGTTTGATACATATTTAGGGGAGGAGAGTGAGAATGCGGGTCACTTGGGGGGAAGAGGACCTTGAAGGGGCTCAAGAAAGTAGCTCCAGGAGACTTGGCTGCATTTCCACCTTTGCGGGCATTCCTTGGCACCTGGTCGTGTTGTGGATGCCTTAACATCTGCCTGGAATTATTTTGTACCTTCCTTCTGCCCAGTAAAAACACTTAAAAACACTTAACCCCTATTATCTCATTCATCCCCCCCGCCCCCCAAAGGCCCTGAAGCACAGGAGCGGATGAGTGGCCGAATCAAGTCTTTTCTTTCTTAATGTCTAATCAGTATTAACATACCTTTAAGTGCCATTGTATCTGGAACAATATCATGTTAATATTAAAGCAAACAAAATTGCCTTGAAATGAAGAAAGCCCATTTAGAGAAAGGAATAGGGGATAGGCTAAGAGGAGTGGACATGTGAAGGGTGCTTCTGAGCAGGGGAAAAAGGACTCGGGGCCTGGGAAGAGGCCTGGGCCACAGTGTGGCTGGGAGAATTCTCTGTTCAAGTCCTGATTCCATCCCTTGGCTGAGTTCTGTAACCTCAGAACTATGATTACTTCATCTGTAAAACAAGGAGGATGACGCTTACTCTGCAGTGTTTTTAAAAGTGATTAAATGAAATAGTAGAGGTAAAACTTGTCCTCAAAAAGTGCTCACTGCTATTATTATAAGAAGCGACTCTTCTTAAAAGTTCTCTTCAGTGAGTCTAGGAGAAGGAAGGCATTCTCTTTGAAAAGGAGACTTAGTGCTTCTGGCAGTAAATCCAGAGGACTGCCTTTAGGATTGGGAAGCATATTGACAGTATTGGAGGAAGGTGTTAGTTACCATGGTAACTTGAGAATTCATTTGGAAGGAGAGTTGTGACTGGAGGTTATCTCACTGTAAGAGACTGACTGGGGTGGATTAAAAAAAGGCTTGTCTGGTGGGAATGAAACCTCGCTCTTTATCCTCAGGAAATATCAAGAGACATACTCTAGAGCCGGAAAAAGTTCTGTCCACCTGTCAGCGTGTTGTGCGAGTCTTCCATGGTAACGGGTGGATGTGTCTTAGTGAACCTCAGTGAGGGCCAGCAGTTTGTTAACTTTTGTTGACAGGTTAAAAAAGAAATAAATTTTTTCAAAAAAAAATATGAATGGCCTTTCAGTGAGCTCTCTCTTTGTCGTCTAAAAACATGGCATTGGCTATCGTACATTTTCTTTCAGTAGTCTGTCAGTTCCCAGGAAATGGATTTAGTTACATGGAGCACATTAATTGTTTCGTTTATACTTGAGGTAAATGACATAATCAGTGCAGGTATTTTTTCTTGATTGGATGATTAGGACATAGTTTCTTTTTTTTTGGTAAGTGCACTCTTGTCACTTGATTGCTGATTTTAAAAAGCTTTCTGAAAATCACAATAAAAAGGGGGGAAAAAAGCTTTCTGAGACGATGTACTCAGTGTCCATGATTAGTCTTTAGCACATCTGCTGTTTTCTATTGTTGTTGTTGTGTGCTGTATGTACAACAGCCCTAAAACCTGCTCTGTCCTGTTCCAATCTTATTGTCTCTGACACACCAACACCCACTACCCCAGAAACTGAATCAATCTATCTCATCAAGGGTCTTCTTCTTTTGTGCTGTCCCTCCACCCTCCCTAGTGTAATGTCCCTTTCCAAGGACTTAATTTTTATCTAAATGCAGCTTTGCCTAGAAACAGGAATGGACTAAGTGAAATTCCTTGTAAGAGTTTGATTCTAGAGTTGCTATTTAATTGTCTATCGACTTCTAGTACTCACTCATATTTACTTCTCTCCTCCTTGAAGTGAGGTGTGACTGTGTGACTTGCTGTGTGGCCAGGGAACTGTGGCTGCCCATGGCAGTTCTCAGCAGTTGTTGATATTGTTGTTAGGTGCCTTCGAGTCATTTGCAACTCATAGCAACCCTATGTACATAGCTCTGAACCCTGCTCTATCCTTATTGTCTCTGACACACCTACTCCCATTACTCCAGTCACTGATGAGTCAATCATCTAACTGAGAATCTTCCTTTCTTGCGCCATCTCTCCACCCTCTCAAGTATGAAGTCCCTCTCCAAGGACTGGTCCCTCCTTGCAACATGTCCATTGTATGTCAGACGAAGCTTTGTGAATCCTTGCCTCCAAGGAGCAGCCTGGTTTCACCCTCTCCAGGCTGAACTTATTGGTTCTCCTAGCATTCCATCGTATTCTTCTCCAGAACCACAGCTCAAAGGCATCATCAGTTCACCTTCCATCATCCCTAGTCATTGTCCAGCTTTCTGACACATAGCAAGTAATTGTGAAGATTATGGCCTGGATCAGGCACACCTAAGTTTCCAGACTGGTATCATTGCTCTTCACTACTCTGGAAATTTCCCTGACAGCAGAATTTCCCAATGATGCGATTTGTCTTTTAATTTTCTGGCTGCTGGTATCAAGAGTGTTGCTTGTAGAGCCAAGCAAACTGAAACTATTAACAGTCTCAGTCTCTTCATCATCTATCATGATACTGCCAATTGGCTCAGTGGTGATAATCTTTGGTTTCTCGATGTTGAGCTTCAGTCCATGTTTAAGGCTTGCAGTCCTTGACCTTCTGCAGCAAGCACTTCAGGTCCTCCTCAGTTAGTTAGTAAGCAGGGTTGTGTTATCTGCATAATGCAGGTTCTTAATGAGATTCCTTTAATCCTGATGCCACATTTCTCCTCATAGAGCCCGGCCTTCCGGATATAGATTGAAAAGGTATGGCGATAGGATGTATCCCTGGCATACACCCTTACTGACTTTGAATCATGCAGTGTTTCCTTGCTCTGTTCTGACAACTCCCTCTTGGTCCAAGTATAGGTTTCCCATAAGCCCAATCAAGTGTTCTGGTATTCCCATTCTTCTCAGAGTCAGCCACAGATTGTTGTGATCCCCATGGTCAAATGCCTTTGCATAGTCAATGAAACATAGATAGACATTCCTCTGATACTCTCTGCTTTCAGCCAGGATCCATCTAACATTAGCTATACTATTCCAGGTACCACAGCATTTATTATTATTATTATTATCTGACCAGTAGCAGTTGCCAAATGAGATGCTGTGTGCTTACTTTTCCATTCTTGTTGATTGTGAAGGGCTGTATCTAGGTGCAGCCTCTGTCAGTCTGGGTCTTTGAATGGTAGTGGTGAATAGGTCATCTCTTTCCTAGAGAGCTATAGTAGCCTAGTAGTAAGCAACTGCACTACAATCCCAAAGACACGCAGTTGAATCTATAAGCTCCTCCATGGAAGAAGGATGAGCAGTCTCTTCCCTTGCAAATAACTGTCTCTGAAAACCCACTGAAGGGTCAGCTATGGGTTAGTTCCAGCTGAGCCTCAGAGGCACACAACACCAGCCCCCACCCATGGTGCTCACGTGAGTGACAAATGAGCTTTTGAATCTAGCCACTGAGCTATTGGGAATTGTTTGTTATTGCAGCACAACACTCAGTTCATTGTGAATGCGTCCCTAATCACTTAATAGACATTTATGGAGTACTTAAGGTGTGCTGGATGTAGATTGATGTAGCAGTGAGCAAGACAGAAGAAACCAACTCCAAACCTGGCTTACATTCCGTGAGAGGGGAAGATACTGGATAAGTAAGCAAACAAAGATGATTGGATATTGTGATAAATGCCATGAAAGAAAGTAAACAAGGTTACACAATAGATCTATTGTCTATCACAAGGGCCACCTTAACTGCAGCCAACAACAATAACATCAAGGAATTCCTGTCTCCTTCTCATGACCTAAGTGCCTAGGAAATTGCTCCCGAATCTTATTAATATTCTTCAGTAGTTCTGTGTGTATTTTATGACTTCGGGTGCTTCCAGAGTGGTGCCATTTGCTCTGGGAAGGTGATAATGCTGAAAGCAAGAGAGAGGTGTGTTCTATCCTGGGTAGCACAGTGGCAAAATTAAGTAGGGGCTGCTAATCTGAGAGACACATGGCAGCTTGGATTTACCCCTCAGTACTGTGGAAGAAAAGGCCTAATGATCTGGTTCTGTTAATGTAACGGCCAGGAAAACCCGATGGAGCTGTTTAATTCTGTGCCACATGAGGCCATCATCAGAATCCACTTGATGGCATCTTAACAATAGCAGCATCCTCCAGAAGAGAATGGCAGCCAAGAATGACATTAGTTTGCCTTGCACCTTTGAAAACTCATTAATATCCTGCTGCTTTTGCTGGGAAATGAAATCAGAGCTTTGTTTGTGTGTTGTGTTAAGCCCCCTCCCAAAGGGCACCATCTTTGCCAGTCAGTTTGTTTTCAGATCTGAATGCCTGATGGTAATCTTGTTTTTAAGTTGAAGTTACCCTGTCTTGTCTTAATATGATTTTTTGTCTTTAAGGAACTAGTATATTGAGATACTTCTTTAAATCTTTCTTGTGAGTCCCTGTTGTCTCTAGAAGAAGCAGAAAGATGATACTCAGGTCTGATGATTTAAGATCATGGATTCCATTTTTGTCTGGTAATGATTTACCTTGTGTTACTATAAAGAGGCCTTTTGGTATAATAGTGGGCAGTACCTGTTCTGCTTTAACAGCAGTAACTAGGACAAGTAGTGTTTGTGACTTCTACTTTTGTTCTTCCCTTTTTTCTGGAGCAGACAGAATCAATGAGGATGGGGGAAGGAGCCATGTTTAAGCCACAGTTGTAGAGAGAACCAACTCATTCAAAGCACTACTGAATCCTATATGCAAATTCAGAAAGATGCTTTTGCCAACTTAGCAAAGGGGATCTGGGGTAATGGGCATTGTGACAATTACCCCCTCTTCTTCTTCCAAGGTAAATTGAGAATCTCTAATGTGGAGCCCAGATTATCTACACACACACACACCCCTGTTCTTGACTAATTTAGCCATCCCATATTGGCTTCTACATTGGAAATCCCATCTGGATAAAACACCAGTCAAACAGGAAAAATGGCTAAAAGTAAGAACAACCTAGTATTGAAGAGACACACATCCTTGAAAATATATGAGTCTGTTGATTTAGTGTAAATTTCTGTGCCAAGACACATGCCAACAAGTTAATGATGCGTGTAGCAAAGCCCCTTGTTTGCCCTATTCAGAAACCTTAAAGTGAGTTGCAATACTGAAAGCATCGAAGCTAAAGCCAAAAACAACGATCATGTTACCTAGGGTATCATGAATAATTCAGCTGAGTTTTTAATGCCTTTTCCATGGTGAATATAAAAGCTGAAATATTTGGCATAATGTAGGCATATTATACTCCCCTTTTAAGATGGGGTGTGGGTAGATGGTTGGTCATGTGGAATGTGAGGAAGGGTAGAGAAAAATAAGGACTCTTTTCATATGTATTTTAACCAAATATATGGAATCTCTGAGCATTTCACTTCTGGAAGCTTAAAGGAGTCTCCTTCAAATCAAGAGTTGAAGATTTGGAAGCGCACAGAAAATTGCTTGTAAAGCTATAGTAAAGTGGTGGTCAGAGAAATACCAAGAGAGAGGAATGTTTGGTATTCTTGAGGGTAGGTATCCTAGGACGTGTTGGTTTATTTTAGGAAAATAATCATCTTGGACCTGAGCAAAAGAGCATACAAATGTTCCTAAAAGTTGTGTGCAAATTGAATTACTTTAAATCTAATCTTAATTTAGAGGCATTAGGAAAACATAACTAGGCTTGTAGCAGATTAGAATGATATTTCAAAAAGCAAGCATGGTTCCTTCTCTCTGACTTAATTTTTAAGTCTTCGTATATTGATTTAATTTAAATTCAGACTTTGTTGTTGTTGTTGTTGTTGTTGTTGTTGTTATGTGCCGTCGAGTCGCCTGCGACTCATAGTGACCCTATGTACAACAGCCCTAAACTCCGCTCTGTCCTGTGCCAATCGCACTGTCTCTGACACGCCCATCCCAATTATCCCAGTCACTGAATCAATCCACCTCATAGAGGGCCTTCCTCTCCTGCGCCGTCCCTCCACCCTCCCAAGCATGATGTCCCTCTCCAAGGACCGGTCTCTCCTCACTACATGTCTGAAGTAAGTTAGACGGAGCCTCAGAATCCTTGCCTCCAAGGAGCCACCCGGTTTAACCCTCTCCAGGACAAATCTATTTGTTTTCCTAGCAGTCCATGGTATTCTCAGTACTCTTCTCCAGCACCACAGCTCAAAGGCATCAGTTCTCCTTCTATCCTCCTTGGTCATTGTCCAACTCTCTGATGTATAACAGGTGATTGCGAAGACCTTAGTCTCCAGAGAGACACCACTGCTCTTCAGCACTTTGGAGAGGTCCCTAACAGCAGACTTGACTTTAGCTATCCAAAACCTAAAGCTAAACCCTTTGCTGCTGAGTAGATTCTGACTCATGATGACCCTCCATTGGGTTTCCGAGGTTATAACTCTTCCATCTTTTTTCCTGTGAAGTGTCTGATATATTCTAACTGTGGCCATTCAGTTAGCAGCTCAACTCATAACACACTGCACCCCGAGGGCTACTTACTTTTTTGACATTTAGTATTTTCAGTTTGGAGTTCTTGCTTCCTAGACAGATGACTTCCTTTGGGTATTCTTTCCCCCTACTTTTTTTCCTAGGGATATTGAGAAGACTAGTGGGCCAGTAGAATCTAACAATAATAAGAACTGGATGGAGTTTAAAGATCCTCTCAAGGCAAGTCATTAATTAAAAAACCCCCAAAGCCCCAGGGAAGTTATATGACTTGTCTTGGGTCCCCTATAACAAAAGAGAAGAGACTTATCAGTAAAGCAAAAGGAACACAAGTAAGGAGATTTTATTTAGAAAATAAAATGGAAAGAGAAAGACCTGGCTCCATCTTTAATTGCTTGCAGCATTATTTGCTGCCTGGAACTTCAGGTGCCATATACCATATAAAGTGCTGTCTTAACCCAGTGAAAAATACTAGAAGAATATTGAGCCTTGCTCCTTGATGACATCCTTAATTTGCTTCGCCAGCTATGTATTTTCTACCTCTATGCTTCTTTTCTTTATTGGAGTACTGTTTGTAGATAATTGCCAACAAGGTAATTCTACACTCCCCTAAATGAATCTGCTGCCAGAGAATTAGTTTTGACTCACAGTGACCCTCCATCTGTTTTCTGGGGCATTTTTCTTTGTAGGAGGAGAATACCCATCTTACTTCTGAGGAGTGGCTGGTGGATTTGAACTGCTGACTTTTTGGTCAGTGAAATGCACTGTATTACCAGAGCTCCTATTCCACAGAGAATTAAAATAAATGACTGAATGAATGAATTGGAAATTTGTTTGCAGGGCTAACAGCAGTAAAGCATGATGGGAATAAGATCCTGGAGTACAAGGAAACTCAGAAAGTAGCACTGGACACCGTTTCACTTAGAGGCATCTTCCAATTCTGGAAGAAACTGAGGGACTGAGAAATCTAGAACTTTGAAAAACACTCATAGGACAAAAGTAGTAAAATGAAATTCAAGACCTACCAATGAAAATGTGCGCTGGTAAATATCCTGGACTTTGGGGTCGATATTCGGAAAGTCTAAACCATGTATAACATTATAAACTGGAAATTGATTCTCACAGAGGGGTTGAGACCAAGCATCATACCCTTTACTCTCTGATTAAATTTAATGACTAATTTTCTTAGCCATTTTAAAAAGCCTAATGAAAATTTTCTCTGCAGAAAGGTAGCATCATCTTAGACCTTAAATGATTAACTCATTTTTTTTCTTATAGAATACACAGTATTAAGTAAAAAAATAACCAGGAATATAATTTTAAATCAAGAGAAATAACACACAGTAGAAATAGATCTATAGAACTAGATGCATTGTCAGCATGGATTAAAAAAAATTTTTGTAAAGTATATTTATGAAGAAGAAAAAATTTTAATAGAGAACAGGAAACTTAAAATGGATTATATCTGCAATTCTAAAACAAAATAATAATAATCTAAGAATCTGCTGGTGCTATTTGGTGTAGGATGGGTATAGTTGATAAAAGGATTTACTAAACTAATGATAAAATATCCAGTGATAAGTGTAGAGATCAAAATGATCTTAAAATATAGAAAATAATATTTTAGACATAAGAACATGTAGAAAAGATTAGAATCTCAGAGAAGAGGACAAGCCAATTGACAGAGATAGGACTGATGTCTAGAAGTGCAAAAGTTAACGAACTCTACATGCAAGAAGTACTTTGAACTTAAACAGAATAAATCAGGAAAAATCACACTTGGCCATCTTTTTCCACCTGAATGAAGGCAAAGACAAAGGGAAAAGTTGTAAATACAGCTGGGGTGGGGCAGGGAGGTTCACTTTCAGTAGAGAATCAGTGCTCTTAGAGCTCAGTTTTCAGTAGACCAGCAGTGGAAACTAGGAATCAAAAATGGATTTATAGCTTCACAGTGTGGATAGAAAATAAAGCTGAAACAGAACTGTATGCACAGTGGAGATACCCTATAAAATGGAAAGTAACAAAACTTCTTCCAAGCAAAACATGACTTAGAGACTTTTAACAAAAGAACTGGTGATGATCATAGAATGCATTTAAGGTTATATCTATAGCTAAAGCAGAGCTCTGATGGCCTAGGGATAAGAAGGAAAATCTGAATTTGAATCTGAAGTTCGAATATACCAGATTCTGTGGGAGAAGGATGGACAGTCTCTCCCTTGCCATTTACAGCATCTGAACTAGACACTCAAGGGTCAGCTCTGGTTAGTTCTGACTCAGTGACACACAGTAACAACAAGAGCGCTAAAGCAAAGAAGTAAGTTTTTTTTAAAGAAGACTGAAAAAGAAATTTAAGGATATATTAAAAACAAATTTTTATATATATGTATAAGACTAAAGCAAAAAGATTGAAACTTGCATTAAAACCTAGAAATATTTACTTTTGTGTTATTGATTATGCAGACATTGAACTGTGTGGATTATAACAAAGTATGGAAAACATTGAGAAACATAGATATCCCAAAACACTTACTTGTATACATCCAAAACCTATAATTGACCACGAAGCAGTTGTCTGAACAGAACAAGGGACATTATGATATATAGAGAAAAATTGATATTATCAGCTGTTAAAGGAGCAAAGGCAGTGTGGAGAAGGCCAAGTCTGACCTCTACCAACTCCACAGAGGAAAACTGTCCCAATCAACAAAATCGACAGTATCAAATTGATCCCCATAAGGTCAGACATGGTGCCTCACTCTGCTTCACCTATTTCTCTGCTAACTGCTGGGTCCAAAATTGGTTACAAATTTCCACACAGACTTTACATAATCTCTTTTTACTTATGAGTATGGGATTTATTAGGGAAATAGGTTATGGGGCCTGAGAAGGCAAAGGATATCACACAGGAGATCCAGGTAATGTTCAGTAAATAACATACATAAAGACATAATCCCTCTGTTGTTATAGGTAGCTTCTCGGTCAACACCAATCTCTGGCACAGGAACCTCTGACCCCAAAGGACACATGCTTCTTTTACTGCTTTGTCATCTTTTCCTGGTGTAGAGATTCCCATCTTAAGGACTGTCCCTGGCCCCATTTGGCTCCATCGGGCTATGCATTTCCACAATGGTTAGTCTCTCTCTTATGTTTAACTCACAGCTGTTAATAATGTTGAAGGAGCTGATCAACAGTGAGCCACGTGTCTGTAGTGGAGGCAGCTGGAGACACAGGGGGTTGGGGACTTGGTGGGGGGGGAGGGGGTGGAGAGTAGGAAGAAGAGAGAGGCAAATGCAATGAATAGAAAAGCCATTCTCAAAAGTTCTAAAAACCACACCAACTATTTCATTTTACTCGGATCCATAATCAATCCCTATGGTAGCAGCAGTCAAGAAATCAAAAGATAGATTGCACTGGGAAAGACTGCTATCAGTGTTCCTTTGAAGTGCTAAAGAACAGTGACATCAATTTAAAGATTTAAGATGATATACCTGATCAAAGCCATGGTATTTTCAGTTGCTTTCTGTGAGTCTTAAAGTTGGACAATGAATAAGAAAGATCAGAGAATCATCAATACCTTGAAAACTGTGCTGTTGTGAAGAGTATTGACTATCCTGTGCAAATAACAAGCAAATCTGTCTTAGAGGAAGCCACCCAGGTTATTCTTTGGAAGTGAGAATGGTCAAACTTCATCTCAAATACTTTGGCCATGTACTCAGGAGAGGCCAATTCTTGGGAAAAGATGTGCTGGGTGAGGTAGGAGGTCAGCAAAAGAAAGGAAGATCTTCAAGGAGAGGGATTGACCCAGTGACTACAACAATGGTCTTGAGTAGAAATTGTGACGATGGGACAGGATAGGGCAAAGCTTTGATCTGCTCTTCATAGGGTTACTGTGCGTCCTAGACAGCTGTTGGCACTTAACAACAAAACAAAGGTAGTAGGGATAAAAGTGAAAGAATAATGCATATGAAGAGTGTGTGTGTGTGTGTGTGTGGTGTGTGTGTGTGTATATATTCTGAAGAATGAAAGAAAGCAATAGGAGAGGGGAAGGAAGGCAGATAGAAAAGGAAATGTAGAAGGCTGTCTTAAAGTTTATAGGTTGACATCTAGGACTCAGTGAAAGCTAAAAATCCAAATAATGGAAAGACTAAAAGGAGAAAAAGAGGCTTAGGGGCATTAGAAAAACAATTAGTATAAAGATAATCAAATACCCCCAGATACCGAAAGAAGAGGAGAAAAATCCAAAGAAGACAGATCATGGAATGAATGTCAAAGCCATTCTGACTCATAAAGATGCTATAGGACAGAGCTGAACAGCTCCACATAAGGCTGTAATCTTTACACCAGCGGACTGCCATATCTCTCTCCCATGGACAGACTGATGGGTTCAAAATGCTAGCCTTTTGGTTAAGCAGGCAGACACTTAACTACTGTGCCATTAAGGCTCCTTAGAGTGAAGGTAGCATAATAAAAATAGATAAAATAATATGACAGAATTGAAACAGACTATATTACTAATATAAAATTATAAAGAATCTGAAACAAATGGAAAATTGTTGTTTAGTTTGGCGCTCAAGCAAGACATAACTCTTCTACTATATACAAGAAACATCTAGAACAAAAAGATTTAGAAAGGGTAAACTTAACAGAATGATGGAAATACATACACATAAATAGAAGTTCTTTGCAATATTTTTTTGTAGAATCACAGATTGATAGTTACCTCAATGCCCAACAGAAGTGGAATAGATAAATATAAATTGTGGTATATTCACACTGTAGAATACTACTATATATGATAATGAGAATATATGGATCACAAATGCACAGAACAATATATATGAATTTTCTAACTGTCATTTTGAGCAGGAGAGGTACAAAATACAGGAATCTGTTTATGATGCTTATTAATAGGCCAAGCCAGTCTAAAAGTGTTCATAACCAGGATGGTAGTCTCGTTTAGAGAACATTGATGATTGGAAGGGGGCACAGAGGGGCTTCTTGAGTGCTGGTAATACTCCCTGTCTTGATTTGAACACAATCTATGGTTTTGTTCACTTTGAAAATGCTCTGGATTTGGGTACTTAAGATTGCATACTATTCTGCACGTTTGTTACATTTTAGTAAAGGAAGGGCTGGTTACTTTTAAAACTATGCTGCATAGACTATGAACCAAAGATAAGCCATAGGCACATGTTGTGCTTAGAGTCATCTGAGAGATATTTTTAAAAATTCTAATTTACGTGAACACTGCCTGAAGGCTCTTCAAGCTCATTTCCTTTGCCTTATGATTCCTCAAGGTTGCCCCCTGGGTTTGTTTTTGCCCTCTCCAAATTAAAAATAGACTCTATGAAAACAGGATAGAAGATTCCGAAGTAGACTGCAGTCCACACAGTGGACAGCCATTTGAGAAAAAAATGAAACTGAATGCTTACCTTCCTCTTGTGTAACAGGGAATTTTAGCTGGATTAAAATAGAAATGCAAAAAAGTGAAATCTAAAAGATACTAAAAATAGGAGACTTTTCTGACACTGTGAAATAGAATCTAAGCATGACAGAAAGCTCAGAAGCTAGATTAGTAAAGATTGATAAAAAATGGATACATTTTCTCAATTTTGCATGATTACAAAATAACTGTAAACACCCAAATTTGTACTCTTATGATAGGTTGAAACAGCAAATTCTTTGTGATATGTATTAAGTATTTGCAGCACATGATGACAAAGATTAATTTCCCTTAAAAAGTCAACACAAAAAAAAAGAAAAAAAAATCCATAATCCAAAAGGGAAAGTGGCAAAAGACCCTGAACTGTTGTTAACAACAACAAAAGACATTACAAACTGGAAAAGATGCCCAGTCTCACTCATAACAAAGAATGCGAATTTCAACTACAGTGAGTAATCATTTTTCACATCTTAGATAAAAGCATTTACTACTTAACACTGTATTACCAGTGTAGCTAATCTCATACACTGTTGGTTGGATAGAATTCTGCCAGAATTTGGAAAGAAAAATAATTATATATCCTTTGATCTTGCCGTTCTCTTTCAGAAATTTATTCAGTGGAGGTTCTTACTTCTGCATTCATTACAGCATTGTTTATGATAGTGACTATTGGAAACAATAGCAGTGACAGGCCATCAAAAGGTTGATTGAATGAATTAAAGGATAGCCATCATTGGAATGTTAAGTAGCCAGGAGAAAGGCACAGATTGACATGTGTCAATATGACATACCCTCATTAAAACAAAACAAAAACGGACAGAATGCAATAAATAATAAACTCAATTAAAAAGCCGCAACAAAGAAAAAAAAATGCCGCAACAGAACCATGGAATAGAGCCTAGCCCAAGCTTATGTAACAAGAACTATTTCTGGGAGAATATACAAGAAAATAGTGGCAGTGATTTCCTCAAGGGGTTCCACACTTTCCAGTAGGGTTGGATGTGGGAAGGAAACTTCTTTTTCACTATTTACTCTTTTGAATTGTTCAAAGGTGTTTCCCCAGGTGAATGTTTTATCCACTTCATAAAGCATAAAACTAAACAAAGCAAATGCCACGCTACCCTCCCTGATTCACAGTAGAGATACATACTATTGGCATTGCAGGTGTATGTTTGATTTGTGAGTCTGTCTCGCACATTATAAGACATTGTCTATCAGTTCCTTGTATCAAATGCCATAGCACTTCACTTGTCATTTTTACAACTAAAAAATTGCCCTTGTAGATTTCTGAACTCTCCTATACATATGAACACACATCCACATGCACATAGTATATACACATATGTATATACAAAGGCCCACAATTATAGCTATATATACACGTGCATGTGTTCCATACCCCTTCTTCGTAACCACTACCAAATTTTTCTTTTTCTTGTTGCAGAAGTGTAAATGTTACAGCAGATGCTGAGTTGCCCTTTATTCTTCACACCTGTCATTGTCTTCATTTCCTGTGGTCACTTTGTACTGACTTCTCCCATATTGTGCATTGACTTTTCATCAACAGTAACATGTTCCTCTTAACAGTTCTTGTATTGTTCTATACAGTTGGTTATCATTTTTATATTGTGTCAGCATTTTTGTTATTTCCATTGTCTTTGTTACGTCTCCAGTGGTCTGGTTTTCTTTCTCACCCTTACTTTGGGTAAATGTTGGTGTTTGGGATCATGTAGTTCATGGCTTAAGGAAGCAAGCACATTACTTAGTGGTGCTACTATTTCTTTGTAAGCTCGTCTATTATATGGTTAAAAGATGACTTGCAGATGGCTCCAGTTCCATGTTCAGAGATTGGATTTAGGGTGATAGTTTTGGGATTATGGAGCTCTGGTGGCCTCGTGGTAAGAAGCTGCGGTGCAATCCCAAAGGCACACGGTTTGAAACCCCCAGCTGCTTTGCAGGAGAAGGAAGGATGGGCAGCCCCTTCTTGTGCAATTTACTGCCTCTGAAAACCTGCTGGAGGGTCGGTTATGGGTAAGTTCTGACTCTGTGGCACATAACAACAAAACTATGTAGTAAGTGGTTCTCCCTCTCTGTCCCAGGTAGTCAGTCATCAAAGAATGTTGCTTTGTTTTTTTAAACCTAGTCTTAATTTTTCGTAAAAGTGGTATGGTTTTTCCATTTATGTGAATTTCTCCTGGTTTCTTTCAGTAATGTTTCATAGTTTTCCATGTATAAATCTTTTATGTCCCTGGTGAAATAGTATTGTTTTCTCTATTTCATATTTGAAGTTTTATTAGTCCAGAGGAATTGTACTGATTTTGTATATTGATCACTACAGGTTGTTAAACTCTTTTGTTAGTTCCAGGAACTTTCTTTTGGCATCCCTCGTGTTTTTCCATGTATAGTATCATGTCATCTGTAAATTATTGTTGTTTGTTGTTGTTATATACTGTTGAGTTACTCGTAGTGACCATATGTATAATAGCCCAGAACCCTGCTCTATCTTGAGCCAATTTTATTGTCTCTGTTACATCTGTTGTTGTTGTTGTTGTTATGTGCCATCGAGTCACTTGCGACTCATAGCGACCCTATGTATAACAGCCCTAAACCGTGTTCTATCCCGTGCCAATCTCATTGCCTCTGACACACCCATCCCGATTACCCCAGTCACTGAATCAATCCACCTCATAGAGGGTCTTCCCCTCCTGCGCCATCCCTCCACTCTACCCAGCATGATGTCCCTCTCTAAAGACCTGTCTCTCCTTACAACATGTCCAAGTATGTCAGGCGAAGCCCCAGAATCCTTGCCTCCAAGGAGTAGCCTGGTTTAACCCTCTCTAGGATGAATCTGTTTGTTTTCCTGGCAGTCCATGGTACATTCAATACTCTTCTCCAGCACCACAGCTCAAAGGCGTCAATTCTCCTTCTATCCTCCCTAGTCATTGTCCAACTCTCTGATGCATAACAAGTGATTGCAAAAACCATGGCCTGTATCAGGCACACCTTAGTCTCCAGAGAGACACCGTTGCTCTTGAGTACTTTAGAGAGGTCCCTAACCGCAGACTTTCCCATCACAATACGTTTTTTTATTTCCTGGCTACTGGTGCCAAGAGTGTTGACCATGGAGCCGAGCAAACTGAAGCTGTGAACACTCTCAATCTTTTCGCCATCCATCCTGATGCTACCGATTGGTCCAGTGGTGAGAATTTTTGCCTTCTTGGCATTGAGCCTCAGTCCATACTGAAGGCTGCAGTCCTTGACCCTCTGCAGTAAGTGCATGAGGTCCCCCTCAGTTTCAGTGAGCAAAGTTGTGTCATCTGCATAACACAGATTGTTGGTAGATCGTCCATCAATCCTAACACCACGCTTCTCCTCATAGAGCCCAGCCTCTCGGATAATCTGCTCTGCATACAGGTTGAAAAGGTATGGAGATAGGATGTTACATCTACCTACATTATTCCAGTCACTGAGTCAATCCATCTCATCCAGGGTTTTCCTTTCTTAAGCTGTCCTTCTACCCTTCCAAACATGTTGTCTTTCTCAAAGGGCTGGTCCCTCCTGGCAACATGCCCAAGTAAGTATATGGGACAGACTTTAAAAATCCTTATCTCCAAGGAACAATCTGGTTTCACTCTCTCTAGGACAGACCTGTTTGTTCTCTTAGCAGTCCATGGTATGTTCGATATTCTTCTCCAGCACCACAGTTCAAAGGCATCAATTTTTCTTTTATCATCCTTAGTCATTGTCCAGTTCTCTGATGCATAGCAAGTAATTGGAAGTCCATGGCCTGGACCTTAGTCTCTAGACAGACATTGTTGCTTTTCAGTACTCTGGAGAGGTCCCTGATAACAGATTTTCCCAATACAACTCATCTTTTGATTTCCTGGGTGCTGATCAACAGTATTGATTGTGGAGCCAAGCAAACTGAATCTGTTAACAGTCTCAATCTCTTCTCCATCTATCATGGTGCTGCCAGCTGGCGCAGTGATGAGAATCTTTGTCTTCTTGATGTTGAGCTTCAGTCCATTTTGAAGGCTTAATGTTCTGCAGCAAATGCCTCAGGTTCTCCTCAGTTTCAGCAAGCAAGATTGTGTTATCTACATAACACAGGTTAGAGATAGTTTTACTTCCTCCTTAACCAATTTGGTTGCCTCCTTTTTCATTTTCTTGCCTTATTGCTCCCAATACAATGTTGACTAAAGTATGGTGATTTGGGACACCTCTGTTTCTTCTCATTCTCAAGGAGTCTGCATTCAGTCTCCACGGCGAATAATGTTAACTGATGGTTTTGTATATGTTCCTGATTTTGTTGAAGCATTTTCTCCTAATCTTATTTTTACTGAAGGTTTGATTTTTCTTGGGCTTTTGCTTTGTTTTTCTTTCCCCCCAGTACAAACAGGCTATTGGATTTGATCACATACCTTTTCTTCCTTGACTGAGGTTGTCATACGATCCTTTTTCTTTGTTTTATTTACTTGGTCAATTACATTGAATGGTTTTATAATGTTATACTGCTTGCACCTCTGGTATTAATCTTCTCTGGTCATGATGTGGTACTTTTTTGACATGCTGTTAAATTTTGTTGGCTAGAATATTCTTGAAAATTCATATTTTATGCAAGAGAATAAATCGTCTCTCATTTTCTTTCCTTCTTTTTTTTTTGGTCATATCTTTACCTGATTTTGATACCAGGATTATGCTGGCCTCATAGACTAGATTAGGGAGGGAGTATTCCTTCTTTTTCAATGTTGTGGAGTAATTTGGGTAGAATTGGGGTTACTTTTCTCTGAACATTTCGTAGAACCCTCCAGTGAGCCCTTCTGGGCTAGTTTTTTACTTATTTATTCATTTTCTTTGTATCATCCGTTTTTTGTTTTGTTTTGTTTTTTTAATGGGCTTATTTATCATCTCTTTGGGATAATTTTAGATAGTGTTTCTAGAAATTTGTCTGTTTCTCCTAGGTTTCCGGATTCCTTGAGAGTACATTTGTCCCCTAATATTCTATTACTATTCTTTTGATTTCATTTGGTTCTGTTGTAATCTCTCCTATTTCATTTCTTATTTTGGTTATTTAATCTTCTCCTTTCTTTCCCCCCATCTCCTGCCGCCCCCAGCTTAGTCAATTTTTGGCCAGTGGTTTGCTAATTTTATTGATTCTATCAAAGATCCCACTTCTTAGTCTTACAGATTTCCCCCCTATTATTTTTGTTGTTGTTGTTGTAATGCGCTGTCGAGTCGCATGAGACTCATAACGACTCTATGTACAACAGCCCTAAACCCTGCTCTATCCCTTGCCAATCTTATTCTCTCCGACACAGCTATCCCTATTACCCTAGTCAGTGAATCAGTCCACCTCATCGAGGGTCTTCCTCTACTGCGCTGTCCCTCCACCCTCCCAAGCATGATGTCCCTCTCCAAAGACTGGTCCCGCCTTGCAACGTGTCCAAAGTATATCACACGAATCTTCAAAATCCTTGCCTCCAAGGAGCAGCCTGGCTTCACCCTCTCCAGGACAAACTTGTTTGTTCTCCTAGCATTTCATGGTATATTCAGTACTCTTCTCCAGCACCACAGCTCAAAGGCATCCGTTCTCCTTCTGTCATCCCTAGTCATTGTCCAGCTTTCTGATGCATAGCAAGTAACTGTAAAGACCATGTATCAGGTCAGTTCGTCTTTTAATTTTCTGGCTGCTGGTACCAAGAGTGTTGATTGTAGAGCCCAGCAAAATGAAGCTGTTAGCAATCCCAATCTCTTCACCATCCATCATGATACTGCCAGTTGGCTCAGTGGTGAGAATCTTTGTTTTCTTGATGTTGAGCTTCAATCCATATTGAAGGCTGCAGTCCTTAACCTTCTGCCGCAAACGCTTCAGGTCCTCCTTAGTTTTAGCAAGCAGGGTTGTGTCATCTGCATAATGCAGATTATTGACAGTCTTCTTCTAATCCTGATGCCACACTTCTCATAGAGCCCAGCTCCCAGATAATCTGTTCTGCATATAGATTAAAAAGATATGGAGATAGGACACATTATTTTTCTGTTTAATTTATTTATGCTCTGATCTTTATTATTTTCCTTTTGTGGTGACTGTGGATTACTTCTACTTTTTTTATCTAATTGTAGGGTTAAACTGTTGGAGTTTGATTATTGATGTGTGAACTTACTGCTAGAAATATTCTCGAGTATTGCTTTTTGTGTGTGTGTTTTGGTATGTTGTTCTGTTCTTCAATTTTTTTTAAAATAAGAAAGATATTACTCAGTTTTTAAGTATATATGTGTTTCATTGTTCTTTGTTAGTGATTCCTAATTTTGTACGGTTATGAATAGAAAAGAAGCATCGTATTATTTCTTTATGTGTTTGATTTTTTTGAGGCATGCTTAGTGGTCTAAAATGTGGTCGGTTCTGAAGAATTGAAAGATTAGTTTATCTTGATGGTTTTTGTCCTTTTATAATGGTAGGCTTTTTAGCTTTTCCTCACAACCAAAAGCCGACTACACTATTCTCTGCCAGCAGATTTTCCTCAGCTGGAAGAAATGGTGTTTCTGTTGGAGCCTGCCACTTGTGTCCCCCTCACTGTGCTGTGTGCTTCCTTTAAGCCCAAGAGCATGTAGTACTGAATTGACATTATTTGCTCTGATGACACTGGTGATGAACACACTATGAGGTGCTAGGCTTCTCAGAGAGCATAAGGCGAACAGAAGTGAAGGATTTGGAGCGATCATCTTACATAGGGGGTGTGGGTTGAGGGTGTGTATATTCTTGTCTTGTCTGATTGGTTAACGGCTGAGAGCAGGTACTAGCTTCCCTCAAACAGGAAACAAGTAACTGGGATGTTAGAAAGACTCTAAAGTTAGTGTTCTATTATCAGTTGAGGCCTTATAGCACAGACACACTCAGGCATAAGTAAATACAACTATTCCTCAGTTACTGATTATCTCATTATTCCACTGGGCACATGTACAACCACAGTAAAAAAAATCTTCCATCCACTGTTATGCACATTAACATCGTACATCTAATAGCAACAAATGCTGAGGTTGCATAAACTTATATGTCACCTTCTCTGGACCATGTTTCTCAGTGTTTTAGTGGTTATGTAATTAGGAAATTTGGCAGTTATGTAACAACAATGTAATTTAGAGGTTTGATAGTGATGTAGTCACCCTCCATAATTACTATGATCCTTGGAACCTAACGGTTGAATAATTGAGAGTGAGTGTACATTCAAGTAGAAAGCTTTCTTTTCAGAATACACTAAGATATAATTTGAGAACTTGTGTGTGTGCACACATGCCTGTACACATGTGCAGTGCAATATACAAAATCTTTTTCTGTTATAAATTTTGTCTGGGTATGCTCCTCTCTGAAAGGGTTCAGACTACATCATAGGAAAGCTCTACCCTTTCCCAGCCTCCTAGATTGTTACCCTCTCTTTTTTAATAAAAGTAGATTGTCTTTCATTCTTTCTCTTTTCATTTCTCATCTCTTTCGCTCTTTACTCACGATGATGAGTGGGTCACCACCACAAAGTATACCTCAAAGCACTGGATAATTGTTATACTCGTTTCTTAGTTAATTGTGTGTACTTGTGCATGTGTGAGTGTATGTGTTGTTGTTGCTATTGTATGCTATCAAGTCAGAACCAACTCATAGCTGACCATGTAGTGGGTTTTCAGAAGCCATAAACTGCATGGGAACAGATTGTCCATCCATCTCCTGCGGAGCAGCTGATGGATTTGAACTGCATTCCTCTGAGTTGACAATGCAACTCCTTACCACTAAGCATCCAGAGCTCTCCTATATCCTGAGATTTATAATATATATTATAAATTATATATATATATATATATTACATGAGTTCCTTGTTTTTCAATGCAGCATAGTATTCCATTGTGTGAATATACCACAGCTTCTCTATCCATAATTTTGTTGATGGGCACTTAGGTTGTTTCCAAGTCCTTGCTATTGTGAACAAAGCCACGATAAACATGGGTGTGCATATATTTGAGTGGCAGTTCTGGTTTCTTGAGGGTATATTCCCAGTAGTGGAATTGCTGGGTCAAATGGTATTTCTATTTGCAACTTTTTGAGAAAGCGCCATACCGGTTATTGACGGAGTGCCTGGTTTTGAGGTTGAGATCTTGCAGAATAGGAGAAGCCATGGCATCTCTGCAGGACACCCTGGCTACAGTCTTCACCCAAAACAACTGGTTCCTGGGAGGTGTGGTGTCTCCTGCACTGTGCAGTGCTCCTCTCAGAGCCTGATCAACTTTTGCTCTTGGACAGAGGGCAAAGAGTAGGCCGAGAATTTGTATATCCTGCTAGAACTTAATACAACTCAAAGACACCGATTTTTCTGACATGCTTGAAAAGGTGGAGGGTCAGCATAAGAGAGGTAGACAGTCAACAAGATGGATTGACACAGTGATTGTAATGACCAGCTCAAGTGTATTGAACTTGGTGACGTTGTTGGCACACATTAAGAAAGTGTTCACAGCCATTGTTCATAGAGTTGCTGTGAGTTGAAGTTGACGACACATAACAATACCACCACCAGCGATCAAACTCTGTCACCCTAGATTTCTTTCTGTGCCGTTGGCCTTTTTTTTTCTTTTCTTAAAAAAAAAACAAAGCTGTCTGTGTATGTTGATTTTTAGAGTAGAACAGAGTTATAGACTGAGACTCTTCTCTGAAGACTTTTGAGTCATTACTCTTGGCTGACAATTGCTGACATTAGGAATAAGTGACTGAGAGCCCTCATGGTGCTTCAGTTTCAGACCTACCTGGATGCTAAGGATTGCAGTGTGAAAGCTCAAAATTGATTGTCCTAGTTTTGATGACATCAGAGTTAAGGCTTCTTGGGAAACTTTATTTTTATGAAAAACCTGCGAGAAATCACTGTGTCAAGAGGTGAGATTTCCTGAGCCTTTCCAGTTGATACTGTTAAGTTTTTGTGAGCTGAAATATTTGTTTCCATAAAAGGGTTAGATATAGGACTGGGAAGTGTAGCCGTCTTTGGTCAAGGAGCTTCACAGAAAGTCCTTATTCCTGATTTCTTTGATTTCCCCACCTCTGTACTTGGTGGTTTCTAATGTATCTTTTTCCTAATTTCAGATCTCAAGGTGCTTCTGTTCTCAATTTTGTCTCTGAAAATTTGGTATATTTTAGGGCATGATACAGAGAAGAAGACACATGCACTTGTTCGTACTCATTGTGTTTTAAAGATAGCGTGGCTCTGTTGGTGAGATTGTAAAATAGTACAACCACTCTGAAAGGCACTTTGACACTTCCTCCAAACATGCAAATTCCAGATGTTCCAGCTATTCCACAGCTAGGAATATACCCCAAGAAAAAGAGAACTCAGACACAAGTGGAGATTTGTACACCATCCATTGTCCATAGCAGCATTATTCACAATCACAAGAACATGCAGATAGCCCAAATGTCCAACCACATTTGGATGGATTGAGAAAATGTGGTATATTCACATGATAGAATACTACACAGCACTCGGGAGCAATGATTTTAAAAAATACTGCATAATGCACACCCATGTTTATTGCGGCCTTGTTCACAATAGCAAGGAGTTGGAAACAACCTAAGTGCCCATCAACAAACGAATGGATAGAGAAGCTGTGGTATAGTCACACAACGGAATACTACATTGCATTGAAAAACAAGGACCTCATGCAATATTATTCAAAATGGGTGACCCTGGAGGACATTATGCTGAGTGAAGTATCTCAGTCACAAAAGGACAAATACTGCATGGTGCCACTGTTGTAAAACAGGACTGACATTGGGGTTGGGGGGAGACTGAGATGGGTTCAACAATGTATACTGCACTGAAACAGATGAGGGAGAAAACTGTTTAAAAGGGATATGTAATTAGGTATTTTTGTCATGACAGGAGTCTAGAGCAAAGGCTACATGGTGGATGGACCTAGGGGAGGGTTTGTAAAACAATGAAAGAATTTTTCTTTTCTTTTTCCAAGAGGGTAGTGTACTAGGAGGGAAGGTTGGGAGGGGAGAAAAGTGCAACAATGAATGAATGGAAATCCAAAGTCTCTGTAAATTTTTACTGAAATTAATAATAAATTTAAATTGAAAAAATACTGCATAACTTGGATTAAAAATCAATAAAAAATACTGCATAACTTGGAGAGATTAGAGAGCATTAGGCTGAGTGAACTGTTTGATAAGGATAAATATTACATAGGACCATTGTAAAAATAGAAGGATGACTAGTAAAATGTGTATGGGGATTTAAGGGGGGAAGGAGTGGGAGGAGGGGAGCTAAGGGGAATTACAGGCTCGCACAATTTGATGGCTGGAGGGAGAGGGTAAAGGAAATGGGGAAGATCTGGCGAGGGCCTGAAAAGATGGAATGATGGTGGGCATAATTTAATGTGTATTAGTTTTCTAAAACACAAAGTATAGGAATGAAGGTACTGAAACACAATGTGAATGAGGGAAGTGTAAGTCACAATGTATACAAGTTTTGTATGCAAGCCAATATAAAATAATAATAATAATAAAGAAACCAAAAGAAGGTAAAGGTAGTGTTGATAACTGACTAACCGCCTTTACAGTTTGGAATTGTTGAGAGAGGAGTATGATGCTGATCTTTCTCTATCCTGCCTGCTCCTGCCACTCGACAATCATGTGAGCCTGAGTTTTACTGGCAGCTGTCAGGTTTCATTCTCTGTCTCTCCCCTTCCCCCCCCCTTTTGCCCTTGCTTTGCCCCCTTAAACTTTCCATGAGGACAGGCCCAGAAAACGGATCCAGGTGACCTTTAGGTGGCTGTCAGTTCTTCATTACATATCTCTAGTCAAGAGTATAATCAAATTCTTGCAGAAATTCCCTCTGGCTTCATGAAAAGGTGTCTGCTGGGTTTTTCAATTGTGTCAGCAAAGACTGGGGATCTTTCCAATCTCTTTGTATTCCTGTACTGGGCACCGAAGTAGGTGTTCAATAAAGACGTGATGAATGAAAGTGGGTTGCATCACATAGGATTTAGATGTTAATTTTATATTCAAATAAAGTCCGCTCTCACTCCGAGTTACTTTTCAAATTACATACCACCACTCTGAAGGTTGTCATTTCCTCCATTTCCTTTTCTTCATTCCTTTTCACCCACCTGCTCCCATTGTTCCAAATTTAGGCAGGCATGTTGGAAGTGAGACTAGGTGGGTGTGGAAAGAACCCGGTTGAATGGAATTGTTCAGTCACAGGCAGGTGGAGGTGATGTCTGAAGCCTTCAGAAATCTTTTGTCTGTGTTTTAAGGTCAGAAAATGGGAAATGACAGGAGAACAGGAAGGATCAAGAATGACAGCAGTACCCTGACTCGCTTTTTAAATCTCGATTTGCCTCAGAGTGGCCATCTGTACCATGGTGACTGCAGTCCTTCCACTGTTCTCAGATTTAACCCCTGCAGAGAGCAGCACGTGTGTGTGTGTGTGTGTGTGTGTGTGTGTGTGTGAGAGAGAGAGAGAGAGAGAGAGAGAGAGAGAGAGAGAGAGAAGGTGGGACTTGCATCCATCCAGCGACCCCTCTAGGACTCTCAATACCTTCTAGGCCTGCAGCACACCTTTCTACCTCTTCTTCTGCTCCGGGCTCTTGATTTCCCACCTTTATTTCCTGCATGCCCCACCCTGTTGAATGTGAGGTTAAAAAGGCCATTAGCTTTCTGTCTGCCCTGCTTCTCATCATCTTCCAAAGTCTGCAGCAAGTGCAGCCCTAGTCCCTTCCAGCCCTTCTGTGTGGGCGTTAGACTGAGCGTTTAACTTCTCCTTCTTTATGAAAATGCACATTAGCTATTCAGAGACTTAATCTCCTAATGATTTGTGTGTGTTGGTAAAAAGGAAAAGCCATCATCCCTGCCTGGTAGATTCAGATGTTGCCTTTAGTACACTGATGACAGGATTTAAAAAAACGAAGGACCATTTAATTTAATTTTGCAGATGGCAGGAGGTATTGCAGGAAGCTTGGTCACAATATGCCCCCTCCTGGGAGAGTAGCTTCAGTAAATTCACGTTGCCAGAGGGGCTTTGACGGGAGAAATCCAACCTTCTGCCTTTCTTGCACATCCTTTCCATTATGAAGTGTGTTTTTCCATGGAGGGTAGGAGAGTGGGGAGGGGGGCTGGTAGAGGAGGTTAGTTGGGTTGAAAAGCCAGTGACTGATGTCTGGAGCAGCGAGATTGCTGTTTGAATTGATGTTGCTCCAGACATATGGATTATAACCAGCTACAGATTAACCCGGTCTCCTTTAATTGTTTTATGGCCTCAGCTTGCTGAAATTGTCCCCTTGTGGCCTGAAATCCTTCCTGGGGCCTTTCTTGAGCTGGGGACTATGCTTGCTTGTGAGAAATAAATCCACCTCTCTCCTCATCTCCACTAATGCCTCATCTGAGCTGAGGCGAAGACCAGGGGAAGAATCGTTTTTTTAGTCATCCTGGTTTTATTGTAGTGTGATCAGGGGCCTCCCCACCCAGGCGCAGGCTCTGGTCAGCACAGTGGCAGAATATTTGCTGTCTAATCCCATTTCGGTTTTAAGATTGCAAATGCAAACTGTTGGTTTTTAGACCACCTCGAGAAGTCTTCATATTTCACCCTCATGGGCCAACAGACACACCAAGACCTCAATGGGTTTCAGTCCTGCATTTGGTTTCAAATAACAATATTTCTCGCAGAGCAAGTGTCACATCTTGCCATGATGAGGATAAATTATCCTCGTGTTTCAGAGCGTGCTGATCAATGTAAGTAGGTACAGATTTCTTCTTCTATCGTTCTAGCTGGAACTACAGACGTTCAGAAACTTGACAAAAGGATCTTCCTAAGATCGTGTGTTCCTGCTCAGAGACAAAGCGTGTGGCTATGTTGACAACTTGAAGTTTCTAGGTTGTTGTTGTTATAGGAAACTCCTTCCTTTACTCTTTCTCCCTCCTGTAGGAGCTGCCATTCACACCCCTGCAGATTACTCCCCTCTCATAAAACAAAGGGAGGATCCAGTATTACTCATTTATACTGATAGCTCTGCCATTAAGCTTCAGTGTAAATTAGCTTTTGCATGTCCGTCCGTCATTTACCTCCATCTCCCTGTTCTTTTTTTAAGTCATCCACAAGTAGAGAGAGAGATTAGTATAGGTGTGGACTCTTGACTCACTCACTCACTCATTAAAAAGATATTTCTTGAATGCCTGTTCTAAACCAGTTACTGGTTTAGGGGCTTTGGATGCAGCTGCTAATAGAGCAGTGACCTCTGAATTTAGATTCATCGAGCAGCTGGGGGATGAGGAATTGCAAACACTAATCATGACCACTACTTGAATTGCATATTGTGTTGTTGTGAGGTGCCTTCAAGCCAAAAGGACTCCTAAAGACCCTCTGAACAGTGGAATAAAACCTTAATGCCCTGCACAGTCCTCACAGTCTCTGCCATGCCCAAGGCCATTGTGATAGCATCACTGTGTCATTTCATTTGGTTGAGGGTTTTCCTCTCTTTCCCTGATCTGCCTTTTCCAGCCTGTTGTGTTTTTCCAGAAAGTGACCGTTTCTGACAACATACCCAAAGTTTATGAGACAAAGTTTGACTATCCTGGTCTCTCTAAGAGGCACCCTGATTGCATTCTTTCCAACACAGGTTTATGCTCTTTGTCTATATATTTTGGTGGTGTTGTTAGATGGCAATGAGTCAGCTGTGACGCATTGAACCTTGCCTGAGCCTGGTGACAGATGCAGTTAGGAGGCATCAGGAGTGCTGGGTAAGTGGGCCCAGTTGCACTTTAACTTATGGTGAGGCCTCATAGAGCAGGTGGTACTTGTGCAAAAATTCGAAGGAGTGACATAAATCTGCTGCTGCTGAGTTGATTCTAACTCATAGTGAACCTATGGGACAGAGTAGAACTGCCTATGGGGTTTCCCAGGGTGTAAGTCTTACTGGAGCAGACGGCTTCATCTGAGGAGTGGCTGGTCAGTTTGACCTGCCAACCTAGCTTAGCTGCCCAGCATTTTAACCACTATGCTGTAAGTTAAATGGTTGCCGGAGGAACAACAGGCCAAGAAGATACAACCAGTGCAAAGACACTGAGGTAGAAGTGTGCTTGGTGTACTTGAGGATTAGTAAAGAGGCCACTATTAGGGAAAGAGTGGTCTGCCTGGAGAGTAGACCAGCAGTAAGAGATGAGATTAATGAAGAGAGGAGATAGATTGGGGCTAGGACGATGCACGATTATGGACCATGTATGCAGTTTGCTTTTATTCTTTATGTATCTGTATTGTAGTAGGGGGGAACTCTGGTGGCTTAGTGGAAAGAGTCTGCTGAATGGTGCATAACAACAGTCTCATGCTAGGTACCAGATCAGATCTTATCAGTTTCTATTTCTCTGCCTGACCTCTAGAAAAAAAGGGAAACATTGAGGAGAATACAGGTAGGAAAATTTGCATCAAAGCCTTCTTGGAGCTTGCCTTTTTTGAGATTGGTTAGATCGCTAAGATTCCTCCCACCTTGGAGAGCATAAGAAGAGAGCACAGTTTACTCTTAACTTTGGTCAGGTTGTAAGGAGAGACTGGTCCTTGGAGAAGGACATCATGCTTGGGAGGGTAAAGGGCAGGTGCAGGAGGGGAAGGGCCTCTGGGAGGTGGATTGATTCGGTGACTGGGGCAATCGGAATGAGTGTGTTGGAGACAATGAGATTGGCACAGGACAGAGCAGAGTTTAGAGCTGTTGTACATAGGGTCGCTATGAGTCTCAAGCAACTCGTTGGCACATAACAACAACAAAAACAACAACAACAGCTTCTCTCTCACTTCAAGAATCTCAAAAGCTTAAACTTTTTCAGGATATGTGAATGTTTAGACCATGTGATGCCTCAAGACATTAATGAACTTACTGTTAACTCTCTTACCCCAGAGAACATCCTGCAATATCCTTCTCTGCTGCTTGTATGACACTTTCTATCTCTTGAAAGGGAACTTTCTGACAAATCTCATCAAGTGAGACATTAGATGTGAAGGCACTTTGACACACTGACTCCAGGAAGACCTAGGCAGACAGTGCACCTCTCCTCATTATTCTATTTCATGTAAAAAAAAAAACCCATCCCCAGACGGCCACTCTGATGGTATCTGACTAGGAATAGGAGCTCTTTCTTTGCCTGGTATAGCGTTTTGGCTCATCTCTGTATCAAGCTTGTGTGTGTGTGTGTGTGTGTGTGTGTGTGTGTGTATTAAAAAGCCCAGTGGTGCTGTGTTTTTCCAAGAGATGTGGTGGAATGGAACATGAGAATGTTCTCGTGTGTACCAGATTTTCTATGCATGGTTTTTGTTTGTTGTTGGTTTTGGGAGGGCCTAGACATCTGTATTTTTTTTTCTAAATTTCCACTTATTCATTGTTGCATATTTTCCTCCCTGTCCTACCCCACACCCTCTGAGTTTGCTTTTCTCTTTAAAAAAAAAACCAACAACTTTTATTGTTGTACCATTCCCCACCCCACCCCAGTCTACTTTACTATGCAGCTCTTATTCTGGACTGTTGTCATGCAAATAATACCTAGTCATTTATTCCTCATAAGCAGTTTTTCCCCTCTCTGTTTCAATGCAGAGTACATTATGTATCCCCTCTTTTTTTAATTTCCCCCCAAACCCCACGTCAGTTCTGTTTTATAACAGTGGCATTATGCAGTATTTGTCCTTTTGTGACTGAGGTATTTCACTCAGCACAATGTTCTCCAAGGTCACCCGTTTTGTATAATATTTCATGAGTTCTTTATTTTTTCAGTGTTGCATAGTTTCCCATCGTGTGAATATACCACAACTTTTCTATCCATTCATTTGTTGATGGGAATTTAGGTGTTTCCATCTCTTTGCTATAGTGAACAAAGTCACGATAAGCATGGGTGTGCATATATCTGGTTGGGTGGTGGTTCTGTTTTCTTTAGGGTATATTCCTAGTATTGGAATTGCTGGGTGAAATGGTATTTCTATTTGCAACTTTTTGAAAAAGCGCCATACTGCCTTCCATAGTGTTTGCACCATTTTACACTCCCACCAGCAGTGAATAAGTGTTCCAGTTTCTCCACAACCTCACCAACATTTGTTGTTTTCTGCTCTGTTGAATTTTGCTATTCTTACTGGGGTGAGATTATATCTCATAGTTGTTTTGACATGTTTTAAGAGTTGTTGTGTTACTGCTTAAAGTCTCTGAACTTAGTTAGAAGACCCCAGTCAGTGCACCCAGTCTGTAGAAGAGTATTTTCCCCAACTTCATTGTGACCCCTTTGCACAACCTTCACTGGTTTGTTTGCAAACTTAAGTGGATGGGGATGAAATAGAACAGAAAACATGTAAGTGGATTGGGTGTAGAAAGGATAAATATTGTTGCACCAGTCTTTCTGTTTTAGATGAGAGAGAGAGTGTGTGTGTGTCCTGGGTCAAAGTGTAACATGTATTGTTTGCTATGGGTCATGGCCAGGAAAAGTTGGGAAAAACACCAGGTTCAGATTGTTCAAAAGTTATACTTGCTTGTTATAGAATTGATGAGCATAGAATAATAAATACCTTAGAAAATACTATCCCTTGCGAGATAAACGTAGAAACTTGAGCGACAGTTTCTAGTTAGAGAAAAGCAAACCAGTTTGCTATCCTCCTATTAAGGTGGATGATAACTGTGCCAGAATATTATGCTGTTCATGTCAACAGGAACTAAGCTTGTTGTTACTCTCTGCCCAAAGAACTGTGCAATTTCCAGTGCGAACTCCCCTCTGGATGTGGAAAGGGAAGACAAAGGACGAGTAGAGAAAGTTGGGCAGAAATCTTCACTGTGGGTGTAGTTGACCCGAGATCTGGGTGTAGACCCATTGTTGGAGACGGGGAAAGGACTGGTCATTTCCATTTATTTCATTTCAGCGTTTGTGCCAGCTCCACACAAGGTCCTGGGGATGTAACAATGAGTAAGACATGGTCTTGAACTTGTGGTGCTCCTGGCTTGGCAGGGAAGACAGAAGTAAATTGCTAATTATGGGACATTGTGCCGAGTGTCATAGTGGACTGTGTGCATAAAATGCCCTGGAACAGAGCTTGTGAATTAGAGGATCTAGGCATCAGGTCTTTCGTTTTGAGATATGTGCCATTTAATAATGAAGAATTGTAATCAGAGCTTCTTTTTTAAAAGTTGGGGAATTCTACTCTCTTGGAAGAGAAAACAAGATTTCTAAGAAAATCAAGGTCATCCCGCCAACCAGCATTTTTTTTACTACACTAAAATTATTTTAGTGTTTTAAAAAATAATTCCATTTTGACATAGTAGCTTCCTAGAAAGCTTGAAGACACAGAAAACACTTCAAAATCTTTTTGTGTAGTTGTTTAAAAATAATAACAAATTGTTAAATGTGAGCTCTAATTTGCTGTTTAAACTTTAACAGAAAACACAGTAAAATATTCTTTAAACGCGCACACACACACATACACCCAACAAAGAGTACCAAGATCGTGTATGCTTTTCCTGATGGAACCCACTGTACTCTACCTCTCTCATTGATCTTTAAAAGCAGTCATAACTTCTGGGACAAACACAACTGTGACTAGTGCTACTAAAGAAATGGCAAAGTAAGCCACAGAGTGTGTTCGTGGTCTAGAATCCCGGTCTCCAAATGTTGCACTTTTGTTCTTGCATTTGACCCCGTCCTGCCTCATGATTGCAGAACCAGATTGATTCAAGAGTTCAGCTCACTTCACTCTGAATTAAGAAGTTGTGCTGCCTGCCCAAAGGCATGGCAACCGACCAGCTTCTCCTTGGGAGAGAGGTGGACCATCTTCTCTCAAGCTGTTTACAGCCTCTGAAAACCCACTGGAAGGGATGAGCCATGAGTCAGATCTGAGTCTACAGCACATAATGAAAAACAACAGCAATAACCCTTGTTAAGGTGGGATATACTGAGGTGGAAGACATAATGCTGAATATGTCTAACTGTGGGTTTGAACAGTGGATTTTTTCCTTTCCAGAGGCATGAAACAATGAGACCGTCTAAAAGCTGTAGACATACTGTGCATGATGAAGAATTTACCTGCTTTTTTATCTTTCTGACAGGTTTGGTAAAAGCAGATGTTAAAATCTATTCCACTTATAATACTGAGATATATAGTTCAAATGGTACATCATGGGAAGGTAGGGGGCACCTAGTAGTTTCTCTGTTGAGGAACATGAAACCCAGAGACTCAGCTCTTCTACCTCATGTCTTAGAACTTGCCCTGTTGCCACCTCTAACATGTAGACTATTGGTTGATAGACCTGTAAGATGAGAGCATGCAGCAATTTTCTGCTGACATTTGTAGTCTTGGGATATTTGCATTGCTTTATTTGGAAGAATGGTGTTGAGGGAGTCATTATAAGACATGTCTTGGAAATCTTCCGAAAAGAATTCTCACATTTTTCTTCTACTTTGTGTTGGCTCCCTCTTGAGCAGTTAGACCATGTCTACAAAGGAGCAGGAAATGGACCATGGAGGCACAGGGCCAGGAACATCTCTCTGAAAGGGCCAGAGGGAATGAGAATAGCACAACCCCTCACCCCCCATAGCAGAAAATAGATAAAGAGTCCATAGCCCAGTCTTGTGGTGCCTGTAGAGCCCCACCAACAGCAAAAGGTTCTTTTCTTCATTTCTGACTCACAGACTGACTGACAGTTAGGGTACAAACAATGGCGTTTATTAGGGAAGGAAGTTGGAGAGTGAGGGAAGCAAAGAATGTCATTCAAAATAAGCCCAGGTTTTAGTCCAACGGTTCCAAGGCATAACTCCTCAGTTCAGGCTCTGGTTTTACTTCATGAAATAGCTTTTCTTTCCATCATCAAAGGCAAGAGCAGCAAAAACCTTTAACTATGGACAGCACAAATGCAAGAAGCCTCAGGTCTTACCTTGCCACCGTTTGTCCAGAGCAGTGTCACAGTCTTTCCATCTCCAGGGTCTTGCTCTTACCGGAGTCTTGTCACCAGAAGCTTTGCTCATCTCACGATTTGCTGCTCAGTGTGGAAAGTACTCTTTCACTTATCTTAGACCCACAGCTGATGCTGATCTGCAAGACCATGTGCCTGCAATTAAGGTATCTGAGACCAGAGTCTAAATGGCTTAAGAAAGACAACTTTTAGGCCAACACTGCAGACCATTAAAAACATTGGGTATATTTCTTCTATTCTGTCTTCACATTAACGTATTTCCAGTGCTTTTAAGGAAAATTGCATATTTTTTTAAATTATCCTCAGGACTCTCCAAGGCATGACCCCTCTTTCTCTCTCCAGCCTCATCTTTTTATACCCTCTCATTTAAACATTATGTCCATTGATTCTGAATTTCTTCATTTATTTCAGTTTCTTGTGTTTGACCTCCTTTCTTCTATGTTTGAACCTTTTTACATGCTGTTCCTTCTCTGCTTGAGTGCTTTTCCCACCCTCTTCTTCTGTCTAACTCCAGCTCTTAAAGTCTAGTTCCTGTGGAAGCCCCATCTGACTCCTAGACCATAACATTGTGCCTACTGTTAAGTTCTTACCATACTCTCTGTCCAACCAGTTGTATCTCATGGCAACTCCATGTGTGCCAGAGTAAAACAGTGCTTCTTGGGGCTTTCAATGACTGATTTCTTGGAAGTATGTCAGCAAGCTTTCTTGTGAGGCACCTCAGAGTGTACTTGAACCTCCAGCCCTTTTATTAACAATTGAGCCCATTAATGGCTTGTACTACCCCGGAATTCCTGCATGCTGCTTCAGCATTTTTCCTTTCCTTCTAACAGACACTCTACCTTTGTTAAGCTAAATTCCCTCAGAAGGCAGACTCCGGCTTAGAAGGAGAGAAGCTGATTTAAATATTGATGAACACCTCTTAGTAATATAATTTTTTGTACCCACTCAGGAATTTGATAAAATAATGTCATTTTCATAAACTATGATAAAGAACTTGATTTGGGTAAAACATTGACATTCATAACATTATTAAAATACAGCTTCCTTTAGTACAGACTTTAAAATTTAATGGTATCCAAAAAATGTAATAGCATTCATCATATATAATGATAATTGTCTTTCCTCGTTTAACAAATGATATATACTATTTATTTAAATAAATGAGATGAGAAACTGTCCCAATTTGCAAAAAAATAAATTTCAAAATGAAATTACATGTTTCAATCAGGACCAAACATACACTAAAATGTAGCGGGAGATAGGATTACTTGCTAATACGTTTTTTGTTTTGTTTTAAATAGAAGAAACCTACTTTCCTCATCTAGTGTTTGAAATTTTTGCATTTTACACTGTACAGGGGAAAAAGAAGTATGACTTAAAATTTTTCTTTCTAATTGGTGAGGTGCTCGAAAGGATTTCAGCTGCTTATCTGAAGGGGGAAAGAAAAATACATCGTAGGAATGGGGTGCATTTCCTCTGATAATTGAAAAGCTGATTTGAAGGTAGTTATTTTCTTATTTTTATGTCTTTAACACTGAGGATTTTTTTTTTTAAAGCCAAGCTACTTTTAATATTTTGAGGTAAGCCCTCTAGGAATGAAAAGGGTAATCCCCTCAGCTCAGGCGCAGCCAGACGAGAGAGGCTGTTGGAATAGGAGAGCGGACCCAGGCTGAGCTTCTCCTCCAGCCCCTGGGTCCTGAGACAGCGAGCCGCTGTAGGAGTGGTGAGGCTGGCTCCAGGCACACAGGGAAGGGCAAAAGGTTTGGATAGGAAGCCTTAAGGCTCCTTGGATTTTTCCTTTTTGTGCCTTTTTCTGCTCCTCTAGCGTGACATTTTTTGCAGCAGAAATCCCATCTCAGTGTGGAGTCCCTCTGCCTTTTCATACTCTCATGGCGCATATTCTCATATTCATGTGAGCTCATGCTGCTTGTGAGTGGTCATGACCACAGTGGTGGTTGAGGCCCACTTAGGTTGTGTCCCCTCATTCAGTTTCATTAACGTTGGATTTTGAAGTACTGAAGATTTAATCAGAGGATGTAATGTAGAGATGTGGTGAAGAGCATCCTGGTTTGAACTAGATGGCTTGATCCTATTTTTATACTTCTAATTAACAACTGGATCTCATCACCAGTGTTCTTAGGTTTCTTATTTTTAATTCAGCCTGATTATAAATTGTATAAAGGACAAAGACTGCAATCAATGATCAACTCTACAATGGTCGAGCTACCGTGGCCTAGTAGTTATCGATGGCTGACATTGTGTACACTCACTTGATAAACAGGGGATCTAAACTGTTATAAAAGGAAACTTAAGAAAATAATTTTTTTGGGGGGGTTGTGTAGTTTATGTCTTTTTTTTAATTTATTTTAAGTTAGAAAATGAAGCAGCTGCTTTTATGAGTGAGAAGGCCCTGGATGATCTGTGGAAACACCTAGCCTTGGGGTGTTCACATGGTACCTCTTGTTTAACAGCCTTGGAATGCGTTAGGTGATCAGTTTCAAATCCTGTCCAGAGCTGGATAGCTTCTCTGGTGAATTGCTTCATGCCAGGTTGTTGTTGTTATCTACCACTGAGTCAGAGCTGACTCATAGCTGACCTTCCAGCAGGGTTTCAGAAGCTGTAAATCTCCCGTGGTGGAGCTGGTGAACTCAAGCAAACCGTGTGACACTGGGATGGCAGCACAACTCCTTACCCCTAAGCAACAAGCGTTCTCTCACGCCAGCCTACTAGCCTACATTTCCAGAGTGGAGAAGCTTATTGTTTGCTTCCTTATGGTGAAAAGAGAAGACACAAGTAACACCAAAGATGAGGAGAGATGAAGGACCTCAGAGAGAGGAATGCCTGCCTAGTCTAGCTTTGTGCACCACTCGGGCCTTGTACAGCTTGTTGGACCTCACTCATGACTGACACAGGAAGTAACCCCTGCACTCTTCACCTTCCCTGTGAACTCCGAGAGGTGAGGGAAGCCCATGATAGTCCCCAGTGTTGCTTGATATGGACTGTTGGCTGCTTGGAGGGGTGTGGACAGGAGCTTTTCCCAGTGTCGCAGGAATCCCTGGGTGCTACAGACAGATGATGGGCTTGGCTGCTCCAGCCAGACGCACTGTGGAAGAAAGGCCTGGCAAATCCTGTGGAGTGTAGTTCTCCTCTCCCATACACTGGCTTGCCAGGAGTCAGAGATGAATTGATGGCAGCTGATTGGTTATTTGTGTCACCAGGCTCCCAGGGACACTTTTTATTCTTTTTACTGGGCTCTGCGATTCTGTGACTGGTTATATTGCACATTCAGAAAAATATCAGTTTCTTTGAAAGCAGTATCCTAACTTTCTGTTTAAATATTACTGAAATACATGATACTGGGTGGTGTGTTTGCAAGATATGGCTGAATCCAGATCCTAGCACCTTGATTATGGTAGTAATATTGGTGGGAAGAAAAGTGAGGAATGAAATTGGAGAAGACTTGAGATTTTCATTTTCCCTTGGGAAGCTTGTCTTCACAGTCTTTTAGGCTTTCACAATTAAAACCTTTGTTCCAGTGAAGTTTTCTCCTGAAAAGGTTTCATTAATTATGAATAATGCCCTGAAGATGTTACATTGTGAATTCTCTGCAGCCTTTACAAATAATGGGAGGAAAAACATTTGTTGTCAAAATATAGTGAGCTGACTAGATAATGCACTGTTCTTTGATTTTCTTTTGTTAAAGTTTTAAAGTGATAACTCCTGCTTTAAAAAAAAATAAGAAATATCCATTATAATATGTTTAAGCCAACTTAAAGGTACAGAGAGAGATCAGTAACATATCATTCCAAATCCCATCATACCACAATGGTTCTTTCAGTCATCAATTCAGTGAGTTTTTATTGAGTGTTTACTATGTGCCAAGGAGCTCTGGCGATACAGTGTATGGTGTATCTGACTGCTGTCCAAAAGGTTGACTGTTCAAATTCAGCTCAGGAAGAAGATGAATCATTTTCTTTTGTTAAGATCCACAGTCTTGGAAACCTGGTGGAAGATTGCTGTGAGTCCAGATCAGTTCTTCAGCAGTGGATTTACCAGTGTCAGGCACTAGGGCTCCAGAAATCACCTGTGAACTAAGGAAAGTGCTTCCCCTCAGGTGGCTTAATAGTCTAGTGGGGAAAAGAGAATAAGCAAGCAGGTAAATAGATTTATAATGTGAGTTAGATTTATAATGTGTGTTATGACAAGCATTATGAGAAAGAATAAAATGAGGGACAAGAATAAGAGAGCCAGGGGTTCTTTCAGATGGAGTAGTTGAAGAAAACTAAGGCATTAGAGACCTGAATGAAATAAAGAAGTAAATGCTGGGGGCAGATCTTCAGGCCAAGAGAATAACAGAGGCAAAGGGCTTGAGGTGGGAGTGTCCTTGGCATGGTCTTTGAACCCAGAGGTGTGTGTTACGGAACTCCAGTGAGTAAGGGTGAATTTAACAGTGTGAGGTTTGGTGACATAGTGGATAGAGAGTTACACTTCCATCTCAAATGCCAGCATTTCAAATCTACCAGCTGTTCCAAGGAAAAAAGATGAACAGTCTCCTCCTGTGTGATTTACAGCCTCTGAAAACCTGCCAGGGTGGGGATGGGGGATGGGGTCAGCTATGAGAGTTTTTTGGGGGTTTGGTTTTGGTTTTTGTTATGTTTTTCTTTTTTTTTTTTTTTTAACTAACAATGAGACACATTCACTGCTGTCAAGTTGATTCGACTCATGGTGACCCAATAGGGCAGAATAGAGCAACAATCATTGAATTTCTAGTAAATTTTAATAGGAGTAGAGAGCATTATCTTTCTCCCACTGAAAGGCTGGTAGATTTGCCACCAGGGCTCTTTATTCAGGATTAACCCAGGTAAAGACATCGGATTTCCTTTTGAAAGTGGGAAGCCACTGGAAGGTGGTGACAGAGGCTTCAGTGCCCAAGAATAGACTGTAGGGAAGCAAGAATGGAGGCAGTGGGACCAGTCAGGAGGCTACTGTAGTCATTGAGAATCAGTACTGCTGCCTTGGACTAAAGTGGGGATGGTAGAGGAGATGAGAAATGGTTGGCTGTTAGAGATAATATGAAGGTAGAGCTCACAAGATTTGCTGCTGGGTTGGGAGTTTCATAGACAGAAAGAGAGTCAATAACTTGTACAGTTTTATTGTGTTGTTAGGTGTTATTGAATTGTAACCCCCTCAACTGGCTGGCTTTCAGAAGCAGTAAACTGAATGGAAGGAGATTGTCCATCTTTCTCCATGGAGTAGCTGGTGGATTTGAACCATGTGCCTTTGGGTTGGCCGTACAGCTCATTAACAACCAGATCACCAGTGGTCCCTTTTAAAGTTTTAGGAAAAGATAAAAAACAAACAGAACCCAAACTGTTTGTTGTTTTGTTAGCTCCAACTCATGCCCAAGCCTGTATGTCTCACAGTAAAACTGTGCTCCACAGTTTCAGTGGCCGGTTTTTTTTTTAAAGTAAAATTCCAGAACTTTCTTCCAAAGCACCACTGTTTGTTATTTTGTGCCATCAAATTGCAGTCGGTTTTCAGAGGCAGTAAATTGCACAGGAGGAAATTGCCTATCTTTCTCACACGGAACAGCTGGTGGGTTTGAATTGCATGCATTTGGGATTGCAGCACAGCTTCTTACCACTAGGCTACCAGAGCTCCAACAACTGAATGCATTATGCATTTTTTACTCCTCAAGAATTAATTACTTACTCTGAGGCTCAATGTCAAGAAGACAAACATTCTCACCACTGGACCAATTGGTAACATCAGGATGGATGGCAAAGAGATTGAGATTGTTCACAGCTTCAGTTTACTCGGCTCCACGGTCAACACTCTTGGCACCAGCAGGCAGGAAATCAAAAAACGTGTTGCGATGGGAAAGTCTGCTGTTAGGGACCTCTCTAAAGTACTCAAGAGCAACGGTGTCTCTCTGGAGACTAAGCTGCGCATGATACAGGCCATGGTCTTTGCAATCACTTGTTATGCATCAGAGAGTTGGACAATGACTAGGGAGGATAGAAGGAGAATTGATGCCTTTGAGCTGTGGTGCTGGAGAATAGTATTGAATGTACCATGGACTGCCAAGAAAACAAACAGATTCATCCTAGAGAGGGTTAAACCAAGCAACTCCTTGGAGGCAAGGATTCTGGGGCTTCGTCTGACATACTTTAGGCATGTTACAAGGAGGGACAGGTCCTTGGAGAAGGACATCATGCTTGGGAGGGTGGAGGGACGGCACAAGAGGGGAAGGACCCTCTATGAGGTGGATTGATTCAATGACTGGGGTAATCGGGATGGGTGTGTCAGAGGCAGTGCAATTGGCACAGGATAGAGCAGGGTTTAGGTCTGTTGTACATAGGGTCGCTATGAATCGCAAACGACTCAACGGCACATAACAACAACAACAACTAACCTCAAACCAAACCCACTGCTGTAGAGTTGATTCCAACCCATGGAGAAACTTCCACGGCTGTAAATCTTGATGCCCATCTATCCTGTGGATTTGAACTGATGACTTTTTGGTTAACAGGGCAAGATTTAACATACTATGCCACCAGGTATTACTGGGACTAAGACAGAGTTCAGGCTTGGGCATGTAAAGTGCTAGGTATTTATGAGACATCGAAGAGGAAATGGAGAAGGTATTCATTCAGTCATAGCAGGTGAGTGTGCTGACAGAAGTCTAGACTGGAAATAAAAATTTGGAAATCATCAGTCATAGAACCGGATATTATGATCTGCCAGGAAGTTAGTTGAAACAAAATAGATACCTAGGACTGAGTCCTGGAAAGTTTCCTTCTGAAGTTGGAGTTAAGTAAAAGTTCAGTAAGGAGGACTGAGAATTTGGGTCCTATGAGAGAAGAGGCAAATCAAGAGATGGCGGTGCCCTGAAGTCTATCCAGTGCTTGTCCATGTGAAGTCATCACTGCCCATCCACATTAACAGTTCTTTCTGTAGAAAGGGAGGGATGAGAAGCTGGTGACAGTGAACTAAAGAGAGTGTCACAGTAAGGGGTTTGGTGAAGAAAAAAAAAAGATGAGAAGGTCAATGAAAATGTGAACATTTTTGCATTTTGTAGTTAATAAGGTAGGTGAGGAAACAAACAGCCCTTTTTTTCCGCTTATGGTAATTATCCAGCAGGGAGTCCGTGTGGCGTAATGTTTAAGCACTCTGTTGCTAACCCAAAGAGTGGCAGTTTGAACCCACTCAGCAGCTTCACAGGATAAAGACAGTCAATTTTGTAAAGGCTACAGCCTCTTACCACCCTGAGGTCACTGTGAGTGAGGGGACTTGATGGCACCCAATAACAAAGATCTATTTAGTACAGAAGGAAGAAGATGATTCTGAAAACAAGGAGCTCTGGTGGCCTAGTGGTAAGGAGTTGCGTTACCAACCCAAGTGCATATGGTTTGAATCCACTGGAGAGAAAAATGGGCATTTTCCTCATGTGCTTTACAGCTGCTGAAAACCTATGTGGAGAGTCAGCTATGAGTTGATTCTGACTTGATGGCACATAACAGGAACACAAAACAGGAGTGTTTAATCTTAGTAGCATGGGCCTTGAATGGTGAGAAAAGGAAGGTTTCTAGTATACAGACGGAGGATCAGCCTAGGGTAGAAGTGGGGGAAAAGGGGGATGGAGTAAGGTACCAGCTCTGGTGATGTGACACACGATGTTAACATTTGGCACACACCAACAGACGGGTGACGGGTGAGGGTGAAATCCTTTTATAAAACTGGTATCTACTACGAGCTTTAAAAGAAAAAGAATTGAATGTGATTTTGCTTGAATTTAAAAGAAACAAAAGAAACTGAGATAAAAGTGAAGGAACTACTGAACTTTGGGGTGGGGGGAGATCATCTTTTCTATTACAGAGGTTAAAACAGGGTGTCACCCTGAACTACCGAAAGAGCAAACAAATCTGTCTTAGAAGAATTGCAGCCAGAATGCTCCTTAGAAACGAGGATGATGAAACTCTGCCTCACATACTTTGACCATGTTATCAGGAGGGGTCCGTCCCTGGAGAAAGACATCATGCTTGGTAAAGTAGAGGGTCGGGGGGGGCGGAACAGGAGGAGCTTCGGAGTTGAATTGGCATGTTAACTGCAGCAATTGGCTTAGTCACAACAGAGGTTGTGAAGAGGTGCAGGGTCTGTAATTGTGTTTTGCATGGGGTGGCTTTGAGTTGGAGGCCATTAGGAGACTGGACTCATTCATATTTTTAGTTCCGGTATCAACTGTATCTTTACCGGTACACTGATTGGCTGCTTGCTTCTCTGCCTGGAAGGATGAAGTGACTCATATTCTCACACTTCCTTGGAGCTTGCGTCCCAGTTTCCTAGCCTGTATGCATTTTTTCCTTCACAGGATCTCTGACATTTTCCTTTTGACCTGCTGTCCTCCCGGCTTTGCTCTTGTTACTGTCTCTAACTGCCTGCCTTATATCAAGGTGCCTCTGTTCCTGTGGTTTTTGTTTTGATTGAGCTATTGGGTGTTGGATTTCGGTATCTCAAGAGGAGTTCATGGCTTTGAGCTTTCGAGTTTGAAAATATCTGTGCCTTTGTAATTGAACCATGACTCAGCCTGCCATATTTTTCTTGGGTCACAGTTGCTTTCCCTCTAAACTTATTTAGACACATCTCTATTAATCTTCAGGTCTTGGATATTACTGTAAAGGAGTCTAAGACCAATCTGGTTCTCTCTCCTACTTTGTTAGAAGAGTTACTTTTTCTCCAGTCTTTCTAAAAAAATTATTTATCCTTAAGGTTCAAAGATGTAAACGTCGTCCATCTTTATGTTGGCTGTTCTAGTTACATTATTTCTCATACATAGCGTGCCTTTTTAACTTGTAGATTTAGTTCTTTGATTGTAGACAAATTTCCTCTATTATGTTTTTTTATAGGGGAGGGACTTTTTTTTTCAATTGCATTTAACTTCCCTGTCATTTCTAGTGAATCGCTCAAGCTCCTTTTTAGATGTGATTAAGATTTTAATACACTTTTTAGTGTGAAAAATCTCACACATGTATAAAAATAGAGAGATTAATGTTATGAACCCCCATGTACACATCACCCCACTTGAATATCATCTGTTCACAGCCAGTCTTGTTACATCTACATTCAAGCCACATTCCTAGTCCCCTCCACTGCTTTGAATCAAAGACCCACACATTATTCCTCCTTGAATATTTCAGTATGTATCTCTAAGAGATAAGGACTCTTAAAAATGCAAACATTAATAAGTTTTTAATCCATTTATTAAGTATGTAATAGCATTTCTTTGTTGTGCCTGACAAGCAATTTCTTTGCTCCAGAGGAGCTATGGGTAGCAACAATTTCTGGCTCTCAAAATCAGGAAGACGAAACTGAGACAGCAGGCCAAGAGCTCTCTCCGATGCAGCATGGTGGCACCTTGGGTTGGGCAATAGGAGCATGAATTGCGTAGGCAGGATGTTCCTGTTGGTCCCCGGGTGCTCTTTTGAGTTTCTGGTGCTCACATGAACTGTGGAGGAACAGGAGGAGGGTCCAAAATGTATAGTTTCTTTTCCATCAAGAAGTGAAACTTAGACCTTTTCTGATTTAATAACCACAAAGAAGGAGCTGAATGGCTTGAAGACTCTGTGTTCTTGTGCTGCCTTTGGTGGTCATGTGGTTTATTTCAGAGCTTTTTAAGCTGTAGCTCAAGATACTTTCTAGCAGGTCATGGAAACAAGCTTGTGGGTTACAACTGGCATCTAAAACGTGTCACAGTTTATGGAATGTACTGTGGATGAGTATTGCTTCATGAAACGTTTGTTTTTAGAGGTGTACGCATCATTGATTTTTATTTTTTCTTTCTACTTCTTCCACTTTCCAGTTTGTGTAGGGGTGGCATTTTGGACTTCCATGCCCTGGCTACAGAGTCAGACTTTGCTCCCCATGTTGATATCAACTCTTACATGATTGCATTGGCTTTTCGCTGCTGTCACATTCAAGAAGGAATGATTAAAGGCTGTTTCCGCACCTTACCACAGCACACATTTAAAAATGAAGAGTTAAAGACAGGGAGGATGAGGACTTTGATTGGAGAGGTTAAGAAATGTGAGGCTTTCTCTTGTTAACCAGTCAGCACTGCCAGACATCGTAGACTCATGAGTGTAGGACAGTGGTTGCACTCTCGTTTTAGAATTGAGCACATCTAGGTTCACATCCTGTCTCAGTCTGTTTTTATCTGGTGACTGTGGGCAGTTAACGGATCTGCCTTAACCTCCACTACCCTTCATCTGTGATGTGGAATAATCGTGGTGAACTTTTAACAGGGGCTTACTAGGTACCAGATACACAGCGATCCCTTTATCCTCTTCTTTTCTTCACAATAAGGCAAATGAAGTAGCAGCTGTTGCAAACTCCATTTTGTACATCATGAAACCAACTTAAGACAGCTGAAGTGACATGTGTAAGAATACGCAAGCAGCAAAGGGAAAGCCAGAAAGAAACCCATCTTTCTGAATGTAGTCTGCTTTTTACAGCATAAGGGCTGTGAGGTGTCTTGAAGATTCATTGAGATAATGTGCTTGAAGGGCAAAGTAATCTGACAGTGCAGTGTTTGCTGTGCAGAGCTGATGACCAAAAAGTCAGCACTTTGAATCCATCAGCAGCTTCTCAGGAGAGAGATGAGCAGGCTGCCTGTGCAAAGATTTCATCTCCGACACCTGGTAGAGGGTTGCCACAAGTTGGTGTCAACTCGCTGCCAGTGGATTTTGGTTCTTAGCATACAGAAAGCACATAGTAAATTGTACCTGCAGTTATTCTTAAACACATAGAACATGCACGTCTATAATTTTTGTGACAATATTTTTCCATAGAAAATGAACTGCAGTCAAATAAATCAGCCATTTAAAACGTAACCAGCTACTTACAATGAAGGCTTAGGCTTTGAAAAACATTTAGTTGGCTATTCTCAAGCTGAAAGAAAGTCCTTTGCCCTGGGCTGCTTCAGCTCCAGGACTGATGGATCAGAAAGCTGGACTAGGTAGATGATAAGTGCTGTAGTTTGGGTTCCCTGGGAATTAGAGCCAGCAACAAGAGCTTGTGTGCTGTCAATTTATTTAGAAGACCTATCCCACAGAAATGGGAATGAAAGGAGAGGAGAGTGAGACACAGAAAGACAGGGAGCTGTTAGTCTATCTCATGACCACCCTGTACACAGTAGGTTGGCCCTCCAGCAGCATAAACAACTGAGAACAGCCTTTGCAGGTAGAGCTGGACAAGCCACTTGCATCAGCCTGCACGGCGACTGTGTGCCTCGTGGTTGATGCATTAGCAGGATCCAGCACTGCAGGCGGTCCATAGAGATGGCCTCCTGCTTGCGTAAGTTCATGAACTCCATGTCCAGTTCTCTTAAACTTTCTGCAGTTCTAGACATTTTTTACATTTTTATTATTGTTACTATTACTCTTCTTTTCCTTCTCCTCCTCCTCCTTCTTATTCTCAGTCCATCTTTCTCTTCTGCCTTCCACCATGTCTCTTTTATTTCCGAATGTTCTTTCCAGATCGTTGTGTTCGCTTTCACAGTTAACTTCCTCCCATTAATGATTCCCAAAAGGTCTGTTTCTAGATTTGACCACTCCTGAGCATGACCTTTCTCATTCTCCAGAATGATAATAAAATGACTCTTTCCAACTGGATGTCCCCTAAGTGCTTCAAAGGTCAAGTGAATCTCTTTGTTCTCCTTAATCATCTTTATTTCTTTTCCCAGCAAGGAAAAGGTACTTGGTTTATGCTTGTTGAATTAAACCTGGAACAGTGTATCAGAGCTGTATGCTAAGCTGGGGCTCTCACAAAATTATATACCTCCCAAAACCAGCTCTCTCTGAATTAAGGCGTTGTATTCTAATACTGGGTTGTTTTAAATTGTGCTAGAGCCATGAATGGTGTGTACTTTGTCATTGTCTTGTGCTATATTGCACATATTTGAGTTGACAGGCTCTTCAGGAGTTGGTTGGTAGTGATCTCTTTGGATTTTGATTCTACCTATGCAGTTCTGCTTTTTAAGACTCATCTTGCTTTGTCTGCAGTTTGCAGATTCCTCTTGGACTGTGCCTCTGTCTGCTTTGCCTCGTGGATACACAGAGCCCTCTGTGCTGACACCAGCAGAGAGGTTTTTCACCCTATCTATCCATACTTCTCTGCATGAACTCCTAAGTTTCAGTACTTCATTCACAGCCTCCTGAGTTTGACTTACCCTTCCTCACTTTGCTAACTTCAGTCTTCCCCATCCTTCATCACCTTCACTTTCTTAAATCCTTCCTGGCTTAAAGCCTGAAGACCAATCCATATCCATCTCACTCAATGAAAATTCTTTCTTTCTCTCTGAATATAGTCTTGAACTGTTATTTTGACAGTGAACACACATGATCTTAATCCTGTTGAATACTTCGCATTTAGTCTATTGTTTTTAGATTGCATTATAATCTCCTTGAGAGCAAGACCGTGTTTTAACATTGTCCAGTGGTGTTGCACTCAGATTTTGCACAGAGAAGATGTAAGAAAAGTATTTGGGGAATTTATCAGCTGATTTTTGTGATTCTGGGGACTGACTTCCAGTTTGCCTTTAACTATGAATTGGACCTTAAACTGGGTGACTTTTTTGAGAGGAGCTATTGGTCTTCTTATTCCAAATCTTCAGTTTTGTAGTACAAGTTAATTCTCGATTTTGGACCTTGAAGATTTGTTTCTTTAACATCTTAGGCAAGGCCCAGGAGCTAACTAACATCATTACTTTGGCATTTGATGTGGCATCTTGTTAGCTCGAGATCTTTTTGTCCTTGTGTTTCTTTTGAGTCACTTGAAAGAGCCGAGGTGGCCTGCCAGAGCAATAAAATCCAAAAACCAAAAGCCATTGACTTTGGGTTAAGTCCAATTTATAGTAGCCGTAAAGTCAGAGTAGAACTTCTCCACAGGGTCTGCGAGGCCTTAAATCTCTATGGAAGCACACCCTCACATGTTCTCCTTTAGAGCAGCAGCTGTTGTTCTGTGGATCATTGAGTTGGAACTAACCCATAGCTGAGCCTCTCATGGGTTTTCAGAAGCAGTAAATGTCATGGAAGGAGATTGCCCATCCTTTTCAGGTGGAGCAGCTGGTGGATTCAAACTTTAGAGCACTAGTGGATTTGAAATATTGCCTGTTCAATTAGTAGCTGAGTGCTTAACCACTTCACCACCAGGGCCCTTTATCAGGGCAGTAGGGATCATGAAAGTTCCTTGAGATATCACTCCCTACACCCTTCTACTCCCTGGGCTTTATGACATTTCTTTCTGTGTGTTCACTTGGGGAATGGAAAGTTAATAAATGACAGAGCATCCTTTGGGGAATCTTAGGACTGGATTTCTCCTCTTCTTTCACACTGACAGGCTTCTTTTTGACCTTCAGAGGTGCACACATTCTTTTTAGGTAGTATGGAATCCATGCAGATAGAGTAGAAGTTCTTTCTTTCACAGCTTTGGAACTGCTTGCTAAATAAGGTAGATATTTCTGAAGATGGCCTAACTTCTATTGGAGAGAAAAGGAAGCCAGGGAATCCAAGACCCTCGTTGGTGTTCCTACCTCTAAGATTCCTATTTTACCTTTGAACTCAAGGAGGTCTCACATGCAGCCAGTTTGTTTACCACTGTAAAGGATGGGATCGTTTGGGATCACTGGATTTCAGATCACTGGCGTTAAAGTATGTTTTGTGGCTGATGGCTAGTGTCACAGTGCTCAGGGGTTTTTCCACTCATGGAATTCTCCTACTCGTTTTGACCTCTGTTCTGTTCAGCCAGCATTGCTCGTTAATGCTTGCTCCGTCTCTTAATTTAGTAGGCCTCGGAATCCATCCAGCACACCTCCTCCACTCTGGTCTTTCCTCAGCCCTGTTTACTGTTTTCATCATGACACAACTTTCATCAGCTCCAATTCTGGCAGCACTGCTCTGTTGGCCTCTAGCGCTGCTCCTCCCATGGGCCTTATCTCTGACCTAGCCTTGACAACACCCTTTGTCCTGTCAGGCCATTTTCCTGACTGCCCCACAAATGACCAAGCTTAACATTCCCGTCTCTTGGCTTATGCCACTTTCTTCTAGAATATTCTCTCTTCTGTTAACAAAATTCTAAATATCCTCCAATACAAATTCAGGCATCTATTTCTTTTTTTGTCTTCCACTTCTTTCTTTCCATAAATTTGAGGAACTACTACATCCCAGGTACTGTTTATCTAAGAGTACAGTGGGGAACAAAATAGACCTGTTTCTACCTTTCAAAAAGTTTATAATCTTCTTCAAGAAACCTTACTTTAATTATACTGGTCTCTACTTATCTTCCTAAATACTCGATTTCTTTCTTTTTCTTTTTTTTTACTAGTAGACTTTGTAATTTCCTGTACTTATCGTATACAACAACAAATGTAATTCATATAGTTCATAATTATAAGTCTTGTATAATTATATACTATCTAATTATTACAGCCTTGACATTTTATTTTATATCTTTACAACTAGATTGCAGATTCCTCGAGAACAGGAATTTTCATATTTCCAAACACTTCAGAATCTCTCATTCCATCCACTAGGAACTCCTTTGTTTATAAGGACCAAAAGCCCAATGTAAACTGTTTTAAGCAAAAAAGTGAATGAGTTGGCTGGTGTGACTAAATGGCCCAGGGTTAGGACTGGCTCTTGGCCATGACTGGATTTAGGCGCTCGTGTTCCCTTTTCCTCATCTCTCAGTTCTGTTTCATTTGAATGAACTTTATTCTCAAATAAGCTTTTCTGTTCATGGTGACAAGGTAATGGCAGCAGCTTCAGGCCGTCACCGTCATGGCCCCAGGTAGAGATGGCCTCCAGCCAAGGCCCACCATCTCTGGAGAGGACAGGAGTAGAATCAGCCTTACCTATCATGTGATTGAGTGTGGAGAGAACACAGCTGCCAGGAAGGGTATTGACCACATTCATGTTGTTGGTTGGCTGACTGGAGTAACTCATAGGATATATCTATGGGTATTTCTGTGTTGCGTTTAGTAGGGTGAAGTAATGAGGTCAGAAGACTCAGTCATATTCCCTGAGGAAGAATATTTGGCATTTTCTTGGGACGCTGCTTCTTCTAGCTAAGTAGTCACGTAAGCCACTGAGCCATGTGGTATGGCCAGCAGATTGAGGAAGGGGGCTGGGTGTACCCTCTCTCTGCTCTCACGGATCATGCCTATTCATTCATATTAGTATTTCTTCTTGCTTGTCAGGTTTTCACTTGTTTCTTTTCAACTACCCTGCTGACTGTAAGGGCTGACTTTTGTCTCTATGTTCCTGGAACGTCTCTCTCTCCCTCTCATTGGCCTAGAGGCAGAACTGATTCACAGTTGCCTTGTCATTGGTTTCCGAGGCTGTAAATTGCCCATCTTCCTCCCATGGACGCCCTGGTGGATCCAGACCACAGAGAGGCACTGCCTTTGGGGGAGCAGCCAACTCCCTGCAGATTGCGGCCACCAGAGCTCTCCCAGAATACCTCTCTGTATCAGCCCACTATTATGGAGTCAATCCTGATTCATCACAACCCTCCCTCAGGTTTCTGAAGTTGTAAATCTTTCTGTCTTCTGTGAGACAATTGGGGGATTTGAATCCTTGACTTTTCAGTGAACAGCCCAACACATAACTTGCTATGCCTCCAGGGCTCCTTATTCAAATGAATAAAATAGGTAAGAAAGGTACTGATATAGGAATCCAGAGACTTGGATTCCAATCCTAGATCTGTAACTGAATACTTGAGTCTTCTTCGATGATCCCTTCCTTTCTCTAGACTTCTAGTCTTTCATCTGTCCATCAAGGATTTTTTTAAGGGCCCTCCCCCTACGGTGAGTTTGTCGCCATGAAGTTTATAGAAAGGCAAACCAGCAGGGCCAAGAGTGAGACTTGGCAGGGCGCTCTGGCATTTTATTTCCTGGGGAGCAGTTTTGAGAGGGACTGATTACTGTTGTGATAAGCGGTCTTGTAAGAGATAGGGCGAGTTGAGCCACATGAAAGCCTCAATTGTATTCTTATATAACACTCTCTGGAAAGGTACAAGGAATTAATATTCCTGAGATGGCTGAGGTGACATCATGTGTTTGTGAAAAGGCTGAAAGCAAGTGAGGCTGATTCTTGTGGAAAAAGATGGGCAGTCAGGCCAGGCTCCCAGTGGGGAGTGGGTGCTGATCTCATGCTCCGTGTGCTGTGAACAGAGCCTGGGGGGGAGTCGCAGCTCCTGCCCTCTTGGTGCCTGCACATCAAGGAGAAGGGAAGGGCAGGCTTGTGTTACGCTCCTGAAAGATTACGGTCTCTGTCTCAGCCTGCCCTTTAGCCCCTTTTTCTCCTCAGAAGTGGGATTCGTAGGAGGCTCCATATGACTTAATCAGAGAAAATCCCCAAAGAAAGAATTTTGAGAGAAGTCAAAAAGCACTTTATCAGGAGGGACTAGTCCTTGGAAAAAGGACATCATGCTTGGGAAAGTAGGTCAGTGCAGGAGAGGAAGACCCTCAATGTGATGGCCTGACAGAAATTGCAGCCATGGAATTAAGCACAGCAAAGGCTGAGAATGCGGCAAGGTTTCGACCTGTGTACACAGGGTAATGGTAGTCAGAGTTGACACCAAACATGGCACATGGAATGACAGCAGCTTCCAACAAACAGCACTATCTCTAGATTGAAAGGCTGTCAAAAAACAAAGCAAAACAAAAACCAAACAAACCTCAAACCCATTGTTGTCATGTTGGAACTGACTCATAGCTGACCCTCCAATAGGTTTTCAGAGACTATAAATCACATTGGAAGAGACTGCCCATCTTTCTCCCTTGGAGACACTGATGGATTCGAACCACCAGAGAGAGGCACCACCTTTGGGTTAGCGTCACAATGCGTCCCCTGCACTCTGCCAACTGGTGAATTCCCTGCATGTACCCCAGAGGACTCACCCACCTGCTGTGATGGGCGTTAAGAGTTTGTCTGCATTGTTTATTGCTGTGGCAGGACCCTAAGTATTTTTGTTAAATGATTAGTATTCTATGAAGGTATGTTTGTCTTCCAGTTTTGACCATGGAGCATCTATCTAAAAAAGCAAACAGAGGCTTCTTCTAGCTCCCAGGACAGGTGGAGTCAGTACTTAAACTGTGACCAAGTCAGACACAAAACCAGCATTTCTCGGCAAAAGCTCTGCTGGACATGTCTGCTGATTCTGGGTCTGAACTCCTGCGTAGACACACACTTCTTGCCAGGTTTTGATCTGACACCCTTCGGAAATAATGGAACAGTTGATTGGCCAGTGGAGTTGAGTGTCACGGCCAAGCCTGCTGTCCAGAGGGGGCAGTTTCCAAGGTTTGCTTGGGGAATATTCAGTGCAGAGCTGAGACTGAACCCAGGTAAGTGTCTAGTGGACCTCCTTCCCCTTTGCTGGCATGGTGGTGCTCAACAGGGCATACTATTTGATGGGGTTAATTTTCTTAGAAAATCTATTTTGAAACATTGAAACATAATTCATATACCATAAAATTTGTTCTTTCAAAGTGTGTAGTTTAGTTTTTTAGTATATTCACAGACTTGTGCAACTCTCTTCTTTCTTGTTGTTAGCCGCTGAGTCAGCCCCTGACTCCTGATAACCCCAGGATCACTGCTGTGATCCATCCTTTTTTAAAAAAATAATCTTATTAATTTTAATGAACATTTACAGAGACTTTGGATTTCCATTCATTCATTTTTGCACTTTTCTCCCTGCCCACTCCTTCCCCCCAGTTCGCTCTTCTCTTTTTAGAAGTTGGTTTCTCTGCTGAAATCCCGCTCAGGATCATAGCAGCATTCAAAGCCTCCACTGACAGATAGGTGGTGCTGTGCTTGAGAAGCATTGGTGGGGAATTGGTTTAGATAACTTCTATGGCATGTCCTATGAATTATGGTGAGATTTCCACCACTGAACCATCACAACCATCACTACTTCTGAATTCCCCGCTTAATTTTCACTTAAATCTTGGGAGGGCGGAATATGAGCCAAAGATCAACTCTACACCTTCAGAAACTTGCTTGAAAACTTTGGTACCTCTTACAAGGAATGTGGCAATCTTTGATGGTGGTGATTGTTGTTAGGTGCCTTCGAGTTGAGTACACCTCATAGCGACCCTATAAACAAAAGACCTGAACCCTGGTCTATCCTGCACCATCCTCACACACAACAGCCCATTGCAGCAGTCACCGTGTCAATCTACCTGGTCAAGGGGCTTCCTCTCCTTCGCCGACCCTCCACCCTTCCCAGTCTTTGATTAGGTTGAGTCAGAACTGGCCCATAGCAGATGCTCCAGTGGGTTTTCAGAAGCAGTAAATCACGTAGAAGAAAATGTACCTTGGAACAGCTGGTAGATTTGAACCATGTACCTTTGCATTGGCACTACACTTCCTTACCACTAACCCACTAGAGCTCCCTTTGGTTTAGTATCATTTGTTGCTTGATTTCTTTTTTGCCTGTTACTGATGACTTTGAAATCTTCAGTATTCAGGTTGAATTTATTATTACCATCACTTGGTTATAATTAAAAATATTACAAGCAGAAGCAAGAAAAGTATTCTTTTCTCTCCTTTGCTTCTTTATTGTCAGGCAAAGCTTCATTAGTGCAGGTCCTGACCCTGTCACCTAGCACAGAGCCTAATATACTTAAAATAGGGGCTCACTGATGATGTACTAAGTAAATGAGCTGAGTTAGCTTCCTAGGGGGATAATCTTTGGCATATACCACTCCAGATTGTTGATAGTGACCAGTATCCAATTATCCAATAATCAAGGAAAGTATGGACTTGCTTGGGCTTTTGTTATTAATCTGTAATAAACAATTTCATATCTTTACACCACATCACCATACCGTCTATGTATGGCTAGAATCTCCATCTCTCTCTCTCTGCTAAACCCGTAGCTCCTTCCCACAGATTCAGAGCCTCTTTACAAATTTATAACCCCTGACTGACATGGAATAAACAGTTTCTCATCTTTCCACTGTATCTTTGAAACCCATGTGAAATTGTTCACTACAGATTAGTGAGTAAGCACAAGTAGCCCTGTGCTTACCTGGCTTCCTGGATAAGCCTCCCATGATGGTGCCTTTTTAGTGCGTTAGCTTTGTGGATGGCCAAGGAGTTCTTTGAGATACTGCTGCATATTGAAACCAAGAGCTAGACTCCTCATGTTGTTCTAGGGACAGAACCTAACAAGATCCCTCCACCCCCATAGCTCAGGTGCTCTCTTCCAACTCTAAGCTGGCTTTGTAAGTCTGTCTTGAGTTGGCGTGGGGAACCACAGTACTTGTGGGTTGTTCTGAGTGAGTAGTGTGTGTCTGTTGGGGTACACACGTGTGCGTGTGCATGCTCGCCTAAACACTTGCGGGGACTGTGGGGAATTCTTTCGTGTTTGCATCAATTGCCCCTTTCTTCTTTATGCCCTTGTGGTTGGTTAGGAGGCCAGAGTGCAAAGGGGCCTTTGGACTGGGCACATGGCCCAGGCGCGCTGGCATTCAGTGGCCCATTGTTTCCTGCCCCTTATGTGCATGAACAGAGCACTGGGACTGGCACAGCTGTTTTCTTGGGAACCATAGTTTGTCTTTGCAGCAGCAACAACAGTAGTAGTAGCAGCAGCAGCAGCAGCAAAAGCCTGAGGCAGCACATTCTGCACTGGACAGGACAGCCATTCATTCTGTCATAGAGCTGCAGGCCCTGGGGGCAGAGTGGCCAGAGTTTCACTTAAATGTCTTGATAACTGGGGTGACAGCAAAGGAGGCTTCTCCCTCAAGGCAGGTTGGGGCGGAGGAGGATGCTTAGTGGTGTCATCTCACAAGTGAACCAAGTGGCAGGAGGTATCTTTTAGTGAAGACTTTTCTTTTCCTGGCTCAGGGGTGGGGCTGTCACTTTCTCAGTTGCTCTTGTCCTCTGGGCTTACTGGCAGGGTGTGCTCATGGGATAAGGAAAGTGCTTCCTCTTCAGCTGCCTAGTAGAGGAGATCTAGGAAGCAGGGAAGGGGTCCAGGCTGGGTGTGGGCTAGTTGGAAACCCCGGTGAGCTTGTGACTCAGCGGGCTGGTTCAGACTCAACTCAGGAACTGAATCACCCTCAGCTGCCAGGCCAAGAGGCTCTTCCAGTGGCGGGAGCCTTCATGCCTACACTGTACTAAAAAGTGTCCAGAAACTCCACACTGGTGTTTGTATTTCTCTTGCTTTCCTGCTCCCACTGCTCAGCCTCTTTGAGAAGCCGGTTGTGACTGTAGAATCACTTGACCCATAGCTAACCTCTGGTGGGTTTCAGAAGCAGTAAATCACACAGGAGGACATTGGTCATCTTTCTGCCTAGGGGCAGCTGGTGGATTCAAACTGTGTGCCTTTGCACTGGTAGTGCAGTTCCTTACCACTGAGTCACCCAGAGCTCCCTTTTGAGAAAGCAGGCAATCTTCAGTCAGCTTTAGCTTGATGCCGATCTCATTGCATACCCCTTTGGTTAATTCCTTAATTCTGCTTGCCTCCATTGTCTCACCTATGCAGTCAGGAGGGTTGGAATTCCCTTTTAGACTATTTGTGAGAAGTAAGCAGATGATGGATGTAAAGGACCATAAAAGGCCTGAGGATGGGATGTAGTTGGCTCTGTGCTGCCCCCTTATTGTAGCACCTGGAAAGCCAGGACAAGTCTGAATGCTTTGGCTGGATATGCTCACAGACCCTCTAAGCACCCTGTGAGCTACTTGTCTCTTACAACGGGCGTGGCCTCCTTCTAGAACTTCATGGGCATCACGGGAATCTGTCCTAGCCCTCTTGTTTCGTTTTGTTTTTGGGTTGGGGTGGGTTTCATCCTTTCTTGCGTGTTCCATTTTTGCATTTCTGGAGATTAAGTTGTGAATGAGTTTCAGGTGGGAGCTGACGGCCCCACTGCCATCCACATCCCCTTGTAATGTTGCAGGCTGGGGTGCTGAAAGAGCCTTTCAGACCGTGAGGACCCGTTCTTATTTTTGTGGACAAGTTTCTAAGGAAGCATTTGAATGCCCTCTCCTCTCAGTCTGCCCACCCAGTGACTACCACTGCCAGCTTTTCATTATTAGATAGAAGATGGGCAGATACCTCTAGGAACAGTCTCAACATTATGCCTTTGAGAGGCCCAGAAATCTCTGGCAGGAACTAGGTGCCTGGCATGACCTCTGCGACTCTCCCCCACCTCTTCCACACACCCTTGTAATCAGACTCTGAAAAACTCAGAACAAGAGAGCTTTGATGAGTGATGAGGTAGGCGGCTTTTCTGCACAGCCTTCTGTCTGCTAGCAACAATCCGATGGTGCTCAGTTTCAGTTCAGGTGAGGTTACTTCAGGGTTGCTTGGCATTGGTGTTGGCGAGGGGGAGGTTGAGTGATGAAGAAGGTGAGAACTGTATTTACAGGTCACCAGACATTGCCCACAAAGGACCAGGCTTGTGCTATAGGCCCATGCCTCTAAAAGCAGAAACGCAGAGATGAGGTTAGATGACAGAACCCCACCTGGGCACATTTTATCACGTATCCCTATTTGCTTCATAATTGGAGTGTTTGGCAATCTTTGGAAATCCTAGCTCCAATCCTGGAAATGCCTCTAATATGTCTGCACCGTAGATGAGACACTGGATCCCCCTGTGCAGCCCATAGCATAACACACCAGCAGGATATGTCCTTACAGCTGTATGATCTGGGAGTGAATTTGGAGCATGCATAAGGAAAGGCATAATATAGGTTGTTTGTTTTCTCTCATGATCTAGTGGGTAAGGGGTTGCCCTCTCAACAAACACAAAGGCTGGTGGTTCGAATGTACCAGCTGCTCTGAGGGGAAAAGACGGGCAGTCTCCTTTGTGATTTACAGCCTCTGAAAACCCACTGGAAGGTTAGCTGTGCGTCAGTTACAACTGGATGACAACGAGTAAGTGAGTGTGTGTTTGAGATTGGAATCATCGTCCCGGCCTAATGTGTTCGAACTCAGTGTGTGGGAGAAGAGAATGAAAGAAATGACTTCTGTTTTGACTTAGGTGGGTTTGGGTCATAACTTCTGCAGGCCATGTATTGCAGATTGTCTCTAAGCCGAAAGCCAGCAGTCTTTCGCAGATCGCTTCCGGTGGGTGCCTGCTACGCTCCTATCTTGTCAGTGTCTTTGATCTGTAACAAAGGAAGCTCTGGTAGGTAAGAACCATACTGTGATCCCCAAGGCATGTGATTAGAATCCACCAGCTGTTCTGTGGGAAAAGGATGGACAGTCTCCTTCTGTACAGTTTAGTGCCTCTGAAAACCCACAGAAGGGTCAGTTGTGGGTCAGCTTCGACTCCATGACGCACACCAACAATATCTGTAATAAAGGCATTACTGCTTTTGAGGCAGATCTGGCTCATGTGGAGTGGCTATGGCTATTATTCCAAAGGAAAGCTATTTGCTAGCTTTGTATGAAAATACTGGCCTGATCAGAATTCTGCCTCTTTACAGCATGTTGTTGTTATTGTTGTTGTGTACCATCAAGTCAGAACCAACTCTCTGGTGGGTTTTCAGCGGCACTTAATCACATAGGAGGAGATTGCCCATCCTTCTTCCGCGGAACAGCTGGTGGATTTGAACTGTGTGCCCTCAGGAAGCGCAGCTTCTTGCCACTAGGCCACCAGAGCTCCCTCTTTATGGCATTAACAGAAATATTTCTAACTCTAGTATAAAGGAACTGCTGAGGTGTTGATGAGAATGAAGCAATGCAGATATGCGTGATAATGCTGGTAAAAACTCTCTCCAAATCAGCCTTTCGAAGCTTGGTTCACGTGCCGTGATACCAGCAACTATGGAATCTGAGGCACAGTGAATGGGTGGGAGCCTATTTCATTCTTGATGGCTCCCGTTTGACCGTGGGCAGTTTCTCTACTATCTCTGTTAAAATTTCCTCCTCCTCACTCTGCGTCATGCAGTGCTGAGAATGTTTCTGAAATGATGAGAGGAAGTATTTTAGGCAGGAGCAGGCGCTCCAAAGCCAACCTCACTGGGTTAGGATGTCAGGTTCACCATCTGGTTAGTAGCTTGGCTTCAAGACGCAGTTTTCTCATCTTGAAGAAAGTAGCACCCACTTCCTAGGGTGATTGGCACATAGTTCATTTAGTCTCCAGTCCTATATCAGAAGCACAGTAAGTTACTCAGTAAGTGGTAACTCTGCATATGATCTATAATAAGCAGTTTCTCTTAAGTGGGGCAGCAGATTCCTGGTTCACCATATTCTTCTTTGATCTGACAAAGTTCATAGAGTTTTTGGAGGCCCCCCACTCTGTATGGTCAGTTTAAGGTTTGAACTTTCATTGCGATGGTGGTGGTGGTGGGTTTGAGCTCCCCATAATGACTACATGGAAGGGGAGTAGATGTTGTCATAAGTGGCTCTTGATCTAGGCATCTCCCTCTGACCGGTGTCCCTTTGTGTGCTGCAGAGATCCGCACTCAGCTCACAGAACAGATGAAATGCCTGGACCAGCAGTGTGAGCTCCGGGTGCAGCTGCTGCAGGACCTCCAGGACTTCTTCCGGAAGAAGGCTGAGATCGAGATGGACTACTCTCGCAACCTGGAGAAGTTGGCCGAGCGCTTCCTGGCCAAGACCCGCAGCACCAAGGACCAGCAGTTCAAGTAGGGTCCTCTGTGACTATTCCTTTAGAGGTGTTGGGAGGTTCAGTCAGTGGAGGCGGGGGAGGCTACCTAGATCCAGCTGGACTAGTGACCCAGATAATTCGGTGTCTTCACATGGGCCGAGGGCTGAGAGCCCTCAAGGATTTTGCCTTTTTTTCATAGCAGTCTTATGTACAGGTCACCATACCAGAAAGACCAGAATTGATGATGAACCATACTGATAATCAGCAAGCATGTTACATCTCTTCTTTTGTGCGGTGGTTTTGAGTGCTTTGTGTTAACGCCTTTAATCTGGAGAACAACTCTATATGTTATGTACTGTTGTTAAGTGCTGTTGAGTCACAGGCAACCCATAGTGACCCTGTGAAGGAGAGTCCTCAACGCATGTGTGTCTTTCATCCTCTCTCCAGTACTTACTGTTACTCTTCCTAATTTACAGATGAGCAAACTGGAGGTGTAAAAAGTTAAGGAACTTGCCCAGCATTACACACATGCCTCATAAAAGAGCTAGAACCCCTGCAAAGGTTGTCCCTTAAGATCTCAACCACCTGCATCTCTAGTATACATCTGAACTCTTCACTCTGTTCCTATCATTAATGCACTACTGTTTCATCTATAGCAGAGGTTTCTCAGGCCTGGCTGCACAAACGCAAGCCCATACTCCAGACCATTTAAGTCTTACTCTCAGGAATGGGACATGGGTAAGAAACTGTACAAGTCTCCCAAATGTTTCTAGTGAACAGCTGAAGTTGAAGACCACAGTCTACCTGATGCACTATTCTCAGATTTCATCTTCCTGAAGCATGTTGATGATCAGGCAGTTTCTCTGGACAAAACTTTTCCTAATTCCCCCAGTGCCTATGTTCTTGACACTTGAGACGGAGCCTCTTCAACATTGGTAATACCGAGGATGTTAGCACACCTCACCCCAGACCCACTGTAACAAGATCCACTAAAGTGATTGATGTGGTGTAACATTCGTATTTGAGAAGCTTCTCCGTTCAAAAAGGGGCAGACTTCTTGACTCAGCCTTTAGCCCCTCTGCATCTGTCCCTCATGTGCTTTCCCACTTGTTTCCTGTTTCTGGTCCACTATCTCTAAACAGATAGAGTATTCACTCCAATATGCTTTTCGTTCATCCTATTGTTTAAGCTCCTGCACACATTATGTACATTTCTGCATGTCTGAGCCAACCTCCTGTTTTAAGATCTAGCTCAGGTGCTGGCTGGTCCAAGCAACTTTCCTAATAGCTCCAGAGAAAGCATTGTATTTGTTCTTCTCTTAGGCATCAGCTTTCCCTCCTATATATTGCCTTCCCTTGGTGTTGTTCTGTGCTGTTGAATGGGAACTCATAGCTGGCCATCCAGTGGGTTTTCAGAGGCTATAGAGGTAGGAGGCAGTTGCCCATCTTTCTCCCTGGGAGCAGTTGGTGGATTTGAACTGTCTACCTTTAGATTGGCTGTGTAATTCCTTACCCTTGAGGCCACCAGAGCTTCCTTATAAGCCTCTGTACTTCGTCTTCCAGTGTCTGGATTAATATGTGGTAGGTAACAGTTACTTAGTAAAATTATTGAATTAGTAAATGAATTAATGCATTTGTGAATTAATACTAAATGACTCTTACTTTCCCCTATTTTCTGTTATTGTTAATCTCCTTAATAATACAGGGCACAAAGTATCCTTTCCATGCTGGCTCTGAGCAGTGGATATGGAGGTTAAAACTGAGGAGAACATTCAGTTAGACAATACACACTATCAGAGAGGATGAGAACTTCCTTCGCTTGTTTTTTTCCCCTTAGAATTCCTTATCTGTTTCCTTTTTATGATAAGCAATCCTGATAAAATAAATTGGTGTTATAGTATGTGATAATTGAAGACTCAAGGGAAAAATAATTCACTCAAGGAAAAGGATCCATAGATGAATTATTCTCTTCATAACCTCCTACCAAGTTTAAAACAGCATTGCTTTTTGTTGTTGCCGTTGAGTTTTTTGCAACTCATAGCGATCCTATGTACAACAGCCCTAAACCCTGTTCTATCCTGTGCCAGTCACATTGCCTCTGACACACCCATCCCGATTACCCCCGTCACTGAATCAGTCCACCTCATAGAGGGTCTTCCCCTCCTGTGCTGTCCCTCCACCCTCCCAAGCATGATGTCCCTCTCCAAGGACCCGTCTCTCCTTACAACATGTCCAAAGTATGTCAGACAAAGTCCCAGAATCCTTGCCTCCAAGGAGTAGCCTGGTTTAACCCTCTCCAGGATGGATCTGCTTGTTTTCTTGGCAGTCCATGGTACATTCAATACTCTTCTCCAGCACCACAGCTCAAAGGCATCAATTCTCCTATCCTCCCTAGTCATTGTCCAACTCTCTGATGCATAACAAGTGATTGTAAAGACCATGGCCTATATCAGTATACCAATATATTCTCGGTTTCAGAGGCATTTCTCTTACAAATTGAGGTACTATACACATGATAATCTCTAAGCCATCTGATTTGTTTAATTATAGTCACATATGAGGAATAGGGTGTCTTCTCCAAGAGAGAATTGTTTTCACTTCTGGTAAACTTGGTCCCTAGCTCCATTTCCCACCTCCTGGCCTCCAAAATTGGTGCATGCTTCTTGGCAAAGTATTATAAGAGAAAGTCATTGCTTATATCCACAGAGATTCAAACCTGGTTATTGAGAAGATATTTGAATAAAGAAGCAAGTAGAAAATAATTAAGAGATAAGCGGTATTAAATAGGAGATAGGTATGATAAGAAGTCAGTGATAAGTAAGGTATCATCAGAGATAGATAAAGAAATCTGGACTAGGAGAGCTTTCATGAAGCAAGCAGGTCTTCGGTTAGACTGTAAACTTGAAGAATTTGTGTAGGAGCGGTGAGAACAACATGTGCAGGTTAAGAGGAGGCAGGGATATTTGGGGATGAGGAGAGTAAGGGCTAGGGAGGGAGCCAGCTTCACTAAACAGTCAGCCAACAAATATCCGGAGCACATTCCTTATTGTTCCTGGGGCCAGACATTGTGCCTTGGGACACAGCGGTGAGCAAAGTACTGCTTCTTCCACATGATATTCAAGATAGAATGAAGAAATAATAAGCAAATCACACAGCTAGATAATGTCGCATAAAGTGGGGGTAATTAATAATTGTGAGAGGACAGTGCAAGGTGCTGTGAGAACCTAAAGCCGGGTCATTCTATTCCTTTAGCCACAACTTTATAACTAGTTTACTCTAATAGCTTCCCATCCTGAGCTACTGTACTTCTTTAACAGACCCTTTGTTAAATACCTGCTGGCTATTGGGCTCTGTACTGATTCCTGTGGAGACTCGGATAAGCTCTGGAATTTATCTTCTAGGCTAACAGGGAGAAGAAATATGTAAACAATAAATGTGAAAAGGGCTTTCAGAGTGGTATGAGGAAAATATTATGAGAGCACAGATATTTTTCAAAGCAGCGGGAAATACTGCTTTGGATTAGATAAGTAGGGAGGGCTGCAGAATGATGGATCTTTGACAGCCACATAGAGGTGCTCAGATGTGAGGCAGCAGCGTGTTAGTGAGCCACATGGGTTCTGTGTAGAGAGCGAGAAAAAATTGTGATAAGAAGAATGGATTTTAAGGTCAGGATGAAAGCTTTTGTGATAATCCATGCATAATGTGATAGCGAAAAATGGAAAGTAAAAGGAATGAATTAAGAAGCTAGTCAAGAGACTCAGCAAGAGGGATGACTGACTGGGGCTGAGCTAGAATGGTCAGAGTTGACTCAGTGACCAGTCTGGTAAGCTGGCACAGTTGAGGCATCCATGTTGACAGTGGGGTGTTTAGGGAAGACCTGTTTTGAATGATTGGCACTGTTTTGGGAGTGCTGGGTCCTTAAAGCCTTCAAGTATACCGTTGAAGACATACTGCTGAGGTAAGAAGCAGTATTCAGTATAGGAATGGTTTTGAAAGATATATAACAGTATATGAATTCAGGGCAGAGAAAGAGAAACATGTAGATCTAAATGGAAGACACAGAGCTTAGGAAAGAACCACTTTTAGGGGGTAGGAGCAGGGGACTCTGGTGGTCCAGTCCGTAGGGAGTTGCGCTGCTAACCCAGAGGTTGAGATTCTCGGGTTCAGTTCCACTACTTTCTCCTCAGGACGAGGACAAGCATTCTCCTGTGCGATTTCCAGCCTCCAAAAACCCACTGGAGGGGCAGCTGGGAGTCAGTTCTGACTCAACAGCATTGAGCTGAGGGGTTGTTGTTGTATACCTGCCTGCCATTGAGTTGGAACTGGCCTTCCAGTGGGTTTTCAGAGGCAGATAATTGCATGGGAGGCAGCGCATTCTTCTCCCACAGAGCAGCTGATGGGTTCAAACCAGGTGCCTTTGGGATTGCAGGGCAGCTCCTTACCATTAGGCTACCAGAGTTGAGGAAGTGGTCATTGTTGTTGTCTACCATTGAGTCGGAACTGACTCATTGCTGATCCTCCAGTGTGTTTTCAAAGGCAGTTTAATCACTTGGGAAAAGATTGCCCTGCTTTCTCCCACAGAGCAGCCTGGTGTATTTGAACTGTGTGCTTTAGGGGTTGCAGAATTGAGGGCGTAAGAGAAGTTAAAATTACCAAGGAAAGAGAAAGAGACAGGGAGGAAGAGTTGTGTGCTGTTTGTTTTATTTTTAAAACTAGTAAAATCACAAAAAAGTAAACTGTGATAGTACGGTCTGAGGGAAATAGTAGTGTTTCAGGAAGCAAGCTCTGTAAAAGTTCGTCCCAGCAATTTCTCTTTAATACTTGCTGATCATTCTGAGAGATGGAAAGATGACTAAAATAGAACTCCAAACCCAAGAGCATTTGATCTGTTGGAGTGAAATATATGAAATTGTTGTGGTAAGGGGTCCAAAAAGGTTGCGTAGAAACAATTTCTTGTGAGGCACCCTGAGAACAAAGGAGAGGAGACAACAAATGCCTTCATTATAGGGAGGAAGGTGAGAAGAAGCTCAACAAAAAGATCCATATAGCATCCTATCATTTAATATATAAGTGCATACTTTCACACTTATTTTGTGTGTGTGTGCATGAAAGGCAAATGGTTAAAAGTCAGATTTATATAAGGCAAATAGGTTCCATTACTATATATATAATTCTATATATATGAAATTCTGAGTTATACCTCACTTTCAAGGAATCTATTTTATCCGAGTGCCTTTTAGGAAGTCTGGTGACCTAAGAGAATAAGCAGAGAATACCAGAAGAATGTCTATTTGTATTTTATTGACTATGCAAAGGCTTTTGACTATATGGATCATAACAAATTATGGCTATCATTGAGAAGAATGGGAATCCCTGAACACTTAATTGTGCTCATGAGAAATCCATACCTAGATCAAAAAGCTGCTTGTCCAAATGGAGCGAGGGAACACTGCATGGTTTAAAATTAGGTTGGGTGTGCTTCAGGGATGTATCCTTTCTCCAAACCTATTGAAGCTGTATGCTGAGCAAATAGTTCATGAAGCTGGACTCCTTGAAAATGAATGTGGCATCAGGATCTGAGGAAGACTCATCAATGACCTGTTAATGTAGAAAACACAATGTTGCTTGCTGAAAGTCAAGAGGAATACCTCCTGCTGAACAAGAACTTTGGTATGGATTGCATCTCAACAGCAACAAAAGAAAGGGCCTCACCACAGGACCAGCAGTCAAAATCATGTTAAATGGAGAAAAGGATTGAAGCTGTCAGTGATTTTATCTTGCTTGGGTCAACAATCAGCACCCTTGGTACTAGCAGTCAGGAGATGTGTTTAATTGGGCAAGTCTATTTTCAGGGACCTCTCCAAAATATTTAAGAGCAGTGATGTCAGTGTGAAGACTAAGGTGCACCTGATTCAGGCCATGGTCTTCTCAATCACCTGCGATGCATCAGAGAGTTTGACAGTGAATAAAGATGATGGAAGAATTGATACGCCTTTGAGTTGAGGTTGAGAAGAGTAGTGAAAATCTCATGAACTACCAAAAGTGAAAAGCAGATATATCTTAGAGAAAGTGCAGCCAGGGTGCTCTTTGGAAGCAAAGATGGTGAAGCTTCATCTCTCATACTTTGGGCATGTTGCTGCTGTTGTTGTTAGGTGCTGTCAAGTCAAGTATGACTCATAGCCACCCTACGAACAAAAGATCTGAACCCGGTCCTGTCCTTATAAAGGGGCATCATTCTTTGAAAGATGGAAGATCAGCGAAGGAAAGACCTCCAGCGAGATACATTGACACAGAGATGGCAGCAAAGGATTCAAGTATGACAGAGATGGTGAGGATGGCACAGGGTAGGGCAGGGTTAAAGACTTTTGTTCATAGGGTCCCTATTAGTTGTACTCACCTCAAGGGCACCTAACAAGTGAGTAAAGAGTTGCACTACTAACCCAAAAGCTGATGGTTCAAAAACACAGTTGCTCTGTGGGAGGGTGGGCAATTTCCTCCCAGGACAGCTTTGAGTCAGTCCAACTCAATGGTGATGAGGGAGCAAGTGAGTTCAAGGAGCCCTGGCGGTGCAGTGGTTAAAGCGACCAACAGCTCACCGAAACACTTGGCCATGTGATTCCATCAGCTGTGTGGGAGGAAGGTGTGGTGGTCTGCTTACATGAAGACTGACAACCTTGGGAATCCCCCGGGGCAGCTCTCCTCTGTTCTTTGGGCCCACTATGACGTGAAGCTGACTGATGACAATGAGTTTGGTTTCTGTTTGTTTCTAAACAAGTTATTCTTTCAGCAGGGAGCTATGGGGACCTAGTGGTAAGCAGTTGCACTGTTAACCCAAAGGCAAACAGTTTGAATCTGCTAGCTGCTCCACAGGAGAAAAATGCATAAACTCTTCCCATGCAATTTACAGCTTCTGAATACCCACTGGAGAGTCAGCTGTGAGTCACTTACAACTTGACGGCTCACAACAGCAGCAACAACTACAATAGCAGCAGCATGCTTTCCTCGTTTAGCACCTTCACTTAACTCTTCTCCATAATTAAACCAACAGTGTGCCTCCTTAAGTGCAATAAGTACTTGGCTGAGACACGGACATCCACATCGTGAATTTCCCCCTTTGTTCTTAAAAGGCAGTGATATGATCTTTACTTCTCAACTCATTGGTAACGGGACTTTCGTTTCCCAGTCCTTTTTAGGTTGCAGAAGGTGATCAAGGGTTCAGATATTGGCGTGCAGAAACACTGCAGCCCAAAGACAACAGTGCTGCGGAAACAGAACTGGCACTTGGCAGGCGGCACCATCAGGCCTAGCTTAGAACAGTTGCGAGCAACGGAAAAATCCACAATCTTGGCACAGGAAAGGCATTTTAGGCATGTCTGTTTTGGTTAGGATATAGGTTTGGCTGCAGGAATCAACTTCAAATAATAGTGGCTTATACAGGAGAGGGCTGGACATCTTTCTTGTATAACATTCTGAGTGTCATCCATCCAGGCCTGTGTCAAGCAGTCGGGTGCCTTATTCCATCCCTAGAACATGTCCTTCTCTGTATGGCTCCAAATCCCCATTCTAACCGGTGGGAAGGCAGGAAAGGGGAAGAGGGTAGGGACTAAACCTTCAAAGGTGCAGTCTGGAAGTGCCACATAGATCTCTTCAACTCAGCCCTGCTTACCAGATGGTAGTCACGTGGTTATTATTCCTAAGGCTGCAACAAAGATTTGGAAAATGAATTCTTATTCTATGCAACCAGGAATGAGCACTTCTACTACAGGAAGTACCGAGGAAGTACCATGTGGCCTCAGCCACATGGTCCATGTGTGAAAGGGCATGTTATAGACTGAAGAGCGGTATCTCTCAGGTAATATGCTGATGCCTCAGCCTCTGTACCTGCAAGTTTGACCTTGTTGGGAGATAGGATCTTTGACAGTGACATCAGTTAACATTGAATCTTACGAGAGCAGGGTGGGTCCTAATCCAGTGTGAGGGTGTCATTATAAAAGAGGAAAAGCATCAAAGTGGACAGACAGGGAAGATGGTTATGCAAAGATGGAAGCAGAGGTGGAGTTAGCCGAACCTGCAAGCCAAGCAATCCCCAGGGCTGCCAGCAGCTGAGAGACAAGAAGGGATCTTTTCCTGGAGTCTTTGGCGTGACATGGTCCTAAACACCCTAAATTCCCACTTCTTGTCTTCAGAAATGCCAGGTGATAAATTTGTCACTTGAAGCCGCCACTTGGTGGTATTTTGCTACCCTGGAGACAGTTCTAGGGCACTAATACAGGGCAGGTGTATGAAAGCCCACGAGGACCCATCCTACACACTGCCCCAGGTGCACAGAGAAGGGAGTTCCTTCTGGCCAGGAATCTGGGGAGGCACGTGGAAGAAGGAAAGTGCCCAATGTTAGGTATCAGACTTCTCAGTTTAATGTAATGGGAACAACACAAATTATAGGAAGAGAAGATGGAGAAAGATACATTTTATGCAGAAAGTAAGTGTCCCAAGACGATAATTTTTCTAAAAAAACATTTTGTATGTTATTTGCATGAAAGTTTATAAATCTTACAGCTTTTTCATTTATACACATTTTGTTTTATAGCATTAATTATAATTGGTTAGTATAATTAGTTAATTACAATACCTGACCAACGCCTTAATGTAATTTTAGGAGCTCTAAAGCATTTAGACTATTCTCTACTGATTGTGCCTTTTCTGTTATGTTTGATATTCTATTTATACCATAGATTATAAATGTTGTTGTTATGTTCCATTGAGTCGCCCACAACTCATAGCGACCCTGTGTACAGTAGCCCTGAACCCTGCCTTATCCTGAGCTGAGGCTGTAAATCTTAATGGGAGAAAACAGCTTACTTTTCTCCTAAATTGCTGCTGGTGGATTCAAAATGTGGAAGAGTCTTGGTACAACACTCTGCCACCAGACTTTATAGAAGAGGTGTACAGGCAGGGGGAAAAAATCCCAGTCTAATTGCTAGGCCATCTATTTTGGTGAAGAACGGGAATAATAAATGTAATGGTGGACTAAGCCTGGAATGGTTGGTAGGACTAGATAATGGAGATACATGAAGGCCAGGTACCAGGGTGTGGGCTTTCTTCTAGAAGCAATGGGGAGCCACTGATGATTTTTGAGCAAGGAGCATAATTATGGCTGTGCTTTAGCAAGGTAACTATGGCAACAGGATGTAAGATCAATTGGAACAGGGAGCCGCAAGGAAGGCCTGTTAAGACGGTAGTACAGTCCAGCAGAGAGGTTAATGTTGGCCTAAACAGAAGTCATGCCCTTGGAAATAGAAAATATGGGTCACTTGTGAGGGCAGGACTCAAGTGCTGAGGTCCAGGAAGCTGGGCAGAGAGAAAGACTGTGGTTTCTTATATCTGGAATGGTGATTATACTATAATTTTACTCAACCTTGATTTTGCTGACTCTGGGACTGGTCCCTAGAACAGCTCATTCTCTGCCCAGAGAATCTCAGTGGGCTCTCGTCACCTCCCCGGAGCTGTAGCAGCTGTTGGCCAAGCAATGCCATGAATTTGTCTCCTTGTGCTGCCAGGAGAGCAGCTGCCAGCAGCAGCCCTGGCCAGACCCGTCTCAGGGACGTGGAAACCGTTCAACTTAGGATGGGGCAGGCTGATTGGGGCTGAAGTGGCTTCACACAGGTTCACCCTACCCCTTTCCAGGACAGTTTCTTATCCTGGTTACATGTCAGCCACCCATGCTAGGTTAGGCTAGACATTTTATTACAGTTTATTACAGTTATGGCTGAGTTTTGGTGTGAGAGTTACTGAAATACATTTGTCTTTTTTAAATTAAAAAAAAAATAATGTACTGATTTTCATATAATAATTTGTTTACTTTATGTTTCATTCATAGACAATGTGTTTTACAATCTTTTATTCATACTGTGTTTCATACAATCATTCATATGCATTGTATCTTATATAATTAATTACCATTGAACTATGTCTATTATTAACACTGTCTTTTCAAGTCCACATTGACTCTTTCCTCTTCTTTCACACCCAACCCCTAATCTGCCCACTAAACTCACTGGCCTAGTGATTTCCACCCTTCCCCTTTCCCCACCCCCTTTTGGACTTTTATACACATCTCACTAGTTATCCTTCCATTTATTTTTTTTTATTTTATTATTTTTTTGTGCATGTACCGTCAAATCGGATCTGACTGGTACAGGAGGAGATTGTCCCTCCTTCTTCAGCAGAGCATCTGGTGGATTTGAACCGCATACCTCTTGGATTGCAGTGCAGCTTCTTGCCACTAGGCCACCAGAGCTTCCTTATCCTTCTATTTTTATAATAATTGTCTTATGCATTATTTGTCCTTATGAAACTGAGTTAATTTACTCAGTATAACTCTCCAGTGTTACAGCATCATGTTTTACAAAATCATTATTCCTTAATTCTGCATAATGTTCCATTGTGTGACTGTACTACAATTTCTCAATTCATGTGTTTATTGATGGGCATTTGGACTGTTTCCATAGTCTTGCTATTGTGAATAACGCTGCTATGAACATAGGTATACACATCTCTGAGTCTCAGTTCTAATTTCGTTGGGGTATATTCCTAGCAGTGGAATAACTGGGTCATGTGGGATTTCTGTGTTCAGCCTTTTGAGGAAACCACAAACGGCTTTCCAGCGTGGTTGTACCATTTTACAATCCCACCAGCACTGTATGAGCGTTCTAATCTCTCCACAGCCTCTCCAGCATTTATTGCTTGTTGTCCTGTTAAACTTTGCTACTGCTACTGGTGTGAGATAGCATCTCATTGTGGTTTTGATTTGCATCTCTTTTTTATATTTCCTTGGACAATTTCTTCCTCTGGAAGCTGTGACTCTTTTACGCTATGGCTTTGCTTCCTATCTTGCGGACCATTTGTCCTCTCTCAAAGGTGTTTAGTGCAGACATCCTCATTAAAGCCGCACGGCTCTGGCTTCTATGCATTGTGGTCTGTCTTTGTGGCCCCAGCCCTCTCTACTTACCCCTCCCCTTTTGAAAGCCTGAGAGAGGCTGTGGATGGAACGATAGTGATTATTTGAGTCTGGCTTACTCTTTGTTTTAAAATGCAGTGATGTAGCATCCCCTTTGAATTGTAGAAGGACCCTGTTAATAATCTGAAATTCTGTCAACCTCATTTGATTAAGAGCCGAGAGAAAATATTAAATGAGGGCAGGGTGCCTTCCTAGAGAAGATGTTCATGCCTCTTCTTTGGCTCCTTGAAGTGTATAAATGTATTCCTGTTTGTTCCTGAGCCTTTGATGGTCTCTTTAAAGTGAAATCTGTGTTAATATTGCTCAGCAGGACTCTTAATTGATGATACATCGGCTGATTTTTGTGTGTTTTCTCTATACAGGCTTACTGTAAATTACCTTTCAGGCTGAGCTCACTTGGCTTTGCTCTGCTTTGAACAGCTCATTTTCTTTCTTTCATTTTTAGGTAGTTTTCTTTTTCCTGTTGGGTTTTTAAAGGAATACTACAATGCTGTTTGTGTGTGTCCCTTGTTTGATAACCTACTGACAACATTTTTCCCTTCCTTCCTGCTCTCCTTATTAGCAAATATTTACTAAGCATTTAAAAGACATTGTTCTAGGAAAGGGGAAAAATCCGATGTGAAAAACAATGCATACAAACTTTGTAAGTAAACCAGTATAAAAAAATCCCCAAACCAAACCAAACACAGTATATGGGAAGAAAAGTGTGAAACACAATGTTTATGAACTTTGTAAGCAAAATGATATAAAAAAAAATTTAAACCCCCCCTCCAAAAAAAGAAGATAATGTTCTAGACTCTTAAGGAGAGAGGGCCAAAGAAGTAGGAATAGTGATTCTTTCCCATATGAATTTATAATCTATTGTTGTTGGACTGTCAAATTGGAACTAACTCATAGCTGACTGTCCAGCATCTTTCCAGAGGCTGTGACTCACACAGGAGGAGATTTCCCATCTTTCTCCCGTAGAGCAGTGGGTGTATTCAAACCACCTGCCTTTAAGCTGGTAATACAACCCCTTACCACTAGAACATGAGGGATAAATTAAGAACATAGCTCTTAAATATAAGGTAATACATGGTAAATACCAATTGTGTGAGGCATTGGTGGTTCAGTGGTAGACCTCTTGCCTTCATTGCAGAAGACTGGCTTCAATTTGGGGCCAATGCACTTGATAAAAAAGATAATAGAAGAAGAATTGACGCCTTTGAGCTGTGGTGTTGGAGAAGAGCACTGAACATCCCATGGATGGCCAGGAGAACAAACAGATATGTCTTGGAGAGGGTGCAGCCGGAGTGCTCTTTGGAGGCAAGAATGATGAGACTTCGCCTCACATACTTTAAGCATGCTGCTAGGAGGACCTATTCCTTGGAGAAGGACATGATGCAAGGAAGGATGGAGGGTCGGTGAAGGAGAGGAAGACCCTCAACCAGGTGGCTTGACACGATGACAGATGCTTGTGTGTCAGGAAGTGTGAGGATGACGCAGGATAGAACATGGTTCATCGAGTCATATTCGACTCGCTGGCACCTAAAATCAACAACACTTGATGACAGCAGACGCTTGCATGTTGCTATGATATTGAACAGTTTTCAGTGACACTTTCAGACTAGAAAGAAAAAAGGAAGGCCAGGCAATCTAGTTTCAAAAACTAACCAATGAAAACCCTACAGATCGCAAATCAGCTCTGTAACCACTCCAGGGGATGGTGCGGGACCGGAGGTATTGCATTCTTTGTTGACTTGAAACATCTCTGCCATATGTTGTGCTTCCAGAGATCGGGTTATAGGCCATAGAGATGCCCTGCATATGGGGTGGTCAGGAGACTTTCAGGGAGGAAGTGGGACTTGACCCAAACCTGGGGAAAATGGGTAGGATTTTAATAGATGGGGGGGGGGATGTGCTAAGCAGAAAGGATGTTGCAAAAGAGAAGTACAAAGCATTTTGGGGGTGCATTGAGTAGACTGGTTTGGCTACAGTAAGAACAGGAGAGGAAGGGATTGTACAGATGTACAGAGGGTCGTAGTGTGAGGGCCCTACCCAGTGTCTGAGGGATTTAGCTCTATACAGTAAACACTGCAAATCTCTGAAAAGTTTGAACAGCTTTGTATCTGCACTCTGAGCTGAACGGTATTAAGGAAGATTACTTGTTTCTAGTGCCATTGAGGCAACTCTGGCTCATAGCAATCCTGTAGAACAGATACAAATGCCTCATAGGGTTTCTTAGGCTTCTGTGGAGGCATCTTGTTGGCCCAGTGTGTGGCACTTGCCTATTCACCGAAAGTTCTAGTGTTCAAACCCACCTGCTGCTTCTTGGGGAGAAAGATGAGGCAGTCAGCAAAGACTGCTGAAGATTACAGCTTCACTCTACGTGTCATCTGTACGGGTAAACCTTAATGGAAATGGATTGCCATGTTTTTCTCCCATAGAGCAGCTGTTGAGTTCAAACCCCTGACCTTCCAAACAGCAGCTGAGTACTTAATAACTATTCCACCAGTGCTTCTGATGGTTTACTAGATGAGAAGAAACTTGATCTGGTGTGAAACCAGTTTCCAAGGTAGAGAACACAAATCTAAACAGGATGGGCTAGTAGGGATGAAAAGAATAGGTATGTGTCCATCCGCTTAGCAAGTATGTGCTGTGTTTTTACCGTGTGCCAGACACATGCCAGGCAAGGCAAATATCGCCTGGCACTCCTGGACCTTATGTTATCATGGTAGCTGGAAAACACCTGGTGCAGGAAGAATCTACAGGAATTGCTAATTGATGGAATTTGGATTTCAGGTGAACCGGGAAGCAAGGAAGGAATGACATTTTCTTTGGACTTAGTGACAGGTAAATTAGTGGTGCCTCTAATAGAAGTTACTTTAGAAGGGCTAGAGTATTAGAAGTTTGGTTTGGGGATGTTGAGTTTAAAGTATTAGGAGAATTTGTTATGTTGTTGTTATGTACTGTTGAGTTGGAACGGATCCATAGCTGACCCTCCAGCAGGTTTTTAGAGCAAAAATAGCATGGGCAGAGATTGCCCATCTTTCTTTCTCAGAGTAGCTGGTGGATTCAAACCATGTGTCTTTGCGTTGTCAGCCCATATTGGAGCTGAAATTTCCAGTAATTGGCAGAAAAAGAAAATACAGAAAGTGGCTGGATTCAGTACCAAAGAGGCATCTAGGCTGTTGGTAGATATTTAGTCCTGTTCATAGAGAGGCAATGATTGAGACTTGAAGGTTTGCGATTTCCCAGGGTAAGGGCTTAGAAGTGAACATTTCAGAGAGTGAGGGACTCAAAAGTATTTGTGTTTTCATTGAGTGAATATTTGGGGAGCTACTTGCGTACAAGGCATTAAGCTGTATGTACTGAGGACAGAGCTGAATCAGATAATATTCTGCTCACGAAAACATTACGTTTGCAGTATATTAAGGAGATGCACATGAAAGGAAGACTGCTTATTTTGCTGATTATGAGTAATGTTGGCATGGGAGGGATTGTAAGGAGTAGGAGCTAAGTATCTCAAGAATCTGCTGGACATTCAACCTGTAATACTCCTTTCAGTGGGAGGTGAGGTACACAATTAATTAAAGAGCAATCCATGTAAGATCTACATTCTTGGCCTTGGGCCCAGTATTTGAATGAACACAGTCTCTGCAGTTACGTCACCTCCTCCGATGGATTCATCCTCAGGAGTTGAGTTCAGAGTTTTTCATCAGTGTAGCTCAGCTCACTGTTACCAAGTCGATTCTGACTCATCGTCCCCCTCCACTGGGTTTATGAGGCTATAAATCTGAATGGTCTTCTGTGGAGCTCTTTTTTAATTTAAGCCACAGAGACACATGGCCGTCTAGTTAGCAGGGCAGCATGTGACGGTCTGTGCCACCTGAGCTCCTTTGCAGATAGCAGTGGATTAAAAAGCACAAGTCATAGTGGCAAGAAGCTGCACTGCAATCCCGAAGACACATGGTTCAAATCCACCAGATGCTTTGCTGGAGAAGGAAGGGCAGTCTCCTCCTATACTAGTCAGATCAGATTTGATGGTACACCCCCCCAAAGTAATATTAATAATAATAATAAATTTTTTTAAAGCAAGTGATTTGGCCATGGGGAATGTTATAACCATGACTGCAAATTGGAAAGGGGTGGAGGACCAGAAAGTTCCTCTTTTGAGTATGGGGTGACCTTGAAGAGGGAAGTTGAAGATGCCTGAAACTGCCGGAAGGGAGAACCCCTGACTTCCTGGGACTAGTGCGTCACTCACTGATCTTGTACATTTCGAGGAGCTGTTTGTTCTCTCAGGGTCAGTTTGCCCAGATGTAGCATCTGGTGTTGAGCAAGCCTTGGCTTCCTCTCCCTACTGCTCAAGATGCCATTGTTTAGAGACTAACAAAAGGTGCCTCAGTGACTTTTCACTGACCCTGCCCCCCTAGGATCTTTCATGGTGGTTAGGGTATTTTTAGGAGGAAAAATAAGGCCCCAGGAATCAGTGGAATACCAGTTGGCATGTTTCAGCTAACAGATGCAGCCCCAGAAGTGCTCACCAGTTTCCAGTGCCAGGAAATTTGGATGATAGCTAACTGGCCAATTGACTAAAAGAAGGCCGGTTTTGTTTGCATTTCCAAGAAAGGTTACAAACTTTGTTAGTAAACCAGTATAATTTTTTTTTATTTTTTATTAAAAAAACAACCTCAAGCCCATTTTCATCAAGTCGCTACTGACTTGTAGATTTTCAGAGGCTGTAAATTGAGCAGGATTGTGTATCTTTCTCCCTCAAAGCAACTGCAGGATTTGAATTGCCTGCCTTTGGGTTAGCAGTATAATTCCTCATCCACTGGGCCTTCGGAAAGAGTCCATGTTATTGTTTAATCATCAAGACTGACTCGGAGCTGGTCCTTCAGGGGTTTTCAGAGGCAATGAGTTGCATGGGAGTCAATTGCCCATCTTTTCTGCCTTGGAATAGCTGGTGGATTCGAACCATGTGCCTTTGGATTGACAGTGCAATTCCTTACCGCTAGGCCACCTGAGCCCATACTTTGCTCTAATTGTCTGATTATCTGATTTCCTGAAGGTACAGTGCTGAGACAAACAGGTTCTATATGTTGTCTGAGTAAGTGATAGAATCCCACTTGTGCTCAGCCACCTGCAGAATACATCACCAAGGCCAGATGCTTGGTCAGGAGCATAATAGGCCAAACAGAGGCTCCTGAGCTTTGGATAAATGACTTCCTATCATCCTTACTTGGATCATCAGTCAGTACACTTTGTACTAGCAGCCAGGCGCTCAGGAGACATATTGCACTAGGAAACTCTGTAGTCAGAAACCTCTCCAAATTACTGATGTGCAGGGATGTCAGTTTGAGGACTAAGGTGTACCTGATTCAGGTGATGGTCTTTTCAGTCACTGGCTGTGCATCAGACAGCTGGACATGGAGTAAGGATGACAGAAGAACTGATGCCTTCTTTGAACTGTCGTGTTGGAGAAGAGTAATGAGTATTTCAGGGACTACAAATGACCCAACAGATAGGTCTTGGAGAAGGGGCAGCCAGAGTGTCCCCTTGGAGACAAAAATGATAAAACTTTGTCTCGCATACTTTGGGCATATTGCTAGGAGAGATTATTTCTTGGAGAGGGATACCATATTTGGAAATGTGGAAGCACAGCAGAGGAGAAGAAGGTCCCCAAGCAGGTGAATTGACACAGTGTCTGCAGAAATGGGCTGATTGATGAGATGATGAGGACGGCACAGGATAGGGTTCAGATCTGTTTGTTCATAGGGTTGCTGTGAATCATACTTGACTCAATGGCACCTAACAACATCATCCTTTCAGAGGAGGGAATAACCAGTGGCAAGTTGGAAAGAAAACCTGCTTTTGTGAGAAACTGGGAGGCTGTCGGGGGGGGGGGGGACCCTGGAGGGCTTCATGTGAACTGTGCTAGAATGTCAGTGGCCACACCTTGGGCTTTCACTTTATGCGGAGCAGGGGTGCAGGTGACCACATTCCTTGACAATAGTGCTGGGGCAGAGGGAGCGTTCAGTGTTCTTTCTCTTGGCTCCTGTAAACCCCATAATAATTCCACAGTGCACACAGAAAGCCGTGTGTGGCTGGTTCACGGGATTTTTAATTCTCAGGAATTTGCAGCCAATTAAAGGAATTGACTTTGATCCACTTCTCTTTTAAAGGCAAAAGCCATGTCATCTTTATTGGGTGCTGACTGTGTTAAGTGGGAGGGTTTACAAGATAAGAAGAAAAGGCAGTCTTTGCCTTGTGGACTTTTATAATTGAAATGAGGGAAATCAGGCAGGCTGAAAGAGAATAATGAGAACACATGTACACTTGGGCACACAAGTCTAAAAATAGGACCTCATTGAAAGCAGGTTCCAGGAGCTGCCGGGAAGGGCGAGAAAGTGGAATGCTCAGGAGGGACTCAGGCCTGGCTCCTTGAGGGAAAGGTACAAGATAGGATAGTTAAGTTCTCAATTAGATTTGGTCCCACGTTAATTGAAGAAAAGACTATTTCTATCTAATTCCTGAAGAATCACGCTGTGAAGGGAAACCGAGTCAGGTGTGAAGGGCCTGGCGTTAATGAAGAATTTCAGGAGAATAAGAACAATGTAGACTTCGAGTTTTTCAGAAGTGACAAAGAATCCTCCTCTCTGTCAGCTCCTGTCTTTTAAACACCCCACCCAGAAATCATTGCCCCTCACCTTTTAAATTCTTAGGAGGATCAGTACACACAGCTCCATCTCTTCACATATTCTGGCTACAACTGGTTAAAGAACCAGGATTATAAAGGAATCAAACAGACTCGGATTGCCTTCAATGGTAGGATGCTAAGCTGGGCTTGCCGATTTCTGCTTAAACAGTCAGGACGGGGCATCCTTGCATGAAATTCAGACAGCCCTCCCTGGCAGCCTCCGTGGTAAAGTAGAGGTTGCAGAGCAAGTCTGGCAGCTCCCAGCCCGAACCCTTGTAAACAACAGATGTTCATAACTAAATTCTAGGGGTGGGGGTGGGAGTTTCTGTTGATGCTTGACATTCTTTGAATTTATAGGCAGCATTGTGGGGATTGAGCAAAAGGAGGAAGGAAGGTGGTGCAGAATCGATGGTGCAGCGTACAGGTGGAAATGAGGCCACGTATGGATTTCTTTGGAAGACAAAGCACAGACTATCGAGGGGGGCCTTGAATGGACAGCGAGTGAACCAAAAAGGCGGACACAATTAAATGCAATTAAGAAAGGCTCAGCCCTTTAGTTGTATTGACTTCCTGCCCACCTTGGCTCCCTCCTTTATACACGGACCAGATCTGTCAGCTACCGCCTGGCTTCTGTTTCAGCTGGTAATGCAGTTTAGACCACCCTGCTTGGCACTGTCGCTTCCAGTAGCACCTATTAATGCAGTTCCGGTTCTGACAATATCTAGCTTAAATAGGCTATTGTTAGGGGGCTTTGTCTTGGATTCTAACCTTGTACCTTTTGACTGTTGCTGGCTTCCATTGCTTTGTTTATTAAAAGTAGGTAAAGAGAACGTAGGGAGCCCTGCTAGCCTAGTGGTAAGGAGCTGTGCTGCCAGCTGCCAGCCTGAAGGCACATGGTTCGAATCCACCAGCTATTCTGTGTGAGGAAGAGGGGTGGTCTCCTCCCATGTGATTTATTGCCTCTGAAAACCCCCTTGGAGGGTCAGCTGTGGGTTGGCTTAGGCTTAACTTTACACAATAACAAAGAGAAAGTGGTTTGTTAAAGACTTCTGTGTTGCTGTGCCCCCCTCCGACACACTGCTGAATTTCCAGTTAAATGGTTAGGAAAGTCGTCCACTTTTCAAGGTAGTTTAAAGAAGCCATAATGGGGAAAAATAGAAGAATATCTTTAGTAGGCCTTCTTGATGCTGAATTAAAGACACCAGAAGCGTTCACCACTTTAATCAAATGAAAAAAAGGTCTGTGTTGGCTTTTGAGACTCCCTTAACTCCTTGCTGGTAGTTGGGCATAAATTAGTCGTGGACCGTCCAGTGGGTTTCCAAGGCTGTAAATCACATGGGAGGAGAAGACATGTCTTTCTCCCGAAGAGCCACTGGTGGATTCGGACTGCCAGAGACGTGTTCTTTGGCTCAGCAGTGTGACTTCCTGTGGACGGAGTCTCCATACCTCCCTTTCGAGCCACTCTAATTAGGGCGCTCTAGTGGTTTAGTGGTAAGGAGGCACACGGTTCGACTCCACCAGCTGCTCTGCAGGAGAAAGATGAGCATTCTCCTGCTGCGTGATTTACCGCTCTGGAAACCTGCTGGAGGGTCAACTCTGAGTTTGTTCCAACTTGGTGGTACACAACAACAAATGACATTATTTAGTTCAGCCTCATGTCAATCCTCTAGTTTTTGAGGCAGTAATTTTTTTTTTTCTTTCTGGCTTTTTAAAAAAAAATATTATTACAAAATTCATATACATTGTGTTCCTTTTATATATTTTTTCATACATTCTTTCATTCACTTTGTGTTTCATACAATCATTCCCATACATTGTGTTTTATAAAATTAATTGCCACTGATCTATACCCACTATTACCCAGTCTTTTCAGGTCTCCACTCGATCTCTTTATATATATGTGTATATATATGCATATATATAATATTCTATATAATATATAATAAATATTCTATATAATATATAATAAATATTCTATATAATATATATTTTATATTATATATATGTAATTAACTTTAATGAAAATTTACAGAGACTTTGAATTTCCATTCATTCATTGTTGTGTTTTCTCCCTGCCCAACCTCCCCCACCCCAGTTCACTCTTCTCTTTGAAAAGTAAAAGAAAAATTCTTTCATTGTTATACAGTCCCTCCCCCCGCATTTTCCCCCTTCCCACCTTTAGGCTTTTTGTCCTCTTCCCTCTCGCTTTGGACTTTTATAGCATAGCCATCTTACTTTCTATGGAAACTTACCCTTCTATTCTTATAATAATGGTCTTATGCAGTATTTGTCCTTATGACACTTCACTCAGCTTGATGCTCTCCAGACTCTCTCATGTTAGTTTTCGAAATCATTGCTCCCGAGTGCTGCGTAGTATTCCATCATGTGAATGTACCATGGTTTTGCAATCCAATTGTTTGTTGATAGACATTTAGGCTTTTTTCATGTTCTTGATATTGTGAATAACACTCCTATGAACATCAGTGTACAAGTCTCCATTTGTGTCTCATTTCTATTTCCTTCAGAGTATATGCCTAGAAGTGGAATAGTTGGGTCATATGGAATTTCTGTGTTCAGCTTTTTGAGGAAGTACCAAACTTTGAGGAAGTAAACCTTTAAAAGGAGGGTATGGCCCATCTTTCTCCTGAGTAGTTGGTAGATTCCAACTGCAGAGACCTTTGGGTTGGCAGAGCAGCACACCTCAAACTAAATGACTGTGACTTCCACACTGATAATTGTTAAAGGCACATGCTGTTTGAGACCTAAACTACTCAAATTAACTATTCAGTTGAAAGAAGACTTCAGAGGGAGGACATATATATTGATACAATAATGTATAATCATTCCACAGAGAGTATCCTAGTTTAACTCTACCCATACATTTCCTTTCAGATGAAAGAAATCTGAAAAATAAAAATGGATTATGCATTTTGTTCTTTTGTCATGTCTCTTCCATTTCCTCTAATGTGGAATGGTTTCCAAGTCTTCTTTTATATTTCACGACATTGACTTTTTTTGGAAAATCTAATCCAAATGTTGATTTTTCTAATTCCGTCATTCTTTCTACATTTATCAGTTGGAATGCTCTTCTAAGAGCTTTTCTATCTCCACCACTTATTTCTTTGTAGTAATGAGGACTCATGGATTCTTATTTCATTCCATGGGCCATTTATCTTCCATCTTTATTTATCTGGTGCTCATATTGTCCCAGGGAAATACTTGAAGCTGACTTCTTGGTCCCGATGAAATGTCCCCATTGAATACTTTCCAGCACATCTTGTGCTTTGCTTGCTTCATCTCTGAATCCAGCTATTTCTTTAAAGAGCCTTGGTTCCTGTCATAGAAGAACATTCTTTAGAAACCATGCACTTACTCATTATTACTGGATAATTCCTCAGAACTATATATAAAAAGGCCAAAACCAAACCCGCTGCCCTTGAGTGGATTCCATTTCATGGTAACCCACCCTTGGATTTCTGATGCTGTAAATCATGATGGAAGGAAACTGCCTTTCTCTGTAGGAGTGGATGATGGTTTGCAACTGCCAGCCTTTTAGTAACAGCGCAACAATAACCACCAGAGCTATATGTAGGCATAAGTATCGTGTCCAAATACTTCTCGACCTGTTTTTCTCTGTATGTTGTTATTGCTGTGTGCCATCAAGTCCATTGGCTATTACTATTTCCAGGCTGTAATCTTTCTGGGACCAGATCTCCCAGCCTGTTCTCCCATGAATCGGTTGGTGGATTCAGCCTTTGACCTTTTGACTGTTGTTGTCGTTGTTAGATACTGCTAGTCGAGTACACTCATAATGACCCTGTGAACAAAAGATCTGAACCCTGTTCTATCCTGTGCCATCCTCACACTTCCTGACACACAAGAACCCATTGCAGCTGTCACTGTGTTAATCCACCTGGTCGAGGCTCTTCCTATCCTTTGCCAACCCTCCATCCTTCCCAGCATCATGTTCTTCTCCGAGAAATACCCCCTCCTAGCAACATACCCAATGGATGGGAGGCAAAATCTCATCATTCCTGCCTCCAAAGAGCATTCCAGCAGTGCTGTCTCTAAGGCACATCTGTTTGTTCTCTTGGCCATCCATGGGATGTTCAGTGCTCTTCTTCAACACCACAGCTCAAGGGAGTCAATTCTTTTTCTGTCATACTTATTCATTGTCCTCTCAGATGCATAGCAAGTGATCAGAAGGACCATGGCCTGAATCAGATGCACTTTAGTCCGTAAATTGACATCATTACTCCTCAGTAGTTTGGAGAGGTCCCTAACTGAAAACTTTGCTAGTGCAGTGTATAGCAGCCTAATATTCTATTTTCTACCATCAAGTTGGTTCCCACTCGTACCTAGCTATATTAAAGGTATGCAGTCACATCTTCAATCGAAATTTTATTCTAATTACTCTGGAGACTAAGATGTGTCTGATACAGTCCATAGTCTTTGCAGTTACTTGTTATGTATCAAGAGAGTTGGACAATGACAAGGGAGGATAGAAGGAGAATTGATGCCTTTGAGCTTTGGTGTTGGAGAAGAGTATTGAGGGTACCATGGACTGCTAGGAAAACAAACAGATTCATCCCAGAAAGGGTTAATACGGGGTGCTCCTTGGAGGCTAGGATTCTGAGGCTCCGTCTAACATACTTTGGACATGTTGTGAGGAGAGACCGGTCCTTAGAGAAGGACATCATGCTTGGGAGGGTGGAGGGACAGCACAGGAGAGGAAGGCCCTCTATGAGGTGGATTGATTCAGTGACTGGGGTAATTGGGATGGGAGTGTCGGAGACAGTGCGATTGGCACAGGACAGAGCAGAGTTTAGGGCTGTTGTACATAGGATCACAAGAGTTGCAAGTACCTTGACGGCACATAACAACAACAGCAACTCTCCTTTGCATTTTTGTAGTAATTCTGCTCTTGGAATAGAAAAACCCCAGTATCCATAATATATTTATGTAGTAGCTCAGTCTTAAAATTTCTGAATTGGTAACCCATGCCACTAAAAATGAATATGGCTAAATTCAGGCTAGATTTAGAAGAGGCTATGACACAAGGGATATCACTGCTTATGTCAGTGGATCTTGGCTGAAAGCAAAGAATACCAGAAGAATGTCTGGTTTATTGACTATGCAAAGGCATTTGATATATGGATCACAACAAATTATGCTAACATTGAGAAGGATGGTAAATCCAGAACATTTACTTAAATTTCATTCATGTGAATACCGTACAAAGATTAAGAAGCTTTTGTCCAAACAAAGCAAGGGTTTAAAATCAGGAAAGATGTGCATCAGGATTGTATCCTCTCTCCATACCTGTTCACTCTGTATACTGAGAAAATAATTCAGCAATCTGCACTCTTACAAAAAAGAACATGACATCAGGCTCAGAGGAAGACTCATTCATCAGTAGCCTACATTGTGCAGGTGACACAACTTTCTTGCTGAAAGTGGGGAGGACTTGAAGCGCTTGTTGCAGAAGGTGAGAGACTACAGCCTTCAATACAGATTAAATCTCAACATCAGGAAGACAAAAATTCTCACAACTGGACTGGTAAGCAACATCTTGATAGATGGAGTAAAGATTACTTGGATCCACAATCAACACACTTGTACCAGCAGTCAGGAGATCAGGAGATGTGTTGCATTGGGAAAATCTGCTGTCAGGGACCTCTCCATATTTACTGGTGAACAATGATGGCAGTATGAAGATTCAAGTGTACCTAATTCAGGTCATGCATGGTCTTTTCCTTACTTGATGTGTGTCTGTGAGCTGGACAGTGAATAAGGATGACAGAAGAATTGATATCCTTGAGTTGTAATGTTGGAGAAGAGTACTGAATATTCAGTGCACTGCCGGAAGAACAAAAAGATAGATCTTAGCAATAGGGCAGCCGAAGTGCTTCTTAAAACGATAATAAAGCTTTATCTCACATACTTGGGCATGTTGCTAGGGGAGGCTGTTCTTTGGGGAGAAATTTCATGCTTGGAAAGGTGGAGGCTCAGCGAAAGAGAGGAAGACCTTCAGACAGATGGATTGAGATAGTGACTGCCACACAGACCCAACTATGTCAGAGAGGAGGAGGATGGCACAGGGCTCAGATCTGTTCATAGAGTCACTATCAATTGCTTTCGACTTGACAGTATCTAACAACAATAAGAAATAATTTAGTATTCATTTAGCATCCTTTTTAACATCCTGAGTACCAAAATAACATTGTTCAGAAGTAAATAGACTTGTTCTATCTCATTTCTTGGATTCTAAAGGACTGAAAGTACATTTAATTTATATATAAAGTATATTTTTTTTCACAGTTTAGGGAACACTTATTAAAGCAATAATTTAATAATCCAAATTGCATTTTCTTGTTCAGTTATCAGTTCTTTCATCTAAAACAGAAGTGACATTCTGAGCTATTCCACAGTAAAAAATTACAAAATTAAAGAAAGGAATGCTTTCAATTTGTATAGTTTGCTGAAAATTCTAAAATATAAAAACAAGTTAATGATTTATAGACCCTGGAGGAAAGTACATTTTTAACATTTTTCATTCAACCATTCCTATTTTTTGGTGGGGGAAGCAGGTCCTGTGTTGCTGCTGTTGTATACTGTCGAGTCAGAACCGACCCATAGCTGACCCTCTGGTGGGTTTTCAGAGGCAGTTAATCACATGAGAGGAAATTGCCCATCCTTCTCCCCTGTAGCAGCTGGTGGATTTGAACTGTGTGCCTTCAGGATTGCAGCACAGCTTCTTGCCACTAGGCCACAGTGCTCCCCTATTATGCTTTCCATAGAAGCATAATGAATGCTTCTATAGCATTTATTTTTATACCCACAATGCAATTGTACTTTTCTCACATCCTTACTGTAATTCTGATTTCTGTTAATCATTCCATACCTCTCTGCCTTCCCTTTCCTTAGTGCTATTATCCTGATCACTCTATATTGCATATCCTTTGCCTATCTTAACACTTGATTGTGCTAATGCGAAACCTATACTTGGACCAAGAGACAGTCATCAGAACAGAGCAGGGAGACACTGGATGGTTCAAAATCAAGAAAGGAGTCCGTCAGGAATGTATTTTGTCTCCACACCTTTTCAATCTGTATGCAGAACAGATCATCCAAGACGCTGTGCTGTACAAGGAGGAATGTGGCATCAGGACTGGTGGAAGAATCATCAACAACCTGCGTTATACAGATGACACAACCCTGCTTGCTGAAACTGAGGAGGACCTGAAGTGCTTGCTGCAGGTCAAGGGTTGTAGGCTTCAATATGGATTGATGCTCAGCATCAGTTCTCACCGCTGGGCCAATTGGTAGCATCAGTATGGATGGTGGAGAGATTGAGATAGTTAACAGTTTTAGTTTACTTGGTTCCACAGTCAACACTCTTGGTAACAGTAGCTAGGAAATCAGGAGACGAATTGCATTGGGAAAGTCAGCTGTGAGGGACCTCTCAAGAGTACTGAAGAACGTCGGTGTCAGGCTAGAGACTAAGGTGCTCCTGATCCAGGCTATAGTCTTTGTAATTACATACTATGCATCAGAGAGTTGGACAGTGAATAAGGATGATAGAAAGAGAATTGATGCCTTTGAGCTGTGGTGCTGGAGAAGAGTGTTGAGTATACCATGGACTGCTAGGAGAACAAACAGGTGTGTCCTGGAGAGGGTGAATGAAGCCAGAATGTTCCTTGGAGTCAAGGATTCTGAAGCTTTGTCTGACATACTTTGTTGCAAGGAGGGACTGGTCCTTGGAGAGGGACATCATGTTTAGAAGAGTGGAGGGGCGGTGCAGGAGAGGAAGGCCCTCGATGAGATGGACCGATTCTGTGAGTGGAGTGGTGGGAATGAGTGTGTTTGAGAAGGCGAGGTTGGCATAGGATAGAACGGCATTTAGGGCTCTTATACATAGGATTGCTAGGAGTCACAAGCAACTCGATGGCACATAACAACAACAATTTCCTATTTGCTAATTTTTACTCCTCTCATCCTCTCTTCCCATCTTGGGAACCACCCAAGAATGATTCTGTGTGTAAACCTTTCTCAGCTTAGATTTATTTGATACAATTCAGTTTAGTTGTTTATTAATTTCTTTTCCTCAGCAGAATGAGAGAGATCTTGACTGGCATTTCTCATTGCCAGATCTTTTTTTCTTGACATAGAGATTGAGCCTTCTCAGGAAAGGTGACAATCTTCTTTATCCACTGATCGAGTTGGGACTTGGAATTAGTGTGAAGGGGCATAGGGCAACACTGAGGATCCTCCTGTGACATTCCCACTTGCACCTGAGTCTTCCTTAGCTCTGGGCAAGCCACTTTATGGATTTGGAGCCTTATCAATTTTTCCTAAGACTACCAAGAGAAGAAGACCCAGGATGAGATGGGTTGACTGAGTGACTGGAGAAAAGGGATTAGGTCTGTCGGAAACAAGGAGATTGGCAAAGGATAGGACAGGATCCAGAGCTAATGTACACAGGATCACTATGAATTACAGGCGACTTGACAGCACATAACACCACCACCACCTTTCTCATGTTCTCCATCATCACCAGTTTCTTCTAAGATTATCTCTGCCAGCTCCATGATTCATCTCTTTTTTTTTTCTCTATGATCATCTCTTTTGCATTTAAGAAAATAAGAACCATGTTTTCACCTCCGTTCTAGGCTCTGATGGTGTGGGCTGTTTGCCAGCAGCTTATGTGATGTGCTTGCTATGAGACTTTTGGATGAAGTCGGTCCGGTCTCTCAGAGGTGGAGCTCTAGGGTACTACACACTTACAGACATGCACAACATCCGGTCTTGCTGGGCTGTTGCTGGCTGGCCGTTTTTACATCCCTGCTATTCCTCCTCCTCAACTCTCCTCACTCAGATGCTAAAGCCTCTCTTAATAACTCTCTAGCATTAGTTCTGACCTGCCTGTTTCCTTCTGTCTGGAGATGGCTTCCAGATTTCCCTCCTTCTCTCCCACTTAACCCTCTTCCTTCGTCTCACACACTCTTTGCTTTATATTTCTCCTTCTTCCAGACACATATATAACATGGTCAATGCTGCTGATCCCAGCTGTTCTGAATCTTACTTATAGCTTAGGTTCCAAAACAGATGGGCCTAATGCATCCTAGAGGCTGTGCCAATTTTCCCCCACATGAAAACAAATCACTAAAAAGCTTTGGAAAATTGTAGAATGGTTTTGGGGTTTGACTATTCCCTGTCTTTTCAGTGATTCGTTTCTCCCACTCCTCCATTTCTTCCTCACCACAGTATATGTTTCTGTCTCTTCTTTGTTTATTGTATTTAGCAAAAACTAATTCCTATAACCTTATCCCCCATTTTTATCCTCGCTGAATACAGAAGAATGAAAATTTCACATCATTTAACTTTGCTCATAGGTGGTTCAGACAGAGCAAGGGAATACTTCATGGTTTAAAATAAGCAACAGTATGTGTCAGGGTTGTATCCTTTCTCCATATCTAATCAGTCTGTATACTGAGTAAATAATTCAAGAAGAAGCTAGATTATATGAAGGAGAATGTGGTATCAGGATCAGAGGAATACTCATCAAAAACACATTAATGCAAATGACACAACCTTGCTTACAGAAAGTGAAGACTTGAAGGGCTTAGTAACGATAATCAAAGACTGCAGCCTTCAATGTAGGTTACACTTCAACATCAAGAAAACAAATTTCCCCACAGCTGGACCAACAAGCAACAGCATGGAGGGAAGATTGAAGCTCTTAACAGCTTTGTTTTACTTGGCTCCACAATCAACATTCCTGGTGGTAGTAGTCAGGAAATCGAAAGACGTGCTGCATTGGGCAAGTTAGAGACATCTTTAAAGTACTAAAAAACAAAGATATTCATTTAAAGACTAAGATGTGTCTGACCCAGGCCATGGTATTTACAGTGACTTTGTATGCATTTGAAAGTTAGACAATGAATAAGGAGACTGAAGAAGAACTGATGCCGTTGAATGGTATTGGTGACTAGTATTGACTCTATGTGGACTGCCAAAAGAACAACCAAATCTATTTTGGAAAGAGTGCAACCAGGCAAAGATGGTGACACTTCATCTCCGAGAAGACCTCATTCTTGGAAAACTAAAGGATCAGTGGAAGAAAGGAAGACTCTCTGCAAGATGGTAATCCACAATGACTGCAACTCGAGTATGATAGAGATTTCAAGAATGTTATATGATATGGCAGGATTTCCGTTTGTGTGGCATCCACTTCCTAAACCACATGCCTCCGGAAACGAAGAACTTTCGTAAATGTTGATAGTTATAGAAAGGCTTCAGGACTTTTATTCATAGGGTCGCTATGAGTCAATCAAAGACAATCAAAAACAACAACAACACGTAAAATAGGTCACAGACTGGAATGCATGTGCATACAGTCACACATATATTTTTAAATAAATGCGAATAAAACTTAGACAAAGCAATGCTTGACTTTGCACTACGTGATGTACTCTGGTTTCTTCCACTTTATTCTCTGTTCTTTTGTTCCACTGTTTTCTATTTCAGTTTTCTGAGGTGCTGGTTAGTGGTCAACTAAACTATTATTTAAACCTCCACCTCAATAAGAGCTGGACAGTGACTAGGGTTGATAGAGAATTGATGCCTTTAAGCTGTGGTGCTGCAGAAGAGTGTTGAATATACCATGAACTGCTAGGAGAACAAACAGGTTTGTCCTGGAGAGAGTGAAGCCAGGCTGCTCCTTGGAGGCAAGGATTTTGAAGCTTTGTCTGACATACTTTGGACATGTTTCAAGGAGGGACTTGTCCTTGGAGAGGGACATCATGCTTGGGAGGGTAGAGGGACAGTGCAGGAGAAGAAGACCCTATGAGATGGATTGATTAATTGATTAATGGGGGTAGGCATGTCAGAGACAATAAGATTAGCACAGGATAGAGCAGGGTTTAGGGCTATTGTACATAGGGTCGCTATGAGTCACAAATGACTCGAAGGCACATAATAACAACAGCCCCAATATTGGGTTGTGTTTAGGGAGCCCTGGTGGTATAAATATAAGGGATTGCGCTAACACAAAGACTCAAGCTCTCTGGCAGTTCGAATCCACCAGTGGCTCCCAGGGAGAAAGACAACAGTCTCTTGTAGTGCTATTTACAGCCTTAGAAAATTAAACTAACAAAGGATCATCTTTGAGTCAGTTCTGACTGAAAGGCAGTAAGAGAGAGAATAGAGTTGGGAAGGAGGGAGATCTCATAGCCTATTGTGTTAGATGTTGTGCTGCTAGTTAAAAGTCAGCTGTTCAAATCCACTAGCTACAGCAAGAGAGAAAGATGGACAGTTTTCTCCTGTAAAGATTTACAGTCTTAGAAACCTAATGGAAGGTCACTGAGTAAAAATCAACTTGATGATAGTGGACAGAGCTTGTGGAACACTGATGGTACATTGTTTAAAGTATTTGTCTGTTAACCATGAGGTCAGCAGGTAGGTAGCATAAGTAACTTCATAGGAGAAACTTGTAGCATTCAGCTTCCATAATAGTTGAAAACATTTCCCCAAGACGACAGCTCTTTAGGGAGCTCGGGTGGCTTAGTGATAAGAACCTGTACTGCAGTCCTGAACACATACAGTTCAAATCCGCCAGCTGCTCCACAGGAGAAGGATGGGCACTCTCCTCCCATGAGATTAAATGCTTCTGAAAACCCACCAGAGGGTCGGCATTGGGTCAGTTCTGACTTGATGATACTCTGTAACAATGGCCCTTTAAACACCCTTCCAAACCTGGAACTAACCCTATAGAGATCACCTTTCAGCCAATAAATAGACAGAACTATAAAATCAGCACTAATACTCATAAGGAACATAGGTCAGAGAGCCGTTCGATACGGCATGAGCAACATCTGCCCCAAAACAAAGCTTAAAAGACAGGAAAGACGGACTGGTGGAAATTAGGGAGCCTGGAGAAGAAGGAAGAGTGTTCTAATATTGAGGGGATTGGGACTAATGTCACAAAACAGCAAAAGGTTCACATTGTTGAATGGAAGACTAAATTTGCCCTGTAAACATATAATCCAAACCAGGGGGAGAGAAGATTAGCTGCCGTGGAAACTGAAGCAGGTCTATTCTGCCATATAGAGTGACACTACGAGGCAGAACTCAATACTTTAAGAGCATTTGATCCTCCATTTTTTCTACATGTTAAATTACCTGGGGCACTTATTTAACGTAGAAGCTCCTGTACATCCCTCCACCTCAAGTAAATGCAGGTCTGCCAGAGCAGCTCAGGAATCCAATATTTTAAACCAGCGTTCCAGAGGATTCTGATGCCAACTGATTTGGGGTTTTCAAGACTCACATGTAGAGAAATTGCTCTTGTGGATTTATGAGCGGAGCTGCTTATGGTTTCCGATCACACACTTGCTTGAAGATGGAAGATAAATTGTGGCTGTCCTTGGAATCCAGATAGAGACTTTGCTCGCGTGGGAATGGCCACCGTCACCTGCACCCGTTCCTAGATTGTTCCTCGATCTCATGCTCCTTGCTCTCTCTCGTTCTCTCTCACTGTTGTTTGTTATGGTCCTTGTGAAGGCAGAGAAGGGGTTAACCCAGACCATGGAGAGTGAAGGCACTTAAGGGTCATTTTACAGAGTGGCTGGGGTGTGGCCCAGCCATTCAGTAGGTGCCCAGAGCCAGTCCCAAATTAGAATGGGGTGGGATTCAAAACTGCTTTTCCTATTCAGTTGCCTTTCATGTGTGACCACATGCAGTGTGTCAACATGCTTTCGGGCGCCATTAGACACCAGCAGTTTTCTCCCTCTGGGTTCACGGACCCTTGGTATTCCTGTTATGTGTTGTCTTAGAATAGCTCAGTGCTCTGGGGCTTGGGCAGCTGAGCAGTGCCCATTAACTCTTTCCTCACCAGGGCTTTGTAGAAGCGAGGGGTTTGGGGTTGAAATATAACAAGAACTGTAATGAAGTATGTGATTGGTAGTCAGGATATCTGGGTTGCCTTGCTCTGTCACTATCTCTGACCTCGGGCTCCTTAAGCATTAATTTCCTCACTCAGAAAATGACAGGCCTGGTCTCAGCCAACTTGAAAGTCTCTTTGAGCACTGAAAGTCCATGATTCTATTTTTTTGTACCCTCTGGCTTTTCTCCGTGCACTTTAAAAGTCTTCCCTTTTAGAGCCTCTGCTAGGCAGTGCCTAGGAGACTCAGTGAGCTTAAGAATTTCCAGAGAACCAGCTGAAAAGTTAATAGCAGCAACATGTATTCCTGTTGAGCACATTAATGAAGTGGGGAATCTATAAAAACAAAGCCATTGCAAACACTGGATAAGGCCTGGGAATTTGAGGATGGGCTAATCCATTCAGAAATAACTCTAGCTACTTTGGGGGTTTTTCAAGTGTGACTATTGAGCAAATACATCTAGTTAAAAATACGATAGTTATTGTGATTATGTCTTTGCTTTCTAGACAGAGACGCTGTGAGTGGATGACTTAACTTTATTTTCTTCTAATTTATGGGACCTCCAGGGGGAGGCCCATGCTCTGTCAGTTCTGGAGTTAGTTCCTTGTTTCCTTCAGCATCTATAGTAGGCCTTTGCTCCTTGGAAATCGCTACATGTCTTGGCATTCTCTGGTGTAAAGAGCTTCCTAGTGCAGGCGCCTGGGTCCAATAAGATGCGCTCCACTCCTGGCATTTCTGTATTACTGGTGCCAAGGCCCCCCCCTGTAGGCTGCTTTCCTCCCCTTTTCTCTCTAGTGATAAAAGGTCCTACAGGCTACACCCTAGGGAAACCTCCCTTGTCTCTGTCAGGTCTGTGATGAGATTATTGTTGTTATTCTGTACCATCAAGTCAAAATGGGCCGATACCTGACCCTCCACCAGGTTTTCAGAGAGTTAGTTGAATGAGAAGATTGCCCATTTTTCTCCCTTGAAGCAACTGGTGTATTCGAACCTCGTGCCTTTGAGATTGCAATGCAGGGCATTGCAGCTACTTACCACTAGTCCACCAGAGCTGTGATGTGATAAGATGAAGGGGTGTTATATTCCTTCTTTAATCCCCTTACAACTATTTGGATTGTCCTGAGGAATCCTTACATAGTAGTCTCTGCATTGTATCATTACATACATATATTTTAGGGGGATACAGGTTGATCTATGATAAAGTATAATAGCAAATGATGGCAATACTAAGTTATAATTGAACTACTTCACTGTATTAAGTATTTACTTTAGTATTGTTTTGGTTTTTTACTAATCATCCCCTTGATTTTATTTTCACAACAGCCCTGTGAGTTATACAGGCCTACTCTGCATTTTTTTTTTTTAAATTTAAGAAAATGAAGAAATCTTAAGTATTAGAGTTCTTCTGAGACTTACCTAGTGTGTGGCTACTAAGTATCAGAAGTGACACTGAACAAGGTCTCAAGAATAGCTCAAGGTGCTTTCCAATTTGACCTGTTGTTGTTGTTTTTAAGTGCCGCTGAGTTGCCTGTAACCCATAGCAATCCTACGTACAGTGGCTCTGAAGCCCGCCCTGTCCTGAGCCAGTCTCAGTAATTCTGACACACCTGCCCCCATTGTCCCGTTTACTGTATCAGTCCATCTCATCCGGAGTCTCTCCTGGCCGTGTGCCCAAAGGATGTTCAAGACTCTTCTCCAGCACCACAGCTCCAAGGCAGTGATTCTTCTTCTGTCATCTGTATTCATTGTCCAGCTCTCTGATGCATAGCAAGTAATTGTGAAGACCATGGCCTTGATTAGTTGTACCTTAGTCTCTAGACTGACATCATTGCTTTTCAGTACTCTACAGAGGTCCTGAATTATTGAATTCAACCTACTAACCTGGAAATGGACCAGACCATCTCATATACCATCCAGCCCAGTAAGATTTTATCAGTAAAGTGTTGACATGTTTAATAATATGCTGTGGAGCCCACATACCACCAGTGGTACTAATTCCATCACTCAGCAGCCACCCAGCGATGGAGCACAAAAAGGTATGTGGTAGAGGAGCTGAAGAGGCCACATTGATGGAAGCCGAAGATATGAGCCGTTCATTACCTGAGTTGTAATCTTACTGTGCTCAACATTGAGAGGGTCTGTGTAGCTAGCTGTGTGACATCGGTCACTAGTCAATACTGATTACGTACTCATTCAATTCCTGGTGATAGGTTTTCATTGAATTTCTTTAAATGTAGCTTGCCCTCAAGAGACTTCCTTCCCATTTAGGCAAGATAACCATCAAACTAATACCTGAGAACTGATCTTCATTCCACTTAGCTCCATAGTCATACTATTTTCTTCTTTCCGTATTGTTATCTTAAGCCATGTAAAGGCACTCCTTCTCTCAGAAAGAGGCACTCAGGAAGGGGGAGTCTAAATCCTGTAGATCCACCCATTCTTTCCAAGTGGCTTATTGGTACTTAGTGTACTTAAGTACCATTTGCCAGCCAGATAGAATTGCTGACTATGGATCAAGCTTCTCCCCTATGCCTTGGTGCCTGGTCGGTTCCTGCTTCCAAAATGGTAGTTAGTGTTTTGAAAATGAGTGTGTGACGTCATTCCAGTTTGACACAGATGTGTGTTTATTTCTCTAGAATGAAAAACCAGGGTGAGCCAGACTGTCAGCCTCACTCACCTTCTGAGTTGCATTCATTTTCAAAATCTGCTGCCACATCTGCTCAATATGTTTTTCTTCTGTATGTTTGTCATGTGCTGTAATTACCTATGGGACTTCTGGCAACATCTTAATTAATGAGAGAAGAAAAACTGAAGATACAATTGTAGAGTTAAAATTCTCAGGTTATTCTATGAAATGTGTGGATCCAACTGTCAACTTCATGGAGCTGTAAATTCTCCTGAAGCTGAGAAACATGTTTAACTCATGTTGTCCATCTTTGCTCACACCTTTATTATGTCTTTTGATCTTGCTATGGAGTTTTAGTTTTAATTTCATGAATTAAGACAGATCAGGTCGAATGACCATAGCTCATTCTTTTGTGGAAGGAGGGATCTTACAGGGAAGAAACAGTACAAAAGTGAATATCTATGCCCCTAGTTTTACCAGTAGTATTTGGTAGAGTGCCAAGTCTTTACCTCTTCAGCATCTAGATTGTATTGAGAGGATACAAGAAAGGCTTAGTGTTAGTGTCTCTTTGTTTATTTCTCTCTATAGTTCTACCAAAGGAGCTCTGATGGCGTAGTCCGTAGTATGTTGCACTGCTCATCAGAGGCTATATGTGTGTGTCTCTGGTGGCTCAAATCTATCAGCCGATTCTCAAGAGAAAACCCTTTGGAGGGTCAGCTATGTTCTCACAACAACAACTAGAAAGATAGGCAGTTTAGAGACCCTATGGACAAAAGAACCTTGTTCTATCCTGCACCATCTTTATACTTCCTAACACACAAGAGCCCATTGCAGCAGTCACCACACCAGTCCACCTGGTTGAGAATCTTCCTCTCCTTTGCCGATCCTCCACCCTTCCCAACATCATGTCTTTCTCCAAGGAATAGCGTCTCTTAGCAACATGCCCAAAGCATGTGAGGTAAAGCCTCATCATTCTTGCCTCCAAAGAGCATTCAGGATATACCTTCCCTAAGACATATCTGTTCTCTTGGCTGTCGATGGATGTTTTGTGCTCCTTAGTACCATAGTTTAAAGGCATCAATTCCATTAAGATTTACTCCCTCCAAAACCCAATAGAGAATCATTATGTGTCTGACCAGCTGGAACTGACTTGAGGGCAGTGAGTGAGTGAGTACATGATAGTTCTAAGAAAGGAGCTCTGAGGACACAGTGGTTAAAGACTTGACTGTTAACTAAAAAAGATCGGTACCATGCTCCAAAGAAGAAAGATACAGAAATCAGCTCCCTTAAAGATTTACAGCTGATCAACCCTTAGGCAGTTCTACTGTATCTTATTAATTGGTCTAAGTCAAAGAGACTCTGATGGGATAGTTAGTTTGTAAGTATTTGTAGGGCTAACCCAAAGACTCTATCTGGCAATTCAAAGGCATCTCACTGTGTGGATCATAATAAATTGTCGCTAACATTGATAAGAGTGGAAATGCCAGAACACTTAGTTGTAGTCATATGAAACCTAGCCCAAGAAGCTGTTGTCCAAACAGAGCTAGCGAACACTTCATGGTTTAAAATCAAGAAAGGTAGTGTCAGAGCTCTATCTATTATTCATTCCTCTTCAGTCTGTGTGCTGATTAAATCACTGGGGAAGCTGGACTTTATGAAGAATGTGGCATCAGGATTGGAGGAAAACTTACAAACAACTTGCTTTAAATAGATGGCACAGCCTTGCTTGCTAAGTGAGCTCTGGTGGCCTGGTGGCAAGAAGCTGCACTGCAATCCCAGAGGTACACGGTTCAAATCCACCATATGCTCTGCTGGAGAAGGAGGGACAATCTTCTGTACCAGTCAGATCCGATTTGATGGTACACACACACACACAAAATAATAAATTTTAAAAAAAAAAAAGTTAAAAGCTGTGGTGCTGGAGATGAGTATTGAATGTTCCATGGACTGCCAAGAAAACAAACAGATCCATCCTGGAGAGGGTTAAACCAGGCTACTCCTTGGAGGCAAGGATTCTGGGGCTTTGTCTGACATACTTTGGACATGTTGTAAGGAGAGACAGGTCCTTGGAGAGGGACATCATGCTTGGCAGGGTGGAGGGACAGCGCAGGAGGGGAAGACCCTCTAGGAGGTGGATTGATTCAGTGACTGGGGTAATCAGGATGGGTGTGTCAGAGGCAATGCGATTGGCACAGGACAGAGCAGGGTTTAGGGCTGTTGTACATAGGGTCGCTATGAGTCGCAAACGACTCGACAGCACATAACAACAACAACAACAATAACAACAACAACAAAAGTGAATAGAACTTGAAACACTTGCAGCAGATCAAAGATGACAGTCTTGTAATGTGAATTACATCTCAACATCAAGAAAACAAAAATTCTTACCACTGGACCAATAGACAACTTCATAATGAATGGAGAGAAGACTGAAGTTGTCAGCAGTTTCGTCTTGCTTGGATGCACAGTTAACACCCTTGGTACCAGCAGTCAAGAGAAAGAAAAATCTACTGCACTCGAGAAAATCTACCATTGAGGACCTTTCCAAAGGGCTAAGGAGAAATGATGTCAGTTTAAAGACTAAAGTGAACTTGATTCAAGACATGGTCTTTTCACTATGCTCTGAGTCTGAAAATTGGACAGTGACTAAAGATGACAGCAGAAGAATCAATGCCTTTGAGATGTGGTGTTATGACTATTGAATACCTCATGGACTACCCAAAGAACAAATAAGCATGTCTTGGAGAAGGTGCAACCAGGCGTGCTCCTTAGAGGCAAAGATGGCAAAGCTTCATCTCACATACTTCGGGCATATTGTTAAGAGGGTCAAGTCCTTGAAAAAGGACATCATATTTGAAAGAGGTGGAGGATCAGAAAAAGAGAAAAAGACCTTCAATAAAGTAAATTGGCACAGTGACTTTAACAGTGAGCTCAAGTATAGCAAGATACAAATATATCAGATGAGGATGGTACAGGGTAGGACATTCTTCATAGGGTCACTAAGAGCTGTATTCAACAACAACGTTCTGTGACTTCCCAGAAGGATGATCGGTCTCCTCCTGAGAGATTCACAGCCTCAGAAAAGCAGTGGAGGGTCAGCTGTGAGTTGGTTTTGACTTGATAGCCACAAGCATGAGTATAAATCAGAATTGATTTGGCAACAGTGGGTTATAGTTCCAAGAACACTAGTACCAAGACATGGGATGCAAATGAAGGGAAGAAACCAGTTAACCAGTTCTGCAGAAGCTGTATCAAAGACTAATGAGAAGGCAGATGTCATAAGACCACCATGGCGGGATCATAGTGGGTTCACTTAAGCTATTGTATGCGCAGGCAGCAAGAGGAAAAGGAGATATGGATTGCTCCTGGTCTAGAGCAGGAATGCCATGTCTTGGATCCTAAGAGGTCTGCAAACTTGGGAGAAGCAAGTCAGAAACAAAGATGTTAATCATCATATTCCCTATGCCGGGAAGAGTGCTTGGCACATACTGGTGCTCAGTCATGACAAAATCAGACAGAAGCCAGGGACTCAGAGGAGCCTGGATAATAACAGGTCAGAAATGCAGGTAGGAAATCTGCACAGCAGGATTCAGACCCCATGCTTGCCCCATGTGGTCACAGAGTTATCTGTGGAGTGATGTAGAGAAGAACTCCCTCTCTCCCTTGAGCACTGAGTGGGATGGGCGGGTCATTTGAGGGGACAGCAAAGTCCTCACCCTGGGTCTTGATAGAGATCCACAATGGCTCTGACCAAACTCAGAAGAACCTTAGGCCAATAACTACCCAGGAAGTAGGTATTAAGCACTTAACAGATGTCAGGCACCGGGAGAGTCCAATTCATCACTTCAAAGCAGATTCCTGAGGCCCCAGCTCTGGGACATGCCCTGCTCCCAAGGGTGTGGCTGAGCTTCTCAACTCCTCCAGAGCCACAAGAATGTCATTTGCATACAGTTCTTCCCTCAAGCCTGATTATAGGGGACAATTTAGACTATTTTGAGTAAGGTGGGTACACCACTGCTTGAATCCTTTCTAATCATCTGTCTAAGCTCCTGCAGACAATTTGTGGTAATAATTTATTCCTAAAATTCTCAAAACTCTTTTCTCCACACATAGAAGACAGCCACTCCTCAAAAATGAATATGATTAGGTTCCAAAGATCAGACCATTATTTGAGAGTGGGATCCCTCAGGCATTGTGGACTGCCACTGTGAGTTGTAGTCAGCGGCACATAACAATAACCACAACTGGAGTAAACAGATGCTCACTGTCACCTGGCTGTGCTCCAGGCTTTTGTGTAGAGCCCTGTACCTCGTCTGCCCACCAGCACCAGAGATCTACTGACCTAGATCCACTGGCCTGGGAGATAGACCTTGGTGACAGATGGCTCTGAGCCTGTGGGCACGCGAGGCTCTGTGGAGGTGCCAGAGAAGGAAGCCCCCTTTGGAAGAAGAGATTTCCAATCACGCAGCAGCTCCACCTCTATTGCCCCCACCCCTGCTGCTTCAGCAGAGTCGAACCGCCTCCTGCAGGCCACCTGCCTGCCCCTGGACTTGTTGAGGCCCATCTCTTCTCCCATTCTTGGGCGACACGAACTGCTGGTGACCAGTGGGGCTGCTTTCTCTCTTGTTAACCTTGTCCCCCCCCCCCCACCCCTCCCGGAGATCCTCATTAATGCTAAAATAGTCACATGATAACTTGGTCACAATTTGCATAAATGCAAAATGTCCACTAACAAGAGAGTTGATAAGTGAGGAGTTGTTAGGTGGTGTGGAGTGTGTCTCAACTCTAGCAGACCCATGAACAACAGAACAAAATACTGCTCCATCCCACCCGCCATCCTCACAATGTCTGTCCTACTTGAGCCCATTGTTGCGGCTGTCGTCGCTCCTTCTCATTGAAGGTTTTCCTTCACCAGGGACTCATCACCCTTTATAACATCCCCAAAGACATGTCGTCTCGCCATCTTCATAGGTTTTGCCTTTGTCTGTCTTTTTCTCTCTCTAAGTTTTCCTCTTCTGATCTCATTGCTGGCAAAGCCGAAGCTGGGGCTATGCTAGGGCCAGAGAAGTGTGCCTGCCCACCCGCCCAGCCGCCTGCCTGCCTTTGAAAGATGCCCCCAGGCTGATGCTATACCGCTGGGGCACACAGCCACTGCCAACCATTAGAATCTTTTTCAAGTCAGCTCCTACCTTGGTGATTCTTTGCCCTCCTTCTTTTAAGACCTTCCCCCAGCAAATCCAAGCCATCCTCTAGCTTATCTGGGTCAGCAAGGGTCTGATTTTATGTATGGCACTGTCAGACCATAAATCCCAGCAGCTTTGCCTCTACACAGCCTGTCTGCTTCTGTCAGCATCAGCAAAATGCATAATAGAGAAAATAAGCCAGAAAGGCTAATAACACTCATCTGAATAAAATAATCTCTTTGGCTGCCTCAGTTCATTTCGTTTCAATCAGGGTGCCAAGAGAGAGTTTAGATTTAAAAAAAAAAAAAAGGAAGCCTTGTTGCTCGTTCCCTGTCCAACCATCACTAAACAATTCCTTTTATCTTTCGTGTGCCTGTACAGTAGTTTATCCTCCTCATAGAGGAAGCTCTAATATATTGATGATATGTCTGACTCATATGGAGGGGGTTTCCCCTCATCATCATCATTTTTATTTTTATGTAAAAATATATATAAAATATCATTTTATAAGTGACAAACCGTATTTTTCTTAGATGTATTGATATTTGCCATGTCTGTGTATAGACTAGCAGGTTTAATGGGAATTCTAGAAAAAAGGGGGTGTTTGGTGGAAGTTACCACAGCGCCTAGGGTCCCTTTGGATTACTTCTCTCAGCTCCAGCGCGAGTTTCCTTGTGTGGAACGCAAGACTTAGCATTCCTGCTCATCCCTTAGGGGAAGGACAGTGAAAGATTACATTCTGCTCCCCTGTTGCTATTTCCCTCACTTCTTCACGGAGACTTACAGCTGCTTTGTTAATTGCCTGTTGCTGCTGTCTTATCCCAGTCATTATTTGCTGAAGGCTGTGCATTTTCAGCAGGCTGAGCACTTGGCCCCAGCCCAGGGCTGGGTAAAGACCATGTTGGAAATTGATGAAAGCTGAGTCCTAGTTTGTTTGGAAATAAAGAAGAATAACATTTCCTCACATTTGTATAGGGCTTTATTGTTGACATAATACTTTTGCATCTGCCGTTTTCATTTGGTCAACACAACAGCCCCATAAGGCGGGCAGGTCAGAACTGTAGGTCCAGAAGGGAACACACAACACACTGCGGAGTAGAAGGTCAAGCCCATGGACATGCTTTGAATCCCGGCAGCATAACCATAACTGTGGTGTTGCTCTTGAATCCACTCTGACTTACGGTGACCCCTCCTGTACAGAGGAGAACTGTATGCCTGACCCGGAGAGTTTGCATGGCTGTGACCTTTCAGAAGCGGGTTCTGAGACAGCTCCACGTGGATTGGAACCGCCAACCTTTGAGCCAGTGGTTGAGTGCTTACCTATGTGTGCTACCCAGCAGCTGCTCATGATACAGCGCCTTGTACTGAGATCTTCCAGGGCTTTACAGTCACACCTCATACTTTAAAGATCCTTAGGGAGCTAGTTGTCCACTGACCGGCAGTGTGTCCGTTTTGCAGATGAGGCAGCTGAGACTAAACAAAAGAGGTGTGGAGGGGGCAGGGGCAGGAAGGAGTCTGACAAAGAGGCCAATTTTACAATGTGTGCTTCCTTCTTGATCTTGTAGAGAATCCCTCTGAGCATTTCATTGCCGAGTTTATTGAACATTGCTAAGTAGTCTAAGTTGTGGGAGAGAAACTAGGCTAATGTATTCGAATTGAATGATTCAGCTTTGCAGATTTCGCTCTTGCCGTGCATGTGCAATGATAATCTCTGCTGCAGATGCTCAGCCAGCTTGTGACTTTCTGGGGCTCCTTCCTTTTTGACTCCACAGTCATTCCTTCTCAAGTACAGTATTATGTTTTCTTGCTCTTGCTCCTGAAAAAAGAATTTTAAGTAAGAAAAATACTTCTGGATATTTTGTCTGCTTTTCGGGGCTTAATGGCTGAGGAGGTTTGCAGCTGTTCAGCACATTCCTATGGGACACAGGCCCTTTTTCTTTAACTGCCCGAGTATTACACTACCTGAGGCTCTAGGGGCAGGGAGAGTAAAGAGACTGTACAAACAAATGATAGATGGAAAAGGTATAAAGACAAATTTCAATCTCCTAACCAAACGAAGTTCCCTTGGCTCCTGCAGCCCCAAATAAAACAAGGCGGCGAAGTCGGTGGAGCAGGAAACCACTCTGGCAGAACCTTAATATGCTCCCTATGAAATCACGTCTCGTTGACTTGCTTATTTTCCAGCCTAAAGTGTGTTTCATCTTTGGAACTTGTTTCTAAACCAGTCTTTGTGCGTGTTGGCTGGAAACATTGTCTGTACAGTGGATCTGTGTTTCCCTCCTCACGCGTTCCTTTCCTTTCTCCTGTCCCACCATTATCCAAAAAGAAATAAATGAATTCATTAAAAGGCTTAGGTTGAAAGAAGAGCTATGTCTGAGAAAGTACACAGGCTCAAGGAACCAGAAAAAGCATATGAAACACTGCAATGATAATACAAGAGACTGGGAGCCCCTGGAAAAACCTAGCAGGGTCTAATACTGTTACTGTTCTGAAGCTGCGTTCTCCTTTTTTAAATACAAATTTTGTATCATATCCCAGTATATGAAACAGACCAAAGCAGTGTTTTATTGCTATAAGGCTACGTCTTTAGTAAAAAATTTATAAACACTCCTTAATCAATCATGAGAACAATAAGACTGTTTATGAACTGAAACTCTTCAAATTGGAATTATGAATGAGAGTTGATTTAAGACCTGTTTCAACACCCAGATTGTTTCGGATTTGGGTTTCAGTTGCCTAATATGAAGAAGATCTTGATTCACACCTAAGAATTGTTGTAATCATGAGATAAGTCATAAAGTAATTTGATTTAGACCCAAAGGACAACTAGGATAAGGTTTCAGCCATATTGCCTAACAGTTATTCCCATGCTCTGTTGTAAGTACTGATTAGATTAGACCCCCAAAATACTTATTAGATAAGACCCGGAAGGAATAATGAGCACAGAAACAATTGATAATGAGTTCCTGTGATGTTAGGATGTTGATTCTCATTACATCACCTTGTTCCTGCTGTGGACCCAACACAGGTTCCTGAGCTTTTGTGGCATTTGGTGTCTACCTGTTGAGTCCTGTACCTACCTCTGCAGGATTTTACCCAGGGCAGGTTCCTGAGCTTTTGTGGCATTTGGTGTCTACCTGTTGAGTCCTGTACCTACCTCTGCAGGATTTTACCCAGGGAGATGCATGCAAGCTTGAGTTTACAAACAGGCTGGTTTCAAAACTACCTTCATGCTAAGCAGTAACACATTTTTCCAGAAGTTCCAGTTCATGTCGTGAAAGCAGCAAGTTCTTTATTCCGACTCGTTAGCAGTTCGGGATGACATGGGTGTGACCTCTAGCACAGGGAGCCGAGTCCCAGGGCCCTTGTTCATTTTGAATGTGTACTCGTTCAGATGGATGCTTTACTATAAATGACAAGGCACTTTATTTTAAAAGATGCCCACTCTAACTCATTCTTTTTATTAGTCCGTTTTCATTTCCTCAGTCTTTCTTCTTAGTGTCCCCAGGGGGACATGCTCTGTATCCTTTTTCATAGTGCTGCTCAGTAATACCTCCCGCTGCCACTTGTGATGTGTGAGCTAGCTGGCCCTTTGTACCTATAGTAAAGCTTGCTTTGGTCAGCTTTACGTCCTACTCTGTTTCCTGCATTAGACTGTGCCATCAGCATTTTTGTACCTGTTGAAGCACTTAATATAAGAAGTTCTAGTTGTTGATTAGTCAGTCACATGTCTGCCTGCAGCTCCTTGGGAACAAGGTGGATAGTCCCCTTCAGTAAAGATTTACGGTCTTGGAAACCAAATAGGGGGTTGCTGTGAGTTGAAACCAACTCAACAGTGGATTTTGGAAAGGTCCTGGTTAGGAGCCCTGCTTACACTTGGTGATTAAGCACTTGACAGTCCTAATCAGAAGGTCCGTGGTTTGAACTCAAGCAGGAGAAAGACTTGGCAGACTGGCCCTAGAAAGATGACAGCCTCCAAAACCCTATGGAACAACTCTATTCTGTACTGTAGGGTCCTGAGGAGTTGGAATCCACTTGACAGCAATACTTGGATTTTGTTTATGAAAGTGCCAAGTACTGCAAACTGTTATTTTATGTTGTTGTTGTTTTGTTATGTGTCATAGAGTCATCTGCCACTCATAATGACCCTATGTACAACAGCCCTAAACCCTGCTCTATCCTGTGCCAATCTCACTGTCTTGGACACACCTAGCCACATTACCCCCAACTCACTGAATCAATCCACCTCATGGAGGATCTTCCCCTCCTGCGCTGTCCCTTCACCCTCCCTGGCATGATGTCCCTCTCCAAGGACTGGTCCCTCCTTGCAACATGTCCAAAGTATATCAGATGAAGCTTCAGAATCCTTGCCTCCAAGGAGCAGCCTGGTTTAACCCTCTCTAGGATGAACTTGTTTGTTTTCTTAGCAGTCCATGGTACATTCAATACTCTTCTCCAGCACCACAGCTCAAAGGCATCAATTCTCCTTCTATCCTCCCTAGCCATTGTCCAGCTCTCTGATACTAGCGAGTACAAAGACCATGGCTTGTATCAGGTACAGCTTAGTCTCCAGAGTTACACCATTGCTTTCAGTACATGTGGGATTGATTTGTGGTAATAGTTTCATGTGTATAAAGCACTATGGCAGCAGATCTCCCCCAACCCCCACCTTTCTTTCCAGCCAACAAATATCACAACGTGTGTTCTCCCAAGAATATAGACACATTAAAGCAATTAGAAATCTAAGGTTTTAGAGATCTGCCTTCTTAAAAACCAAGTATACTTTCCCAATAATATTCCAAGCATACTGAAGGACATGAATATCTGCTCAGAGAGCCCAATACCTAATAAAAATGAAGAATCTTCTCCAGTCAAGATTTGTAGGCTTGGAAACCCATCAGAGAGCCTCCATTATTTAGGATTTTATAATTGAAATCAGTTTGGAATCAATTTTATAATTTTCCAGCACATGGAAACATCAGGTATAACTGAAAACATCTGCTTAAATTTCTCACCATTTTGAATTTAAGAGTGTTTCCTGTTCGCTTTTTTTTACATGCTAAATCTTTTGAAAGGGATGATTACATGTATTTCTCCCTTCCATTTAGCATATTGTCGTGTCTTTTAATTTCTTTATTTGAAAGATAATCTGGGCATAATGTTGCCATAGTTCTTGGCACATTGGACACGTAACTGTTAACTGCGTTATTCATAGACACACAATACCTAGAGTAGCAGCAAATACAGAAAATTTAAATTTGACTATGACAGTTCATAGGGTCGCTATGAGTCATCTACGACTCGACGGCACCAAACAACAATAACAACAATGACAAAGAGAGAGCTGTATTGGCCTAGTGGAAAGGAAGTTATGCTACCAAGCCGAAAGTGGGTGATTTTCATCTGCGGCCCTTGGCCAGGTTCAAATTGTTTTCCTGTCAAACATTCTTCTAGGTGGTATATCACTGGTCTGTGAGTTGCTATAGAGAGGTAGCTCGTGGTTGCTGTGATGCTGAAGACTGTAACAGTGATGTGCCAGTTGTGGTAATGGGTACCCATGGTGGACAGTGTTGGCTGGAGCTTCCCGAATAAACCAAGCTTGGAAGCAGGAGCGGCATGCACTTCCGAAACAGCTTGCCTCCGGAAACTCTATGTACGAACAGTGCTCAGGCCGTTCGTTCATAGGGTCGCTATGAGTCGTCTACGACTCGACGGCACCAAACAACAACAACAACAACAGCATGACAGTTCATTGGTTAGAAGCAGCTACCTAGGGAGCTCTGGTGGCCCAGTGGTAAGAAATCACGCCACCAAACCCAGCAGCTCCTTGAGAGAAAGATGGGCAGTCAACTCCTATGCAAATTAAAGCCACACCTGCCAAAGGGTCAGCTATGAATTGGTTCGGCCCAACACCACAGTTGAACGGAGTTTTTATTTGTTGGTCTGGTCTAGGTATGATTCATTATTAATGGTTGCCTTGCTGAAGAGTTGGAAAAGCTTTTCTAAGTCACATTCCGTGGTCTACAAATCAATCACAGGTAGTTGGCAGCATCCAGTCTTGAATAGGGGCATTGCTGACTCAAGAACCAATCTCCCTCATCTCTATTATATCAAGAGTCTCACTGCAGGGAAGAAAGAGGTGAAATGGAATGAACAGATTGTGACTCCTTGCAGTGCTGAACGACACACTCGACTTTGCATTTACTATCTTGGTGTTTACTGCCAGCATGGCCACATTTGACTCTGTCACCTTGGGCATGGTGGTTAACCATGCCCACTCCTATTTTCTTTGTTTGTAAAAGATGGTTAATAATAGCCATTGATTAGATGTTAGGAGTGTAAATTAAACAGCATACCTGAAGGGCCAGACTGAGTGCCATCATACATGGTACAAATATATGCTGTTTTCTATTTCTGCGCATAATGCAAGCTAAATTCCAAGTGCAGAACTTTCCATTGCTTAAATTACTGCTGTGAATGGAAGAGGCCATCAAGAATTGTTCTGGATCACAATGTTTTCATTAGAAACAAGTGACTAGATTTGGCCCTTTCGTGCACCACTTAAGCTGTAGACATTTCAGGAATAAGTATGTTCTGATCTGGGTGGTGCACCTTGTTACATGGGTCATGAGGCATGAAATTATGCAGTTAAAACCACCTCAGTGTGATAGCTGTGGTGGCCTCGTGACAAGAAGCTGCACTGCAGTCCCGAAGACATATGGTTGGAATCCACCAGGTTGTGGATTTCATCTTCTGGAGAAGGAGGAGCAGTTTCCTCCTGTGCCAGTCAGTTCTGACTCAACCGTACACAACGAAAAAAGGAGAAAAGAAAAAAAAAATCACCTCCATGTCGTCTATGGAATGGAATAATTTTCAGTGATTCCTCTCCACCCCTACCCCGTGACAAATGCCTTTAAAGTTACCTTAGTGAACCATTTTGTTGTTCGTCTTCCCCGAGTCAAATCTAACAATTTTGTGATAGTGTAGTCACCTATGGGCTGGTGATGTTGTCAGAAATGTCATTATCCACAAGGTTGTTGATGCGAATCAAATGGCTGGTTCTAATGGGATAACTCGGAACTGTGATTCTGGTCTCTGACTCCCTCTTACCAACCCTGAACAAGTGACAACCTGTCTGAGCTTCAGTTTCCTAATGAGTGGAATACTCACAGCCCTTGCTTTTGTGACAAAGTCTTGGGGCTTAGGTGCTACAATACACATCAAGAATTGTGCGAGTTCCTAGAACATGGTAGGTGCTCAGAAGATAATCTTGCTTCTTCTCATTCCTCTCACTCTCTCCTCTTTGGTTCTTGTTGTTCTTATCACCCCCTTTTTCTCCAAGGGGGAGAGCCTTGAGAGAAGAATACCAGAGATGCCATCCTCAAGCAGCTTGATTTCTGGGTTGGTTTTGATTGCTGTGATTTTGTGACATTATCTGTGATCATAACCATTGGCCCTGGCTACTTAGCCACATTGATTTTTTTTTTCTTTTTCTTTTCTTCCTCCCTCCTTTGTTGTTTCTTTGCAGGAAAGACCAGAACGTTCTTTCTCCGGTCAACTGCTGGAATCTCCTCTTAAACCAGGTGAAGCGAGAGAGCCGGGACCATACCACCTTGAGCGACATCTACCTGAATAACATCATCCCTCGATTTGTCCAAGTCAGCGAAGACTCAGGAAGACTCTTTAAAAAGGTATCTACGTTTTCCTCATCAGGGTACTTCTTGGTGGGTGGAGGAGGAGAACAATGGAACAGATTTACTAATGAGAGAAAGGCTATTTAATTGATTCATCAAGACTTTGAACCTCACCATGTTACTGGCGGTGCCTTACCAACATGCCTGTGGAGAAAAAGAGGTGGATTGGCACACATTTCTTCCTTTGTGAGCCAAATTAATAGGGGCCCTGGGAAAGGAGCCGTTTGCCAGGAATAACCTCAGGCTGGCAAAATAATTCATGATCTGAATATATTAATAATGGCTGTGTTTGGTTGGTTTCCACCAAGTGATGTGGGAAGCTGTGCGGATTCCGGGGTCTCCAAGGTCATTGCATACTTTCTTGTCATTTATTTAGCACGTTCATGCCTATTTTTTTAATCACTTCCTTTCCCAGGTTCTCATCTTGGCTAAGGTGGACCCAGGAACTTCCATTATTCGTATCATGACTTATATTTTGTCTTTGGGTTCCTGCATCCTCTCTGGGGTTCAAAGATAATTACAGTTCCTTGGGTGAAGGTTGAGTAATTCAATCGAGGACAAGCTCACAAGAATTGTTATAATCAAAAGCCATGTGCTAAATCCACCTTAGAATCATTGGTGAGGTCAGCTTCTTCGAGAGTGAGGAGCCTGTTTCCTAAGCTTCCTCACTGTGAACTCTTGGCAGTCATTTATGCATGAGGTTTGGCAACAAGTGGTGCAAAAGTTCCCATGCAGTATGTCTAGCCTTCAAGATCAGACATCCCCACATGACTTGTGAAGGCAAATAATCTCGTGTGTTAGAGGGAGAAAGTGAATAATTAGGGCTATTTGGAATTCACTGGTTTCCACTTAACAAAATCCAGTGTTAAGATTTGAGTCTGGATAATAAAATTAAAAAAAAAAACCACACACAGAATTTTTTAAAAATTTAAGGCTAGAATAGAAAGGACTTTGGTAATGAAGATTGCAGTGGATAGAGCTGTAGCTTTTGATCAGTTTGGCGATTTTTAAAGCTTTCCAGATACAGAGAATGGAGTTTCTTCCTTTTTTTTTTTTAACCAGCCTGGAAAAAATTGACTTAGACTCTGCCATCTGCATAAGGGGCTTTCCTGTGTCTTCGTGGTAGGATATTGAGAGTGCAGACATCAGACAAAGAAGGAAGAGAAAGAGAACGCCTCCCCAAAGCCCACTGGCTATTTTTAGTGGCCCTGCTGCTCTGTGGTTGGACCACACTTCGTTTAGGACTGAGGGTGCTTTTCACTGTCTCATCCATGGTTCCCAGCATCTGTTCTAACTTGGTTGTCATCAGTTTGAATTATTCTGTAGCGCGCGCGCGCGCGCGTGTGTGTGTGTGACCAAAATGAAAACCTCCTTTAAATAAAACCGTGATGGTAACCACATACCACTTCACCTCTGCTCCATAATTTTGGCACTTAGACTGTCTTGAGAAGAAAAGGGGTTGACTGGTAATTCCCATTCCCTTTTCTTTGTTCGTCTGAGAAGAACATTTATGAGAGAGATGCAGCCATCGAGATTTCTCTCCCACGCCTCAGCTCCCTTCTCTTCCAGCCCTGGGGGATTGGAGAAGAAACAGGCTGAGACAGTTCTGTGGCCTCTCCAGAACATAGTATCATTTATGCAGTGTGCCTGGTTCCACACGTGCCCCATTCACATCCCACCAAAGACATAAGAGCATGGCATATGTGCAAGGCATGAAGCATTTGGCCTCCAGAAGGAAAATCCTCCTTTGAGTGAAATTCCTAGTCATATTCTCAGGTTAACCCCATTAAGCTTCATTCTGTACTGAGGGTGAAAGGCGGCATTTCTTACAAGATTATTTCCGTATTATGTCTCGCTAAAGGAAAGTGCACATGTCCCAAGTGTCTAACTCCATGCATTTTCATAAACTAAACACTTCTTGGGTGACCAGTACTCAGATCAAGAAACAGAACATTCTAGAACCCCAGAAATCTCCCTCCCTATCTTCAAGTTATTGCTCTGACTTTGAACAGAAGGCAGTTTTGCTTGGCTGCATACTTTATATAAATAGAAGCATGCAATATGTGCACTTTTTATCTGATTTCTCTCATTCAACAATTTATGTGTGAGATTCATCAAAATTCTTGTGTATCATTGTCCATCACAGGGCTTTCCTGTGATCTTTATAGCGTTCCATCAATTAAATTATAGTTGGTTAGAAATATGCTTAGTACTATTGAATGGTCAATGTTAACTGTATCACAAGGTGAGTAATCTCTCTCTTTTTTTTTCCTTTCCCTTGGGATCTTAGTATAAGCAGAGAACTCTGAAGCTAGAAGCTGCCATGTCTGATCATAAGAGTAGATTAATTCTCTCTGGGCTGAGAGAACCTCTCTACTTTCTGACAAACAGCAAAGAAGCATCTTCTGACCATAACCTAGTCCTTCCATCTTTCATTTAGAGTGTGCCACACAAGAGGCGTTTGGAATCCCCCTGGTTGAGTAGGAGTAGATAAGAGACAGCAAATGTAGCCTGAGTGTCTTCCAGTTATGGGATGCTTCCCTGGGCTTGCTTTGGGCTCTGACAGCAAAGGCCTTTTCCACGGGCCACATTGACTTAGGCTCAGCTCTGCTGTTAAATTGGACAGTGACCTGGCCATTCTGTGCCTCGATTTTCTCAGCTGTATAAAGTGAGTTTGTACTGTCTGTGTTGTTGGTTCTAGCTCATAGCAACTCCACGGGACAGAGTAGAACAGGCTGCCTCTTGGTAGATTCCCAGGCCACCACTGTCTTCACAGAAGGTATCCTCGTGGCACAATGTGGGGGACTGCTAAGTGAAAGGTCCGTGTTTTAGACCCACTGCTCACGCTCTGCTCCCATGAAGACTATAGCCCAGGAAACCCTGTGGGAGGTCCTCCTGTCCTCTGGGCCACTGTGTGTTAGAACCTATTAAATGCACACAGCCGCATTCTTCATGGAAGCAGTGTGCCACATCTTTTTCTCGTTGAGAAAATGGAGCATTTGAACTGACAGCATTTCGGTTAGTAGCTGAGCACTTGAATGTTGCCCCTCTGGGAGGGACTCTTTATAATCTCTCTGATGCCTTCTCTGTTCCTCCCTTCTCTGTGATCAGTGAGAACAAGAGTGTCCTATGCTTGAGGCTCCTGGTTCTTAGGTGACCTTTGTTAAATCCTGAGAGGCAAATAATAACCTTAGAGGTAAAGATAAACAAAAGTATAGAGATAAGGAGAAGTGGAAGAGTTGGCTAAGGCAATTAAAGACCAAATTTATTTTTTTAAAAAAATAAATACTGGTTTATTTACAAAGTTCTTATACATTGTTTTTCACACTGGATCTTTCCCATTTCCTTCACACACACCCTCATCAAATTGTGCAGCACTGTGATTAAATACCATCCACCTATCCTCACCCCTCTGCTCCCCACCTTGGATCCTTATACTCATTCTACGATAATGATCTTATGAAATATTTGTCCTTATGGGACTGAGCTATTTCACTCGGCATAATGCTCTCCAGTCCCTCCCAAGTTAGGTAGTGATATACAAAATCATTGCTCCTGTGTGCTGAGTAGTATTCCATCATTTGAAAGTACCATTTGAGCTATTTCCATGTTCTTGCAATGGTTAATAAAGCTGCTATGAACATTGGATTTAATAGGATAGCAAGTAATAGATGTTGGAGAGGATGTGGTGAGATAGGAACTCATACATTGTTGGTGGGATTGTAAAATGGTACAACCATTCTGGAAGGCAGTTTGGTGCTTCCTCAGAAAGCTGAACATAGAAATTCCATATGACCCAACTATTCCACTGCTTGGAGTTACCCCGAGAAAATGAGAACTGAGGCACAAAAAGACCAAATTTATTGAAGAATGAAACACTATTTCCAAGCTGCCTTTTCAATCAAGATAGTGTTGAATACCTATGGTTTTAGGGATTGTTTTCTTGTCCTCTTTATTTTAGAGAATTATCTATAATGGCCAGCAGTCAAGGGATGCCAAACTGGAATATACAGGAGATATAGGGGCAAAAAATCTTTGCTTCTCTGTGGACACCTGGTTATATTTGGTGTGAATTTAAATCTATATCTATTTGTCACTGATAAAAGGCACAGGTTTTCTCTTTTGCATTGTTTTTTCCTCATCTATACAGTTCAGTAATTCACTGACAAAGTCTATAATAAAAGTCACCATTTTGGGAGCCTTTATGTACAAGGTGCTGCTGCTTTAGAACTTGATGTATCAGCTCATTGGATCTTTGAAATAAGTAGTTGCCAGAGGTAGCCCAGGTGGTGAAGTCCATTGAGAGAGCACTGCTGACCTAAAGGCAGGGCCTTGATGTTCGTTTGAACCTTCCAGCGACTCTGAGGGGAAGGATAGACTATCTCCTCCAGTGCACTTTATCGGTGAAGGATAGTTATGAGTCGGTTCCCACTTGATGGTGATGAGTTGAGTTTATTGGGTCCCTCGGTGGCACAAGTAGTTTACAGTTGACTGCTAACAAAAGATTGGTGTTTCACATCCATTGGTGTCCAGGAAAAAAGCCTGGTCATCTGCTTCCATAAAAGATTACAGCCAAGAAAACCAGAGGGAGCTCATTTCTGGTCTGTAACATATTGGATTGCTGTGAGTCTGACTTGATAGCAGTGAGTTTTGTTTTGGAGTTACTATTACAATCTCACTTTACTGTGATGACCTTAGGGTGTTTTGCAGGTAGATGCTTTTTAGGATTTTCCTACTCTTTTTCCTTGAGTTCCAGCAGTCCTATAACTTAGTTAAAGTGTGTGTCTAACTTTTACTCTTACCTCCACATTTTTTTTTATATTTTAATGAAAGTTTATAAAGAACTTGGATTTCCATTCATTCATTGTTAACATTTTCCTCCCTGTCTCCCCTCTCACTCAGTTTACTTTTTTCTTTGGGAAAAAAAGCTATTTCATTGTTATACAGTCCTCCCACACCGACACCACTTTACTATGCAACTCTTACTCTGGACTTTTGTCATGCCTCCACATTTTTAAGGAGCACCGTGATATTAAGACATTAACATTGAATTGTTTGTCTCACCAGGTGTGGAGGTAGTAGCTGGAAGTTGGAAATGAAATAGGGAGCATGTTTTTTTTTTCTCCCCAGGCATAGAATCTCTAGTAAATGAGAAACAAAGAACCAATTTAAATATGAGCACTAGCTCAAAGTCTGGCTCACAGCTAATTCAACTGATTTGGGGATGTCAGGGTGGCTGCACAATTGGCCCCTCTATGCTCCCGAACCCCCTTAAGGGATGCTCCCTGCTGGCCCTCTGGTTTGTGGTTATGTCTGCTGGGACGTATTTTACATTTTGCATGAAGCTGTGATGGCAATTCCCTTTAGCTAAATATAACATCTGGGCAAAGGAGTCTCCTGTCCACAGCTTAGAAACAGACCTACTTTGTCTAGGACTGCAGGGTAAATTGAACCCATTTGGTCCTCCTGACATCTCCTTTCATGTAATGAAAGCTCAGTCTGTCTAATTCCTATTGGAACCAAAATTTGGGAAAATATTATTGCTACCACCTTCATTTGTTTAAATGCGGTAGCTTCAAATACACTGGCCAAACTACCAAGTCTGACTCCAACCCTATATAATCTTAGTGAGAAGCATGATCTAGAGAATTCCACCAAGAGCAGAAATTCTTTTTTTGCCAGTTTAGACTGAAATAATCTTGGGTGTGCTTCTTTGCAGAGGGGCAAATATATCTTCTTTTCTCTTCCTCCTCTTACTTAGCTAGAAGCATCTCTAGAAGCATCTCTGTCATTGCTTTATTCAAAGCACTGCTTTGAGCCTTCAATAGTAACTGCTTATAGTTAAGCTTAGAAGCCTGTTCTAGTGAGATAGTCCTAAGACTCTCAGTTTGCTTCCCTGTATTAGTAATATTCCAGTTAATAGTATTCCTGCTTTATTTTTGATACCCTAAAGTTCTTGGGCAGATGTACAGGTTAAATTGAGAATGATAGAAATGTAGGTCCGATTCCTTGTGGACCAGTAATCTCTGTTCTGCCCTTGCATGAATCCCTGTGGAGATTTAAAAAAAAAGAGAACTTTTGACTAGGAAAAGATTTGAATGGGTAAAAATTTAATAGGACACAAAAACTGTGAAGTGGTAAAAAAAAATTAATGAAAAGTTGGACATCAAGATAAAAATATGTTTTCCTCTTGGAAAGACACGTAAGAAAATGAAGACAAGCAACTCGGAAGAAGAAAATATTTGCAAAACATATATGTGACAAAGTTCTTGTGTTAGAATATATAAAGAATCCTTGGAATTTAATAACAGTTTTTTAAAAATAGAAAAATATTTAAGCACACATGTCAGAAAATAAGATATGCAAATAGATAATAATCACATGAAAAATTCAGTATCCAGATGATCAAAGAAATGCAAATTAAAACTATAAGGATATATTATATACATCAAAATGACTGAAATTCAAAATCAAGTGCTAGTAAGGATTTGAGTAATGAAACTCTGAAATACTGTAGGTGAGAATCACTTTAGAAAATAGGTTTACAGTTTCCTATTAAGGAAAGCATGCACTTACCATGTAATTCAACAATTCCATGTCTAGGTCTAAATAAAAACATTTCTATACAAAGACATGGCTATTAATATATATAATATTAATCAACAACAACATGCTAAATATTTCTAATCCGAAGGTATTTATGTCCTAATACCTGGAACCTACAAATGTTACCTTGTATTGTAAAGACTTTGCAAATAGGACTAAAATAAGGATGGTGAGATGAGGAGATTATCCTGGATTATCCAAGAGGGCCCTAAATTCAATCACAAATATCCTTATAAGAAAGAGGCGGATGAAGATTATAGACAGCAGGGAAGAAGGCCATGTGACAGAAGCAGAGGAGACGAGGATCACACAGGGAAGATGCCACATCTCTGGCTTTGAAGATAGAAGAAAGGAACTTGACCCGAGGGATACAGCTTTCGATGCTGCAGAAAGCAAAGAAGCTGGTTCTCCTGTACTGCCTTCCAAGTATGCATACCCCTGCTGGGTCTTGGTTTTGGCCCAATGAAATTGATGTTAGAGTACTGACCTCTGATGGGTTTGTTTTAAGCCACAAAGTTTAATTTGTTACAGAAGCAATAGAAAACCAGTTCTTCACTTATGGTAACCAAAACTGGGACTCCCCACAGACTCTAGAAACAACTCAAATGCTCATCAGTATATTAATGGAAACACAAATTGTCACATAGCTGCCATTGAATCTATGATATATTGAAAATAGATGATAGTATTGCATACTATACAGCAATAAAAAGAAACAAAATACTGATACATACAATATTGAAGATAAACTAAAAAATATTGATACTGATGAAAAAATGCCAAGTCCCCCAAAAATATATTCTTTTGAATCCACCAGCTACTCCACGGGGAAGGATGGGCAGCCTCCACCTGTGTATTTTACCACCCCTGAAAACCCACTGAATGGTCAGCTGTGAATCATTCCCAACTGGATGGCACACACCACCACCACCACCAACATGAAATTGTAGTAAAAGGAAATCCAATGTGCAATAATGGAAGACAAGTTGGTGGCTGCTGTGGGACTAGGAGTATGCTGGTAGTTGGTGATGGGGTGCTGACTACAGAGGGTTAGTCGATAATTTGTGAGGGATGATGAAACATTATATAATATTGATTACGGCCCGGTTATAGGAGTGCGTACGTTTTTCACAACTCATTATACTATACACTTAAAATGTGTGCACTTTGTGTAAACTGTGCCTCCATAAAGTTTACTTTTAAAAGGTCATTAAAAAATACGAATGGTGGGGCCTTCTTGCAGTACAGTTGAGTGAATCTCTGAGTGAGCGCCTTGATGGTTCTCATCTTCAGTCTGGGGGAGAACCACTGCCATCAGCACTCTCTCTAGTTTCCATGTTGGGGAAACCTAAGAATTGAGAAGACATCTGAAGTTGTCAGATCCTGTCCAAGTGCACTGATTTGTGTCCGTTCCTCCAACAGCTGGCATTGAAGCGTCTACACTCCTTTCTCTAGATGGCCTGTCGTTAGTTTCTGCTTTCTTTTTGGAGGGTGGGGAAGGTAGATCTGGCATCAAGTAATGTGGAGCGGTTACTAGGGAAAAAAACCAATAGACTCAGCTAGTACTTTTTCTTGAGGCCCCCAGATGTTAAACATTATTGTGATAGGTCACAAGAGCTCTTCTGTCACCAGAGATTTCTTTTAGCACAAAGGAAAGCATTTGGGCCATCAATGATAGAGGAGATTTCATCGAGGCTGCCTATTTATCCTTTTTGGCAGAGTAGTATTTCCTACAGCATCCAGCTCTTTGGTATGTGTGAGGTGAGAAGATGGGGATATTATTGAGAAGACCTGCTTTATGGTGTTATCACCATAGGTAAGAAAATGAGAGAAAGTATCCGACATTGCTCATGTAGTTGAATGTCCCTCATAGGTACTAAAAGTTGTTTCCCTGTGTTCTGCCTTCTCAAGAAAGGGTTTAAATTAGAGACGGCCCTGAGAGGAGTATATGATGACTTAATCCTCCCTCTCCACCACTGAATTTAGTATCTGGGTTTTGACTGAATAGAGTGGCCAGTGCTTTACCACAGAGAGCTGTCTGGTTCCCCATTTTATCTTATTGGTCACAAAATCTGTTCTGATTAATTGAGCTTTATTCTCTCATATCTGATAAAGAGATCTTCTCTGGAGAAAAGAATGGGATGTGAAGCTGAGCTTATTTGAGGAGGAGATGGAAGGCTGCCAGTGATTTCAAAGGTATCCGAGCCTGATAAGAGCCGTCAGGTTAGCTGCCAGAGCCAACACGGAGGGGAGCTTTGCAGCTAGTACCATGGTGGTGTTTCGGCTTTGGCTTCTGTGACGGTGGGTCAGCAGCATCTGTGTCCTTTCCCTTGGGGCTTCGCTATGGGTGGTCCAGGCTCTTTTTAGATTTCGGAAGCTTTCAGCTCAAAGGGAATGTGCATCAAAGATGTCTGCAGTCTTTTGCTGCGGTTAGTGTATGTTTGCCTTTTTGGTGTTGTAGCTCACAGATAACTGTAGGCCTTTTCTGGGAGAGTTCCAAGTGCCCTATTTAGAACGTTCAAAGACCTAATGTTGCTTTGCACTTTGTAAACCAACGGAAGATTAAGATAATCTAAAGAGGAACTAAAAGACAGCTGAAGAATGGGAAGGAAAAGTGCAGTTGACAGAAAAGTGTCCAGAAACAACCTTGTATTTTAACAGTATCCTCAATGCCATGAAGTGACAGAGTGATCTGACAGTTGGTGTAAGGCCCACAGAGGCTGTGAGGATGGCACAGCATGGAGCAGGGTTTCAGTCTGTTTTACATAGTCAGTCTGAGTTGGAAGTAACCTAACAATAACAAACTAGAAAAATTGTGTAGTAATAAATGTTTTGAGTTAATACTGTGTTAAAATGAGGACTGAGCTTCGCTCTGAGATCTAGTGTCCTAGTGGAAAGGAGCAGTCACATGGTTCAAATCCAGAAGCTCAGAGAAAAATGGACACTCTCCTTCCTTACGATTTATAACCTCTAAAAATGTGCTGGAGGGTCGGCTGTGAATCAGCTCCAGCTTGACCTCATGTAACAGTAACAGGGTTTACTTTAGGGAGTCTGGGTATTTTTTTGCCTTACGTGGCTGGGTTTCCCAAAACTTTCTATTGATGATAGCGACCTTTAAAAAAAGACCAAATGCTTGCTATAAATCCTATGCACTGTTGTATTGTGGAGTCAGAATCAACATGTAGCTGGCCCTCCAGTGGGTTTTCAAGGGCAGTAAATCACATGAAAGGAGACTGCCCATCTTTCTTCTGTGGAGCAGCTAGTGGTTTTGAACCCTATGCCTTTAGGGTGACAACACAACTCCTTACTACTAAGTTACCAGAACTATTCATTGTTGTGTTTGTTGTTGTTATGTTCCTTTGAGTCAACTGCTACTCATAACAACCCTATGAACAACAGCTCTGAACCCTGCCCTTTCCTGAACAAACTGCACCATCTCCGACACACCTGACCCCACTGTCACAGTCGCTGTCACTGTGTCAGTCCATCTCATGTATCCTCTTTTGGACTAACCTTCTACCCCTCCAAGAATGGTGGCCTTCTCCAAGGATTAGTCCTTCCTGGCAACATGCCCAAAGTATGTGAGACAGAGTTTCAAAGTCCCTGCCTCTAAGGAGCAACCTGGTTTCACCCTCTTCAGGACAGACTTGTTTATTCTCTTGGCAGTCCATGGTATGCTTTTTTCCAGCACCACAACTCAAAGGCATCAATTCTTCTTCTGTCATCCTTAGTCACTGCTCTCAGATGTCTGCATAACAAGGACTTGAGGAGACAATGGCCTGGATCCAGTGCACCTTAGTCTTTAGACGGACATTGTTACTCTTTAGCAATCTGGAGAGGTCCTTGGCAGTGTATTTCCCCAATGCATCTCATCTTTTAACTTCCTGACTGCTGGTGAAAAACAAAATCATCAACAACTTCAATCTTTTCTCCATCTATCATGATGATTGACTTGATGGTGAGAATTTGGTGTTTTTTTTTTATTTTTTCTTTTAATAGTGATTTTAATGAAAGTTTACAGAAGAGTTGGATTTTCATTCATTCATTGTTGCACATTTTCCTCCCTTCCCTTACCCCAGTTTGTTGTCTTTTTTTTTTAAATATTCATTCATTGTTGTGCAATTTCTTCCCTTCTCCCTCTCTTCCCGTCCCCCTCCCCCAGTCCTATTCGGGACTGTTGTCTTACAAATAATGCCTAATCGTATATTCCTTTTAAACAGTTCTTTTTCCTCATCTGTTCCAATACAGTCTTTATTTTAATCTATCCATTCTTTTCCTGTTGGTGTTGAGATGCCATCCTTAGTGCAGATTATAGTCTTTGACCTTCTGCAGCAAACACTTCACACCCTCCTGAGTTCAAGACATGCTATTTCAAAAGTAGATGGCCACTCCTTCTTCCTAGACTGTCTTAATATGGGAGACAATGGACAATTGGACAATGACCAAAGAGGATAGAAAGATAATTGATGCCTTTGAGCTGTGGTGCTCGAGAAGAGTATTGAGAATACCATGGACTGCTAGGAAAACAAACAGATTCGTCCTGGAAAGAGTTAGACCGGGTGGCTCCTTGAAGGCAAGGATTCTGAGGCTCCGTCTAACATACTTTGGACATGTTGTGAGGAGAGACCTGTCCTTGGAGAAGGACATCATGCTTGGGAGGGTAGAGGGACGGCGCAGGAGGGGAAGGCCCTCTATGAGTTGGATTGATTCAGTGACTGGGATAATCGGGATAGGAGTGTCTGAGACAGTGCGATTGGCACAGGACAGAGCAGAGTTTAGGGCTGTTGTACATAGGGTCGCTATAAGTCGTAAGCGACTCGATAGCACATAACAACAACAACAACAACAACTTGGCCCTAAATACATAATCTCTTTAGACTTTCTCATCTACTTTACTGGACAGTCTTCCTCTAAATTTTTATGTATGTTTAAAATATATATATATATATATGGAAAATACCCATGTTGTAAAGTGTATTGTATAACAAATTTTTCCAAACTGAAAACAACTATATAATTGGAACATATTGATGCTAAAATTGAGTCCCTGGGTTAGAGAATGGCAACAGTTGGAATTCTCTGTTTCAGCTACATTTTATTCTTATGCAATAGAATGTGGTTTGTACGGTGTCATATAGAAGTCCATGGGTGGTGTAGACTGTTAAATGTTCAACCACTAACTGGCAGGTTGGGGAGTAGAGCTCACCCAAAGACTCCTTGGAAGACAGGCCTGGGCATCTTCTTGTGAAAAGCCACGGTTCTGCTCTGCACACAGGGACACATCAGTCATAGTTTGATGTCCATAAACAATCACAAAAAACAATGGCACTGTAGATGGTGCCATAGTACATGTATTTGATTCCAATTCAGTCATTCGTCTGATGGTTTTAGCACCAATTCCAGACAAGACACTTTGCTCCATCTTTGTGTTTCTCATACGTGACTGCTAACTCTACTTCTGAGAAAAAGAGAAGATGATTAACATAGCTCATCAGGGGCCATGCAAATAAGCAATGAATTATAAAAACATATTACTCCCAGGAGCAGCTACACAAACTGTAGAAGGGAACCAATTTTTTGTTTTAAGACTTACAGTAATAATAATAATTACTATTCTTTTTTAGTATTTATCTTGTATTATTACAAATAATACTAAATGAATGTTATTTGTGCTCAGGGACTGTACTCTGTATTCTATACGTATTAGTCTATTTAATCATCACAACAACCCTTTGAGATAGATACTTTTATTATCATCCACACTTAGAGATAAGAACATGCACAGAGGAATAAGTAATTTACTCAGGTAATCAGCTTGCTGGTTGACGGCAGAATTGGGCTTCCAGCTTAGGCAGTGGGCTTCTGCGTCTTCCTCTCACCAGGCTGTGTGGTCTTGCAAGTAGAAGGGCGACAGCCATTCATGCTTTTGATAAGCTGAAGGGCCAGTACTTGTTCAGGGAATGATGGCACATGCTGTGTGCAGTCAGGCATTCAGGTGCTTCTGTCAGGCCGGCTTCCCAGCTGTGTGGTTCTGATTCTGCTGCTTGTCCAGCTGGACCCCAGAGAATAGGTACCTCTGGTTTCCTCCTCCACTCTTTGAGAACTGGCTTTTTTTAGATTTTCTTTTTTTTAATCACGGTCAGGAATTTTCCTTTCAGTTTCTCATTGCTTGTCTGAGTATGATTTTAATTTAGGATATGAGGGAAAAGTTTTCATTCTCCCTCCTTCAATTTATCTGTTCTTATCTTTCTCCTTTTGAAACTAGACTTATTCTAATTTCTTGAGTTTTTTACCTAATATTACTTACCTTTCTTGCTTTTTTAAGCCCAGCCCCTGGGTGTTCTTTTTTTATTTTTATCTCCCTATCCCTTCTATTTGGAAGTGGGAGTGGCATCCACTTCCTAAAAAACATACCTCCGGAAACTGTGAACTTTGATAAATGTCGATATTTGTAGAGGGGCTTCAGGCCTTTTGTTCATAGGGTCGCTATGAGTCTAGTCGTGCTTGATTCAAAGGCAGTCAACAACAACAACAACAACTCCGTCTTCCCAAATTGAGCTTTTGGCTCCCCAAATATATCAATTTTTCTCCCAGATATTTGTTCCCCAAACAAAGCTCTATCTCCACCTTTTCCTAGCATTTAATTCAATATGGATTTCCAGTTACAGAGTAATTGTCAGTGTTAATCTTGACTACAAGAGACCTTGAGGACATAGGGGAACCTCTCCTCATGGTCTCAAAATGACTCTTGGAGTCATCTTCATGCTGAGATGAGAAGTTATTATAGGGGCCCAGGGACAGGACTAAGAAGAAAACCCAAACATCCTTCGTGTTTAATTGTTTTCTATCACAAAGTAAAACAGGCTTTTTGGGGAGAACAAAAATAAGAACAAGAAAATAATGATTACTTGGAATAATTATTGGCATTTTAGTATATATCCTTCCAAACTTTTTCTATATATACACACTATTTTCCTTAGAAAATTAGGATACTAAATATTTATTAAGTGCTATTTTTCCCTTTAAAACTGTAAATGAACTATTTTTTTTTTCTATCATTGCATCTTTTTAAAAAACTTGCATTTTAGTAACTAAAATAATTTAACCTTCTGGCTATCCATGATAATCTGGTAATTATTCCTGCATTCTTTATTCAATGCCCTGGGTTCTTTGCCTATACTGTCCTGACTCTGTATCAGACCTGAGGGGTTTTTTATAGCTAGAAACAATCCAAAACACTGTTAAAGATTAGTGCTTAATTTTCTATAAGCTCTTCCTTTTATTGGTCACTTCTTGGCGTTCATTTATTTCTAGAGTTGGACAGTGAATTGGATTGATAGAAAGAATTGATGCCTTTGAGCTGTGGTGATGAAGAAAAGTGTTGAATATACCATAGACTGCCAGGAGAACAAACAGGTTCGTCCTAGAGAGGGTGAAGTCAGTGTGCTTTTTGGAGGCAAGGATTCTGAGGCTTCATCTGACTTACTTTGGATATGATGCAAGGAGGGACCAGTCCTTGGTTTGGCTGTGGTAATGAGGGTAGGTGTGTCAGAGACAGTAACGTTGGCACAGGATAGAGCAGGGTTCAGGGCTGTTGTACATAAGGTTCACGATGAGTCATAAGCAACTCAATGACACATAACAACAACAACAACTGACCCTGTGTCTCTGGCAGTTTGAACCCACCAGCAAATCCATGGAAGATGGACTTTCACCTTCCATGACTATGTGCAACCTCAGAAACCCACATATGGTTTTAATTGTTAAATGCCATCGATTTGACTACAACACACACTGCATCTCATAGAGGCCCTATGAACAATGCATCTGAACCCGTTCCTGTCTGACACGCTAGAGCCCATTGTTCCAGTCATTGTGTCAGTCCATCTCATTGAGGATCTTCCTCTCTTGCGCTGACCCTCCACCTTTCCAAGTGTGATGCCCATTCTAACAACATGTCCAGGATGTGTGAGATAAAGTTTCACAATCCTTGCCTCCAAGGAACATCTTGACTGCTCCTCGTCCAAGATATATCTACTTGTGTTTGTGGCAGTACAAGGGATAGTCAGCACTCTTCTCAATGACATCGACTTTTTTCTGTTATCCTTATTTATTCCCTGTATAACTTCTGAGGGTTGCGATTAAGTCAGAACTGGGTTGATGACAGTTAGTTTTTAAGCCCTGGCAACACGATGGTTAAGCTCTAAGATACTAACCACCTAATCAGTTGTTCTAACCCATGAACTGCTCTATGAAAGAAAACACTCTGCTTCTGTAAAAATTATAGCCTTGGAAACCTATGAGACAGCTCTACTCTGCTTAGGAATTAGCTTGATGGCAACAGATTTGGTTTGGGTTAATGTGGCCTGTACTTGCATTTGAAAATCCTACTTCTGTTTGTTGTAAGTCAGCAGAGAGGGGATCCCGTCCTCTTCTTTCCCTTCTACCTTCTTATTGTCTGAGTTCAGCTGAGACTTTGGATCTCAGCCCTCCAGCTGAGCCTGGGCCCTTTCTGACTCAGTAGAGTTCTTTCACTATATAGGACTTCAGTCTCTTCATCTTTACCCTGGAAAAATGACTCATATCCTCTTTCTGCCTTTCTCGAAGGTCAGGGCAACCAGTGAAATCTGGGAAGAAAATGCTCTGCCTCACTCTGTTATGACCAGATGGTGTCTGACTGTGTTGATGGAGGAGACAGTGCATCTGTGCCTTCTCTTGGCAGGCCTGGTCTTTCCTCTCTAAGCTAATCTTTATCAGCAATGAACTATCCTGTAGTGTAGAAAGGAAATACAGCAGGCAGCCTGGGCGCTCCAGTTTTCGCCATCTCCTTCCCAAAGCCAAGATAATGTAAGCCTTCTGCCCACGTCAGCATCATGGCCATTCTCTTCCCATGACCTTGTTTTCCTTTTGATGTTCTTCTTGAGGGTGGAGAGTAGGGAGGGGAAAAATACTCTTTTTTTCACTTCTCTGAACTAATGGCCTTCTGGGCTTTTGCGTTCTCAGGCAAGGAAAACGGCCTAGTCTACCTAGACCTTCTTGCAGAAACTCTTTTGAAAAGAGAGAGATGATTTATTCAAATCTAGGAACTTGAGTAGCTACTAGCTGCCATTCATTCCATTCTATTTAATAAGTATTCAGTGTCTATATTCAAGGTGACATTTTTTCCCCTTTATTATTATTATTATTAGTTTCAATGAACATCTACAGAGATTTTGGAATTCCATTCATTCATTGTTGCACTTTTCTCCCCACCCACTCACCCCCCAACCCCCAGTTTGCTCCTCTCCTTGAAAAGCAAAAGAAAAACTCCTTCATTGGTACACAATCCTCCCTCCCCCACACATCCCCACTCCCACCCCAAGTATACTCCACTATGCAACCCTCATTCCGGACTCTTATGATAATCATAATGCCCTAAAATATATTAATTTTAAACTATTCTCTCCTTCATTGGCTTCAATGCAGTAAACATAATTTATCCAGTTTTAAGGTGACATTTTTAAGAGGTTTTTGAGAGACCTCAGAACCTGGTTTCAGGGTCTTAAATTTTTTTACATCTCAGTAGGATAAGTAGGCCATAGAGTCATGCAGCAGGTTATAGCTTAGGACAGTGCTACTCACTAAAAGTGAGTAGTGTAGATAATTAGTTGTCCATAGGCACTTGGGAAAGGAACACAGTTATGAGGGATGCACCAGATAGGCTTCACAGGAAGCCAAGAATCGGACTGATGCTCTTTTACGTGAATGCTGCCAGACTTCTCAACTATCCAACCATTTCTTATCTTTTGGAAGTATCTTTTGAACGTTTCCATATTATCTGGTGCCAACTTCCATTTCTGCCTTTTTGTCTCTATTAGAAATGTCACTTATAAGGCCATTTTGACAGCAACAGAAGCTTCCTGTTGGCCAGTTGCAGGAAAACATGAGCAAAGGGCTCTGCGTGGAGGTCTTGAATGCCAGGTCAAAAGGGTTGAGTTCCAGCGCAGAGAGTTGGTCACCATATTAGGCAGAGCAAGAAAATTCCAGAACCTCTGATGGACAGGGCCAGTGGTGGCAGTGTTCTGTGTGGTTTTGGTTAGAGAAAGAAACTCTCTGGGAGCTTGTTGCAGTAAATCATCGAGCAGGTAATGGAAACCAGCTCCCTGAATTATGGCAATGACCATGAAAAGAATGGGAGTTACTCAGAAACTTGGCAAAGGAATTTCAGATAGAGTGGCCTGATGTGAGGTGTTTGGAGGTAAAAACTAGAGAGGAGCCAAAATTCAAGTAGTCTGTCATTCAAGAGGTAATTAACAGTGCGATTCCTACACACTGTGCTAGGCAAGGCACATGCAGCAACATAAAAATAACAATGAGATGAGAAAAGTCCTTGACTACATGGAGCAGCTATTCTAGTGTGTGTGAGGTGGAGAGTATCCAGATAAACCAGTAAATATGTAGTATGTCACATGATAAAACAGTGGAGTGATGCTGCAGATGTGGCTGTTTTATGTAAGGAGGGCTTCATATGGTCTTGGAACTGATTCATTTAGGAAGTGAGCAATCTGGCTGTTTAGCTCTCTGCAGAAGGTAGTTCAGGCTGAGCTAGCTGTGCATATCTCAGCCATGAGGTGGAAGTGTACTTATCTTGATAGAGGAGCAACAAGGAAGCCTTGAGCAAAATGGACAAGAGGAAGAATAGCAGGGGATTTGGCGGGGGTGGGAAGGAGGACAGAGGGCAGGCCAGATCAGGAAGGGCCTTGAAGATCATTGAAAGAGCTCTGGGATTTTGAATGGAGGAATGATGCCATTTGACTCCTGTTTGAGCAGGATTATTCTGGAGCTTTGCTGCCAACCTGAAGACAGGCAGTTCAAGTCGCGTGGGAGAAAGAGGGGCCATCTCCTCCTTTGTGATTTACAGTTTCTGAAAACTTGTTAGAGGGTTGGCTATGAGTCAGTTCCAACTCAGCAGCAGTGAGAGAGACCTCCTGGCTTCTGGGTTAAGAGGAGACTGAAGCCGAGTAAGGTGCAAGTAGGAAGGGAAGATGGAATAAGGAGTCAGCAACAAATAATTCGGGCAGGCGATGAAGGTGGGTTAAAACAAGATGCTGACCTCTGGAGCTGTTAAGTGGTGAAAGTCCAAAATGTGGTTTGAGCACAGTCCCTAGGATTTGCTGCTGGATTGGATACAAGTCCAAGAAAAAGATGAGTCTAAAATGACCCCAGGGACTTGTACTTGAGCAGCTGAAAGTTGCAATTTTATTTTTATTGGGAAAAGTATTAGGATGAACCACAGATTCTAGGCTAGCCTTGTCGTTAAGCAAGTGACAAGTCGTAGAGCTAGTGAGCAGTGACTTGCCTTAAGTCATTTCTCTAAGAACTGATAGAGATGGAACCAGTCCTATCAGATCTCCTAACTGCCATCCAGCGCTCTCTCCAGGACATGACACCACCCTTCCAGAAACCAGAGACCACTAACCCCAACCAGGGCAATTGCGTTGGCTCCTACACAGTGACCCCAAGTGGCTGCCAAAGAATGCTCTGTGCCATCAGGGCTCCTTCTGTTGGCTCTCGGGTGTGGTAAAATGAAGGCTTAGTGGGGGTCAAGGCTGGAAAGGGGGTACAAAAATTAGCCACAAAGAACTCCTGAAAGTGTGTGTTCAGAAGAAAGTGTTGTTTAAGCTTAAAAAGAGGACCTTGAGGAGTCAGCAAAAAGGAAAGGAGAGCAAATTAAAATGGGTAAGAGGAAAGTGAGAATAACATGGTTCATAGGAGCTAAGTGAGAAGAAGCCTCATTACCAAGTAATGAGGGCCTGAGAAGAATAAGATGTGTGCAAGTGTCATTAGATTTGCATTTTGGAATCGTAGGTAACTGTATTGCCTTTAGTACATCTTCATTAAAATTATCAGTACTTTTCTTGTCCTGGGTTATAATGAGAAGGTAATACAAACGCTTAAGACAGGGAGCTAAAATTCTACCATCACCACTTTCTGATCTTTACACGAGTAGATGTAGCCTTTTCAGACCTCTATGCACCCATCTGTAGAACCATCCAGAAGTATACTTTTTGCTCGCTTTGCAATCTGAAAGTTTGTGTAAAGATAACAGTCAAAAAGGAAAAGCTGTCATGGAAATAAGTGAAGATCTTGTTAAGTAAATTAGGATTTCTTAGTTACCTTTATTTAACAAGTGTGTAGGTTTTTGCCTTTAAAAAAAGTCTTTTTGTTAGGCATAAAATCGGGAAAGTAGGGATACGTAATAATATAGATCATATTGTCTAGTAAAAGAAATATTTCTTTTTGAGCAACATGAAATATTTTAGTTTATAATTTTGTTTAATTATCCCAATGTCAATGTCCATTAGACTCATATCAAACCCTGTCTGGGTTTTTAAATTTTACAATATTTTATTTTATAGTCCTTTTACCCAAACACAAAAGAAATGACTGCTACCACCCCCAGTGCCACACAAGCCTTTCAGGCTTCGCCGTCCGCCATTGGTCTTTCTGAAGAAGCTCAGGAGAGGGTTTCCATGCTGAGTGCGGAGCAGTCTGTGATGCACAGCTTCAGGCTGAAGCCTTAATGGAGTTTAATTCTGCCCTTCCAATCCCCTTCACTGTGTATGAAGAGAGAGAATGGAAATTAATTGTACCTGCTGGCATTATTAAAGTTATCAGTGCATATCCCCTCCTGTGCCAGGAAGATTAAAAAGAGCGTTGTAATCAGAGCAGATGATTTCTGACACAGCAATGGTCCTCCTCCCCAGGTCAGATGTAAGGATGTGAATTGAGCTTGTTGCCTCTGGCCTAATACTACATAGCTTGGGGCTATACAGAGCCACTGCCTCATCCTCCCTCCAGCCTTGGAGGAAAGTGAGGCTTACCCGCTGGAGACTGGAGCTAGCTGGAGTGGAAAATCAGAACTTTTTATCCAGAGCTGTCCCTGGATAGCACAAATAGTTAAATGTCTGTCTCCTAACCCACAGGTGGACCGTTTCAGTCCGCCCTAAAGTGCCTCAGAAGAAAAGCCTGGTGGTCTGCTTTCCAAAAATTCGCCACTGAAAGCCTTACATTAACTGCACCTAAAACACATAGACACTATGTGTCTGTTAACACACAGAGGTTACCATGAGTTGCAATGACCTTGACAGCAACTGGTTTTTGGTTTTCTCCTAGGACTAATATATTTAGCAATGTCTACCTCAGCAAGAAGTAGGCTGATGTCTTGATCAGGCTACATCAGCTAGTGGCGCCTTGTTTAAATTCAGTGTGAGTAGAAATCAGCTGCTCCCTGATAATACAGGTCTATTTTAGCAAGCATTTCTTTTTTTTTTTTAATTTATTGGATTATTTATACCCTTTTTATTTTTCCCTAAAAGAACAAAAGCTTTTTTTATTGTATTATTTTTACGTGTACCGTCAAATCAGATCTGACTGGTACAGGAGGAAATTGCCCCCTCCTTCTCCAGCAGAGCATCTGGTGGATTTGAACCGCGTACCTCTGGGATTGCAGTGCAGTGTCTTGCCACTAGGCCACCAGAGCTCCCTAAAACAAAAGCTTTTTTAATGAAGAAAAATTTCAAACATATATCAATGGAAGTATATTCTTACCCACTTTAAAAATTATCAAAGCATGGCAAATCTTATTCCTCTAATAAACCTATCCACCTTTTCTGTTCTATATTTTTAAAAGCCAAATTTTAGGAATCATATCATTTCATCCATAAATATTTCAGCATTTATGAGAAAGGATGAAAGACACGCAAGTGTTGAGGACTTTAATTCATAGGGTCGCTATAAGTCACCTACCACTCAACGGCACTTAACAACAACAATCTCTAAAAGATAGATGGGGTGGGTTGTTTGGTTTTTTATAGTGTATTGGTTTTCATTGTACATTTTCTTCCCCTTCTCTGGCCCTCCTGGCACACCAGATGAGAACAGCTGAGGGGAAGAACTATCTGAAAGGAATATATGATTAGGCATTATATGTATGACAGCAATCCAGAGCAAGCATTTCCTTTTTTAAAAAAAATTTCTTTTTATTTTATATTGCTTTGTATAAAAAATTCATATACATTGTGTTTCACACATTCCTTCATTCACATTGTGTTTTACATGATCATTCCCATATGTTATGGTTTTGTTGTGGTTTTAAATAAAATTTTTATTTTATACTGGTTTACTTAGCAAAGTTTGTATGCATTGTTTTTCACACCAGTTCTTTCTCATTTCCTTTACCTTCCCTCTACCCATCAAATTGTGCAGCCCTATGATTAACACCTCCCCCCACCCCATCCTTTTCCCTCTACTCCCCCCGCCCCTTGGATCTTCATACACGTCCTACAATGGTCTTTTACCATATTTGTCCATATGGTACTGAGTGAGTTAACTTAGCATAACGCTATCCAGTCCCTCCCAAGTTAGGTAGTGATTTACAAAATCATTGTAGAGCAAGCATTTCTTAAATGTTCTCCCTAAACACCGGCAAGGTTGAGATTGTACTCATGCTGTAGTATTTCCTGGATTGGACAGATATTACAGTTTATAAATAAAAACACCCCTGATCTGGGAGTAAGGCTTTTATGCAGCTTTCACACAGACCCAAGGAGTGACCTTAACTTTTTGACCTGCAAGAGACTTGGTTTTCTCATCTACAGAATAGTGGTTTCTCCCTAAAATTCTATACCTAATTCATAAAAGAATTTCGGTGAATCTCCTTCGTATACCATACAGATGGGGGTGTTGTAGTGATTTGGACAATATTTTCACTCAACTTAGTTACTGTCACCCAACTCTGGTGTGTTGTCTAGGACTGAGAATTTGAAGATGACCTAATACAGCCCCTAACATACTAGCCGAGAGTCTAGCGGAGAAGCAGACATGCAAATGAGTAATAATAACTCAACAGAAAATGAGTAATAATAACCCAACAGAATCTCAGATTCTTCAGTGGAGGGAAACCTCAGATCAGGTTTGCCGTAGAAGTTCATCAAGTATTTACGAGGAGTGGCAGTGTGGGAGAGGAGAGCATAGGAGATGCTGGAAGATGAAATAGCGTGTGCAAAAATAAGAGATGTGGACCAAAAAAAAATAGTATTCCAGGAACCCATGGTGCTATGGTGAGGATGGCAGAGCACAACCGTCTTGTAGGCAAAGGGAGGTGAGGAAGCTAACAAGGTCGGTACAACCTTGCACTCTGAAACTGGCAAAGAGAGCTCCCGTGACGTTGCTCTCACAGTTCCATTTTGAGATCATTTCAAATTTCGAGAAGTCGCCAAAATAGTACTTAAATTCTGTATTGCATTGTGCAAAAACAATGCACTCTTTATACTGCGTTTTGCAAATGATGCAACTCTTCCCTGTTAGTTTCTTGGGTGTGCTATGTACATTTATGTGTGTGCTGTGTACATTATATGTGTGTGCCTGTTATTTACATGGTCATGCTATGTGTGAAAATACAAAACAGCCACAGGACAGTTATCAAACTCGGAAAACAGCACTGACCCAATACTATTATCTAGCCTACTTTACCTTAATCAGATTTCACCGATTGCTCCACTCATGACCAATTTCTGGTGCAAGGTCCTGTTGAGCATCCCATGTTGTACTGAGCTGTCACAGCGCATCAGTCTGCTCTAAGCTGTGACAGTTCCTCTAGCCTCCTTTGGTTTTCGTTGAGGGTTGCTGCCAGCAATTTTATAGAGTATCCCTCAATTTTTATTTGTCTCATGTTCCTTTATGGTTGTGTTCAGGCTATGCATTCTTGGCAAGAATAACACATTAGTGATGGTGCAGCCTATCAAGAGGCACTTTTTATTTGTCCCATTACTACTGAAGATAACTTGATCACTTGTTTAAAGTGCTATCTGCCAGGGACACAGTTACTCCAAAGCTACTTCCCCCCTCCCCTTTGCATATTACTAAGGATCTTGTGAGGAGATACTTTGAGACTATGTAAATATCTCATTTATCTTCATATTTTTGCCCACTAATTTTAGCATCTGTGCTGCAATTATAATTGTTACGATAAAGCAGTTACAGTAATGGGTCTGATCAAAGGAGTAAGATGCAAAGAATCCCTGTTAGAAAGGTTGCACTGAAATGTTTGGGTGTGTGGGAGATTAGAAAAATGAGAATGAAGAAGCTACGGCCTTTCCTTTAAGGATGACAGCTCTGAACGAAGGCAGTAGGAGCAGAGATGGAGATGATGGGAGAAATATCCCAACTGTGTTTACAGTCTGAATGCTCTGGACTTCGATTCTGTGTTACAGAATTCAATACCGGAAAAAATTCTGAAATGGAGAGGAAAACACATCTTTCTCTAGATTACCAAATTATTTGTGTCATTTCGGCATTACGCTTCTAGAAACAGGACAGATGACGTGTACACAATGCAGGGCCCATTACGTGACATTTCGTATGCTGTTGCCTCTTCTCCTGGGCACCTCTCTCAGTAACTTCCTTTTGTTCACCTCAGAGCTATTCCTACTCTCCAATGCAGATAGCTGTGATCACAGGAGAGACTGGTTTGCAGATCCAGAGGACGCCACCGTTGCTTCTTTCCCCCAATTTTGCCATCTGTCGAGTTAGCTAGTTTCCTTTATTGAATCTAGTCGAATACTTTTCAGCTATAACATTGGTTGGTTTTTTTCCCTTTCCTAAGAGGACACAGTCATGGGATTTTTTTTTTTTCATTATCAGAGAAACAATCTTATCAGTTCTTTCCTGAGAAAGAAAATAAGCAAGCTAGAAAATAGAAAGGGACGGAGGAAGAGGGTCAGTTCCTACTTAAGGACATGCCATGGAAGACAGTGGTGTCAGAGAATGGTGAACATTTGCTGTACAACTTTGTGATGGAACCAGAGAGAGCATTTAAGGGGTTTTGTTTTGGTTTTGGGTTTTTGTTTTGGTTTTTATGACTGGAGGTTAAGGGCATTTGTAGAATGACTTAAAGACAATTTGGGGGATGAGCCTAAGAATTTAAGGGTTTTGCTGGATCCCAGTTGCTTCTTGAGCAAAGAGATTTATACTCAGATATTGTACTCCCATGTCTGTGGAGGGCATGTGCCTCTTATATTCTGGAGCCTGGAGGTAGGAGGAAAATGACCTCTTTCTCCAGAGGAAAAGCTGGTGGATTTGAACTGCTGAAGTTGGGGAAAAGAATTGGATTCTCAGATATATATATGTTACATGCTACACCACCAGTTGTTGTTGGTAAGTGTCTTTAACTTGACTAAGATTTAGTGACCCTGTGAACAATGGATCTGAACCCTGCCCTATCTTGTGTCATCCTAACTATCTCTGACATACTTGAGGCCACTGTTAGAATCACCTTGTGAATCCATCACATTGAGGGTCTTCCCCTCCTTTGCTGACCCTCCACCTTTGTAGGTATAATGTCCTTTCCCAAGGACTGGCCTCTCATAACAATTGCCGAGGCTGTATGAGAAGTTTCACTGTCTTTAACTCTAAAGAACACTTTGGCTGCACCTTTTCCAAGACACAGTTGTTTGCACTGTTGGCAGCCCATGGAACACTCAGCACTCTCCAACTCCATAACTCAAAGGCACTGGTTGTTCTCCTGTTCTTATTCATTGTCCTACTTTCAGGGGCATCTTAGTCTTCACACTGATGTCATTGCTCTTCAGCACTTTGAAGAGTTCCCTGTAGCAGACTTTCTCCATGGAATACATCTTTTGATTTTTTTTGACAGCTGTCTCCATGGAATACGTCTTTTGATTTTTTTTTGACAGCTGGTGCCAACGGTCCTGATTTTAGATACATGCAAGTGGTAGATCTATGGATAGTTTCTCTCTCTTCTCCATCTATCATGATGTTACCTTTTGGCCCAGTGAGGAGGAATTTTGTAGCCCATGTTTAAGGCTATAGTCTTTGGTCCTCTGCAGCAAATGTTTCAAATCCTCTTCACTTAATACACGCAAGGTTTTGATATCTGCATAACACTGGTTGTTGATGACTTCCTCCCATCCTTGAATACCACATTTTTCTTCATATAGTCCAATTTCTCAAATACAGATTTAACACGCCACCAGAGCTTCCTTAAAGTCTGCTGTTGTTCTTGGAATATGTGGCGAGACTAGGGGGTGGTAGGAGCATTGAAATGAATGACTGTTGGTTCTAAGTCTTTGCCTTATAAAAATTCTTGAGTGCTCAAGTCCTTATATAAAGCCATGTCACAGTTTCATTTTAACCTATGCACTTCCTCCTGTGTGCTTTAAATTACCTAGATTACTTATAATACCTAATAGAAGGTCAATACTGTATAAACTGCAAAAAATGAAGAATTGTATGACCACTTAATTGCCTCTTCACCCCACCCCCACCCCAGGTAATTTGCAGTTGGTTGAAACCATTCTTGCTATCCTTCAGGTACACATGGCCAGCTCTGTGAGCTGATTTAACTGGCAGGCAGAGATAATGCAAGGATTGGGTTATATGTCTCAGACTGGAAGTCATGGTGATTAGATCTGTGGTTGATAAGAATTTCAGTACATCTTCAAATCTCCTCAGATTGCTGTATCTAAATTCTCTGACAGGCCTTGTTTGACTCATGGCCCACCAGGCCAGGCTTCCAGGATCAGCTTGGTGTCCCCACATTAGCTCAGGGAAGCGATGACAAGAGGCCATCTTTAAGAGCTACCATGGTGTCGGGAAAGAACATCAGACCTAGGTGGTTTCTTTGCTTCATTTTTCTCCTTTGATTAATTCCTACCACAATTTTGCTCATTCGCCTCAGAATTCTTCTGACTCTTCTAGAGTGGGTCAATCTAACTAGCTAATGAAGGCAAGTCTGTATCTATGAGTAAGACAGTGAACATTTGTTTGTTTGTTTTTTGTGTGTGTGTGCATGTACCGTCAAATCAGATCTGACTGGTACAAGAGGAGATTGTCCCTCCTTCCCCGGCAGAGCATCTGGTGGATTCGAACTGTGCACCTCTGGGATTGTAGTTGCAGTTCCTTGCCACTAGGCCACCAGAGCTCCCCGACAGTGAACATTTGTAAGTTTTGAAAATTACGGTGAGATAAGTTGGAGAGAAGAGATAGATGTAAACTCACTGCCTTCAGGTTGATTCTGACTCAGTGATTCTCCATCAGGTTTTCAAGACTGTAAGTCTTTATGGGAGGAGACCACCTGGCTTTCTTCCAGATATCATAGAAGGATTTAAACTGCTGATCTTTTGGTTAGCAGTCTTGACCCATTAGCATTGTGCCAATTAGGCTCCTTAAGGTGGCCTTCTTGTTGTTGTTACAGTTCTCTGTGACTTCTAGTGACCCTGTGCACAATAGCCTTGAACCCTGCCCTATCCTGAGCCAATTGCAGTGTCTCCAACACACCTACTTCTATTATCCCAGTCACTAGGTCAATCCATATCATCCAGAGGCATCTTTTCATCCAGGGTCATCTTTTGGCACAGTCCCTCCACCCATCTGAGCATTTTGTCCTTTTCTAAGGACTGATCCTTGCTGGCAACATGTCCACAGTATGTCAGACAGAGCTTCAAAATCCTTACCTCCAAAGAGCAACTTGGTTTCACTCTCTTCAGGACAGACCTGTTTGTTCTCTTAGCAGTCCATGATAAGTTCAGTACTCTTCTCCGCACCAGAACTCAAAGACATCAATTCTTCTTCTGTCATCCTTAGTAATTCTACAGCTGTCTGATGTGTAGCAAGTAATTGTGAAGACCACGGCCTGGATCAGGGGCATCCTCGATTGATATCACTGCTCTTCAGCACTCTGGAGAGGTCCCTGATAGCAAATTGTCCTAATGCAATCTGTCTTTTGATTTCCTTACTGCTGGTGCCAAGAGTTTTGATTGTGAATCGAGCAAGCTGGAATTGTTAACAACCGCAGTCTCTTCTCCATTTATCAGGATGCTGCCAGTTAACCCAGTGGTGAGAATCTTTGTTTTCTTGATGTTGAGCTTCAATCCATATTGAAGACTGAAGTCCTTGGCCTTCTGTAGCAAGCACTTCAGTTGTGATGAATTCTCTAGTTCCAAGATCTAGAAATAGTGTTGACAAACCAAAATATATATTTAAAAGCTTCTCTCTTTTCATTTCTGTCTGAATATCTATATATTTGCCTAAGAAATATTTCTCAACCTCTCTGGAATATTCTAGGTTAATGAAAAAGTCTAAAAATAAGACCACAAGCTCTTGATGCTTAGGGTTTATATAAAAGATTGTCCTGCTGTGGCTTTGAGAGCATGACCTCATCTCATCCTGGTTACAACTCTATATGTGTGACTACGAAGCCCTAATGCCATAAAGAATGTGGTACCAAGGAGTCGACGCAATCTACAAGCTAGAAAGACATCTTGATTGAATTAGTGTCAAGGGGGCTGAGCTGGGCTAGGGCGAAAGGCAAGTGACACAAAGGGTGTTTTGAGGAGTCCTGCAGTGCTTATGGAGAATGAATGTTCTCGTTAAGTACGGCCATGACCTGCAGCTCCATACATGCCAGAGACACAGCTCAATTGTCCCAGGAGCTGGGGGGAAGGGGGAACGGGCGGAGAAGCCAGCCAATGCCAAGCTCTTCCTGTCTGGTAGGGAGAACCATTCCGCATGGAGAGGCTGGAATCCAGGAAGGCTGATGCTTTCTTTTTGCTGAAACTTTGGCAAACAGGGTTTTTTTCCCACAAAGATTTACAATCTATCCATCTGTAGAGCAGCTGATGTACTTGAACTGTCAGCCTTTTCATTGTTATTGTTGTTGTTGTTGTTAAGTGCCGTTGAGTCGAGTACAACTCATAGTGACCCTACGAGCGAAAGATCTGAACACTATCCTGTCCTATTCTATCCTCACACTTCCTGACACACAAGAACCCATCGCTGCTGTCACTGCATCAGTCCACCTGGTCAAGGGTCTTCCTCTCCTTCATCGACCCTCCCCCCTTCCCAGCATCATGTCCTTCTCCAAGGAATAGCCCCTCCTAGCAACATTCCCAAAGTATGTGAGGTGAAGCCTCATCATTCTTGCCTCCAAAGAGTACTCTGGCTGTACCCTCTACAAGACATGTCTGTTTGTTTTCTTGGCCATCCATGGGATGTTCAGTGTTCTTCTCCAATACCACAGCTGAAAGGGATTCATTCTTCTGTCATCCTTATTCACTGTCCAGCTCTCAGATGCATAACAAGTGATCAGAAAGACTATGACCTGAATCAGGTGCACCTTAGTACTTAAACTGTCGTCATTACTCCTCAATAACTTGGAGAGATCCCTAACTGCAGATTTTCCTCTGGCAATGTGTCCCTTATTTCTTGTCTGCTAGTACTAAAGACGTTAATAATGGATCCAAGCAAGATGAAGCTGTTGACACTTTTAATCTCTCCTCCATCCATCATGATGTTGCCTCTTGGTCCACTGGTAAGAATTTTTGTTTTCTTGACACTGAGATGCAATCCATACTAAAGGCTGAATTCTTGATCTTCTGCAATGAATGCATCAAGTCCTCCTTATTTTCATCAAACAAGGTTGTGTCATCTGCATTACTCCGGTTATTGATGAGTCTCCCTTCAGTCCTGATGCCATATTCCTTCTCGAATAATTTGTTTAGCACACAGATTAAATAGAGAATACAATCCTGATGCACTCACATTTTAATTTTAAACCGTGCAGTGTTCTCCTGCTCTGTTCATACAACAGCCTCCTGGTCCAGATATGAATTTTACATGAGCAATAACCTTTTCCAAGCCTGGAAGCAGGAGTGGCATCCACTTCCGAAATGGCTTGCCTCCATAACTCTATGTATGAACAGTGCTCACGCCTTTGGTTCATAGGGTCACTATGCGTCGTATACGATGCGACAGCACCTAACAACAACATAACCTTTTCATTAATAGTGAAATATATAATGTTGTGAATCACCAGGGCTGCTCATACTTATCCTTTTAAAATATATTTATTCATGCTTTTGGCAGTATATGGTGTTGTTAGGTGCCACTGAGTCGACTGTGACTCAGAGCAGCACTATTAATGGATCTGAACCTGCCCTATCCTGTGCCATCCTAATCATCTCTAATACTCCAGCTCATTATTGAAATCACTGCACCAGTCTATCTTGTTGAAGATCTTCGTCTCTTTTGCTGACCCTCCACCTGTCCAAACATGATATCTTTTTTTCTAAAGATTTACTTCTCCTAACAACAAGTCCAAAGTATGTGAGACAAAATTTCACCATCTTTGCCACTGCAGAAACCTTGGTTGTTACTTTTCTCCAAGACAGATGTGTTTGTTCTTTTGGCTGTTCATAGGATATTCAGTACTCTTAACACCATAGCTCAAGGGAATCTTATTTCATTCTGTCATCCTTAATCATTGTACAACTTTCAGATGTATAGCAAGTAATTGAAAAGATCAGGCTTGAATAATGTGTACCTTAATCTTCATACTAACAACGTTGCTCCTCAGCACAGAGGAGAGGTCTTTGACAGCATATTTTCCCAATGCAACATGTCTGAATTTCTTGACTGCTGTTGCCAAGGGATCTAAGCAAGATACTGAAACTTCAATCTTTTCTTCATCTATCATGATGTTGGTCTCTCAGCTCTCTGATGCATAACAAGTGATTGAAAAGACCATGCCCTGAATCAAGTGTACCTTTGTCTTCAAACTGACATCATTGCTTCTCAGTAATTTGAAGAGGTCCCTGACAACAGACTTGCCCAGTGTGATACATCTCTTGATCCCCTTACTGCTGATACCAAGTGTTTTGATTGTGAATCCAAGTAAGATAAAATGTTGACAGTTTTCAATCTTTTCTCCATCTACCATGGTGTTTCTTTTGGTCCAGTGAGAATTTTTGTTTTCTTGATGTTGAAATGCAGTCGAAATTGAAGGCTATGGTAGTCTCTGGTCTTCTGCATCAAGAGCTTCAAGTCCTCCTCACTTTCAGCAGGTAAGAATTTCATCCACATAACACAGGTTATTGAGTCTTCCTCCAATCCTGATCCCACATTCTTCTTCATAGAATCCGGCTTCTCAAATAATTTCTTCAGCATACAAAATGAATAGGTATGGAGAAAGGATACAACCCTGAAGCATACCCTTTTAAATTTTATTTTTCTTGTTCTTTTGGAACAGCAGCTTCTTGGTCTAGGTATAAGTTTCATATGAGCACAGTTAACACGTTGCTACAAATGACGGCGAATGTGTTTCTAAGCACGGTCGTCAATTTAAAAAGTGTGCGGCAACATGTTAAGTGTTCTGGGCTACCCATTCTTTCTTGTCAGTGTTAACCATAATTTGTTATGCACACAGTTAGATCCCTTTACATAGTTAATAAAGCACCAATAGGCATTCTTCTAGAATTCTTTTTCAGCCAGGATCCTTCTAACATCAGCAGTGATATCCCTGATGCCACAACCTCTTCTAAACCCAGCCTGAACTTAGGTCACTTCTCTGTCAGTGTACTGTTTTAGCTGGTTTTTGGATGATTTTCAATATTTTGCTTGCATGTGATAGTAATGATATCGTTCAATGATTTCCACATTCTATTGGATCACCTTTCTTGGGAATGGGAGCAAATATGGCTCTCTTCCAGTCAGTCAGCTTGGCAGCTGTCCTCCAATGTTCCTGGCATAGACTAGTGAACATATCCGGGCTTCATCTGTTACTTGAAACATGTCAATTTGTATCCCATCAATTCCTGGAGCCTTATTTTTCTGTCAGTGCTTTCAGTGCAGCTTGAACATCTTCCTTCATTGCCATTGGCTCTTGGTCATATGGTACTTTCTGATAGATTTCAGTGATGGTCAGTTCTTTTTCTTACAATGGCTCAGAGTATTCCCTTCATCTTTGTTTGATGTTTCATAGATCGTTCAAGATTTTGCCTACAGCATCTCTCAGTATTAGAACTTGAGGCTTGAATTTGTTTTTCAGTTCTTTAAACTTCAGAAATGTTCTTTACTTTATATCTTCCAATTCCAGCTCTCTGCACATTCCACACATTCCATTATAATACCTTGCTTTGTTTAGAAAAACTAGCCACTGTCAACACAATGGTGCATAGTTCTATTCTTACATATATGGAGGTACCCTAAGTCAGAATGGACTCAACAGCAGCTTGTGGTTGTGGTGGCAGTTATGGTGAGCCTTCAGTACAAGAGCAGGAGCCCATACAAGTGTAGCAGAACCAGGAAGAATGGAAAGAAGGAGACAAATGTTAGCTTGTCATATGGACAATCTAGTCATATCCTGGGAGGAAAATCAACAGGGTGAGGCCATTCACTGGAGAAATCAGTGATGACGTCTTTCCTATTTGGTGTTTCTCTCACTTAGGAAAGACTAGTGTGTTGTTAAGGAATTTGAAATGGCTGGTAAAGCTGACGTTTTCACGTATGAGCTGGGAACTAGATGTCAGTACCTTCCTCAGATCCTCCCTGACCCCTATGACTGGCTCACTTCATTGCTTTCCAGTCAGGACCAACTCATAGCTGACTCTTGAGTGGATTTCCAAAAGCCATAAATCACAGGGAAGGACTGCCCATCTTTCCCCTGAGGAGCAATGGGTACGTTACAACTCCCTGCCTTTGCGTTGGCTGTAGAACTTCTTAACACTACGCCACCAGAGCTCCAAATAAGGCTTCAATCTGTGCTCATTCTTAGAGCTCAGTGTGGAATTTGTTCCTCTGGTGGGTTTTGGGATCACCAGGGAGTCCCTGAGATTTGAATCTACATCTTCAAATAACTTTAGCTAATTTTAAAATTGCCCCCTTTTTTGACGTAAGTTCACAATCTCTTCCTACTTTTTTTAAAAGCCCTAAGGAAGTACTGAGGAACCATAGTTAAAACCTTAGGTTTGCTTCTCTATTGTTCACCAGAACGATTTGTTTATCCTGTCTTAGGAAATGCGTAACTTCAAAACATGAATATGGTATGGCTTCACTTACACCAACTTTCCGTACACGTATTCAGACAAAGCATATTTAACTACTTATTAGATGTACAGGATTGTACTGGTGTAGACTACAGAGAAGCATAATATAACCTCTGGCTTCAGAAGCTCAAATTTCAGAGTTAGGCATCTAGAAATAGTGGTGGTTTTATGTGCTGTTGGCTCAATTACGACTTACAGTGACCCTATGCTCAGTAGCTCTTAACTCTGCCCCATCCTGAGCCAGTCTCACTATCTCTGACAGAATCTACTGCTATTCACCCAGTTAATGTGTCATTCAATCTCATCTAGGTTCTTTCTCCCTGTGCTGACCCTCCACATTCCAAGCATGTTGTCCTTCAGGGACTGGTCCTTCCTGGCAACCTGGCCAGATTATATGAGACAGAATTTCAAAATCCTTACCTCCAAAGACTAACTTGGCTTCACCCTCTCCAGGACCGACCTGTTTGTTCTTTTGGCAATCCGTGATGTGTTTGATATTCTTCTCCAGCACTACAACTCAAAGGCATCAGTTCTTCCCTTGTCATCCTTCCTTAGTCATTTTTCCTCTCTGATGCATAGCAAGTAATTGTGAAGACCATGGCCTGGATTAGGTGTACCTTAGTTTCTATACTGACATCATTGCTCTTCAGCACCCTGGAAAGGCCTGACAGCCGAGTTTCCCAAAGCAACTCGTCTTTTGATTTCCTGACTGTTGGTACGAAGAGTGTTGATTGTGGATCCGAGCAGGATAGACTAGGTTTTTTGGACAAAGCTTTCTGCTACATTGGAGCTTCTTTTGCCTCCATGAGATATCTGTCTTTCTGGAAAAGGGCACAGCAAACCAAGAATCTGAGTAGATCTTGTATTTGATTCATTGAGTTAACAGGGCAAAAACTGGAATTTAAGACCAAGGGTGAGGAGAAGGCACTAGCCCATTGCAAGTTAGTTCTGACTCATAGTTGCCCACCTTTGAGTTTCTAAAACTGTAAATACTCATGGGAAGAAACTGCTCATCTTTCTCCCTTGGAGTGGCTGGTGGCTTTAAACTACCAACTTTTAATTAGCAGCCCTGTATGTTAAAACTCTATGCTGCCAGTACCTCCCTCCCCACCCCTAGACTGTAGAGTGCCAAATATACTCAATTCAGAAGTGAGGGGAAAGCAGTAATAGATTAGTCCTCAAAGGAATTGGAGCCTAGCTTCAAATCATCTTAATCTCTAAATGGATTAAGGTGATCTCGGATAACTAGCGGCTAGAAGCGAATGTAAATCCTCTCCAGAGAGAGATACTGTTATCCTAGATGTGATAGATGTCTGCAGTTTTTCATATACAGAGTTTGGCACTCAGTTTACAGACAAAATATGTGACAAAAAAGTGAGAGAAACAAATTCACATGAGATCCATATAATGGTGTTAATCGGAAACTTTAGCTATGTGTAGGGTGTGTATGAAATGAAATAATCATAGAAAATTGGAAATTAAAAATAAAGATGTAAGCAACTCCAATGGGATCAAAGACCTCACTATAAGAACTAAAATGATGAAGGTCTTAGAAGAAAATAATGGTAATTCCACATGACCTTGGATTAGATATGATGCCCAAAATCCCAAGCAATGAAAGGAAGGAAAAAAATAGATTGACCTTTGTAAAAATTAAAATATTTATGCATATAAAAGGCATAACCAAGAAAGTGAAAAGCCTGGAGAATTCAAGGAAATATTTAGAAATTATATCCCAGTATTCAGAGTTTTCTGAAATTCTATGAACATGGAGAAACGACCAAAGTTATTCAAGTGTTCAGGTCTTTCGTTCATAGGATTGCTATGAGTCGTCTACGACTTGATGGCACTTAACAAGAACAATTTAGAGTATGTAGGGAATTCTTCCAGTTCAGCAGAAAGAAAATCAATCCAATTTTAAAATGGGCAAAGACTTGAACAGATAGACATTTCTCCAAAGGAGATTCATAGAGGGCCAACAAAGAGTTGGAGTAATATTCAACATCATTAGAAAAATACAGATCAAAACAGTGAAACCCAACAAAGATAGTGATGATAAAAATCAAACAAAATAGAGTTAAATGCAGAAAATATTATTAGGGAGAAACAGAGCTATATATAATAACAAAAGATACAAATTACTAGGAAGAAATAAGACTTAATAATACGGCCTAAAAAATAGATAAATAAAAATGGCCAGATTTACGGATAGTGGTATACCATTATCATCCCTAAAAGATTGTCTTAGTAAATGATCCAGACCAAAAGAAAAGGAAAAAAAATCAGTAAAGATACAAATGATTTAGAAACCACAATTGACACTCTTGACCAAAGTAGCCAAGCCTGGATGAGAAATCAGAAGTGGAGGACAAAAATCTATTTCAAACTCCTTATAATTACATGTTTGGGTTTTTCTTTCTTCTTAAAAATGAAAGTAAAGTACTAGCAAAAGGGAAGCTGCCTTCCCCCAGGGATACAGCTTTCTCAAGGCCATGTGGACCATGCCTGGTGGGACTGGCTGCCCATGTGATTAGCATAGACAGGGACGGGAGACAAGAAACCACCACTGTAGCTAAAGAAAGCTGATCCAGAATAAAATTTCTATTCCAGGTCCACGGAAGTGCATTCACATACTCTCTGTCCCCCAAGAACTCTACTCAAGTCTCTCCTAAAGTTGGCATTATGCCCCAGTTAGATCCACCTTTGGCAACTTGGGGTGTCAAAGAACTGTTTTCTTCATATTTGACCCTCTGGATCCTCTTTCCCTACTCTGACATTGGGATTCTAAGACAATTCCAACAATCCTGAAACTGTACAGAGCTCTCAAGGCATTGGCTTTGCTGATCAAGTATTTAATCAGCAATGTTACCAGTGCCCCAGGCATTTCCTGTATGGGTGCTACTGACTGTTTTACTTCCTCCCAGTCTGCTGCCTCCTCTTGGTGTTGATACTGCCAACTTGCAGATGAGCTCTATTAAGTCCTCTTTTTCCCAGGCTTCTCCAGAGCCAGCCATCTGGGAGCCACACACACCTTCTCCCCCGCCCCCAGTGCAGGAAACTCCTTCTTATAGCAGAGCCTGTCTTTGTTGCAAGCCCTTATCATTAGGTCTCCCTTTTCTCTCTGGTTCCAAGCCAGTGGTTGTTTTCCCTCCTGAGTTCATTTTATGGCTGCTGAGAGATTTTAGACTCTCGTGTTGCCTGTTTGCCATTGTTTCTTTTGTCCCCTGCGTCTCGTCTCCGACTGCACAAGGATGCCCGCAGTCACCTAGACAGCATTTCTGTCTGCATTGTCCTCTGTGAGAGGTGGGACAAACACCGTGGTCTTAGGAATGACCTGACGAAGTGCTTTGGCATGAGCCATCAGGACCTGAGAAAACAGGCTCCTACTCAAACCCTTTTCCAGAAGAGTAAAAGAGAGATGGCATTGCTGAGGAAACAATCACTGTGGTGGTTTGGAAAACGAAGCCTCAAATTTGATTGTCTCATCAGAAGGGTTGCTGCTGTTGGTTTGTTTTCTTGCTGTTAGAATAGGCCATTCTAAGATAGTGGAACAACCATGGGAAGAACATTCAAAATGGTTTAGAACTATATTTCAGACTGCACCATCAGAGATCATATGGGAGCATCAGGTCTTTAGGCCCTTTCTGCCTGGCCGCTGCCCCCTTCATTGAGGCTCAGTCTTGTCCAGATTCTCTATTTCCCTGACAAGAGGCCTTGTTCAGTGCTAACAGCGCAGTGAGAGTCCTGGGTGAATCCATAGAGCTCGCTATCATGCCAAAGAATATATTTTCTCCCCAGGCCAGACAATTAATGAGTTTTCAGATCTGACTCCTCACACATTCTTAGGGCTTCCAGAGAGGCTTTAAGGATATGGCTTTCAGAAACAAGTGCCTTAGAAGGAGAATGGTCTTAGATTCAATTAAGGCAGAATTTGTAAGTGGCCACTTCGTCATCTATGACTTTGGGGGAGCCTCCTATCTATAAGCATTTCTTTTCTGACCCCAATTGAACAAATTCCACTTGTACAATGGAGACTAATGTTTTCTTCTTTACCTGGAAGAATAATAGAAAGTAATTCCATCCTAGTTTCCTTCTATTTCCTTTTTCTACTAGTGCACATCTACTTTTTACTCTTCCCTCAGAAAAAACACGTATGTCTCTCAGAGTTATCACTTTGGTTCTTACTGAAACTAGAGGCAAGAATAGATTGTGTAGTAGAGGAGACATAGAGGAAAATCACATATCATCTTCCCTCCTGGTTGCCAGAGCCCCCTGTCAGAGGGCTTTAGCTGCAGGGCTACCTAGAGCTAGTGTCTTGAGGTTGTCCCAGTCCCATCCATGTGAGCATTAACATTGGTTGAATGTCCCTGAAGAGGCAACACGTCCTGGTGGAAAGAGCACTCATATGCATGTTGAAAGAACTGGATTCTAATCTCTAGAATAACTAACCTCCATTGGGCATCTGCAAGTTACTGTTTTACAAACTTTCTATAAATTGTTTCAGTATTATCATCCTATTTTACACCTAATGGAAACTGAGATGTAAAGTGGTTAAATAATTTAACCAAGGTCTCCCAAGTGGGGCATGGAATCAGTCACATTCTACACCAGAGCCCCTGTGTTTAGCCCCATTCTAATGTGCTGTGTCTTGTCCTAGCGGGGGTGCTGAATAACTGTGTGAACTTAGAAAAAAACAATGCAATTCTGGGGGCACATCTGCAGACTGCAATTGGATGTTCATGTGAGTTACTTCTTAGGGAGTTTCCATTATTAATAATTTTTATAAACGGAGTGTAGCTTTATTTATTGTGCTCTTCTTATATGAAAAGGTAAGGAAACTGGAGACCTAGTGATAAGGAGCTGTGCTGCCAACCAGAGGCACGCAGATCAAACCCATCAGCTGCTCTGTGGGAGAAAGGTGGGCAGTCTGCTCCCATGCAGTCACAGCCTCTGAAAACCCACTAGAGGGTCAGTTGTGGGTCACTTCCGACTTGACTGCGACCTAACAGCACAAAATTTTCATTCCTTCAGCAACTATTTCATAGCTACTGTGTACAGAGTAGTTGGTGGAGTTCTTGCTTGTACAGAAAAGACACTTAAGAAAGTTAATGTTTTCCAATAGATGGTTTCGTGGTTTGGAGTTGTTCTTTGTTTCTCTGTGTGTATTTGTGGAGAGACAGTGTTTCAGATAATTAAACAGAAAGCTAATTGAGAAACTTTCTATTTTAAAAGATGAATTCCGAAGCAGGTATTAAGTCCTTGGTTTCTGACATTTTTTTAAAAAAGACATTGCTTTTGCTGCTGAAGAATTTACACCCACTAACTGGGTGCTAATGGAATTCAACAGTTATTTATTGAGTGCCTGTTGTGTACTAGAGACTGATCCGGATACCTGAGACACATCAGAGAGCAGACAAGTCCCTGCCTCCATGGAGCTTTCAGCCTAGCATTTATCACCACTTCACCTGCACGTTGACCTGAACAGGTCTGTACCTCAGCTGCCAGATGGGAGGAATATGCAGTCACTGGGTTACATGCTTGGTGTTCTGTAGATACCAAACAAGACCCTTGTCCTCCACCCCAACTGATCTGTTAGAGAGGACTGGATGTTGGTTTCTAATGAGAAATCACACTGGGAATGGAGGGTCAGGAGCTGGATTGTCTGCTGTGAGGTGGTGGTGGTGGTGGTGGTAGAAGGGCTGTGCAGGGCCTATGATGGCTTCACAGACTGCTGATGCTGCTGATGCTGCTTCTTGGTGGTTGCCTTGTTGCCAAGGTCCTTGGCTTTCTCTGTGGCTCCCAGTGCTGTTTCCTCTGCCTTTTCCTTGGCTTCCTTGGCAATTTAAACATGTCTCTTAGAAGGGGCTCCGCCTTTTAAGACACAGCTTGGCCAAACAAGATATTTTCAAAACCCTTCCGTTGTCTTAGTCACATTTGCTTTTAAACTGAGCCAGACCTAATTCCTGGACAGCTCTGGATACATCACACAAGCTTGAGGAGACCCAGGCTTCTTGGCCGATTTCAGTCCAACCACTGTTATCACCGTAAACACAACATTCTTCCACCACCTGTAAGGCTATGAGTACCGAATACCGCTGCCAGAAGGCAGTGAGCACTTAGTTCCAGGAACTCCAAGCATGCTCTGGCCCAGGAAATATTTCTCCATCCTCCTGGCTGGGAAGGGCTTAGCACCTATGAAATGAAGAGTGTGGAGCCCAGGAATCATGTGGAGGGCACGCCAGAGCTGTCTATGGATGCTGCTGCCAGGCTCACTCAGTCACATGTACCACACCCACGCTTCCCCTGCCATAAAGAGTAGTCAGGGAGCGCCACACCCATTACCTTCTGAGTGAACAACTACTAGTGAGATTTGTGTCTGTGCTACTTGAAGATAACTCAGGAGATTCTTTGAAAATGGAATGTGACTGCTTTGGGAGCCACTTACACTAAAGCAGTAACCTTATAACCTGAAGTGCTCATTAGTAACTTGGGCAAATTCAAGCAGAATAAGTTTTACTTTGCAATAGCTAGATTTCTTAACATTAGATAGTTCTAGAAAGTTGGGGGGAAATGACCTTAAACTGGCTTTACTTAAAACAAACAAACCAAACCCACGAATCACTACCATAAAGTTGCTTCCAATTCTTGGTGACCCTCCACCAGGCTGCAAAGGCTATAAATCGTAACAGGAGGAGACTGACAGTGTTTCTCCCACTAGTGAATTCAGACCACTGGAGACACCAGCACTATAACTAGCTACAAACTTCACCGCCATCCTGGATTTGGCTAGAATAGATTGTGCCCTGTTCAGTCTCACTCCCTGTACAATTGGAAGTCTTGTGTTCTGATGTGCTCAGACATTATATGGGTCCCCATCTCTCTCAGTAGGTTATAAATCTTTGAATGTTCTCCTTTGTACACAGCTGTATTTGCAGCCAAGCCATTAGTGTCTGACACATAATAAGTTCTGAAAATGGCGTGAGGGAAGGAGTGTCTGACTTTGTCTTACTTCATGGGATGGATGTGGAAGGAAGGCAAGAGAAATCCTGCTCAGCAACATCAACAGCTGATAATATCAATTTCTATGAGGTCAGACATACCTCAACCCTCCAAACCTTCTTTACCAACTGTGATACCAACTATCCCTCCAACAGGACTTACCACCTCTCTGCTGGGTTTGATAATTTGTTGTAATGGTCGTGTAAAAGTCACAGACAATACAAACTCTAGGGTTTATTAGGGAAGTAACAGATTACAGTTGAGCTTCAGCAGCAACTTGGGGTACAGTTCTTGGGCCAACACAGCCTCTTCTCAGCTGTGCCTGAAGACAACCTTCTCTCTGGCTGAGGCAGATGTTACAGGGCTCTCTTAGCTTTGCTAATCACAAGTGCCCAGTGGCACCCTAGCCCTCTGGTAAACTGAGGCCCAAAGGCTGTGGCTGCAGAAGTTGAAAAGCCTAGCTCCTCGGCAAGTGCATGGAGGCATCTTATTCCAGCAGCATGCGTCCACCAGAGGTGCTCAGCTTTCCCATGCTGTGGCCCAGTGAGCCCACAACTCTGATTTGTGTTGATATCTTCTTGTTGCTGCTGCCATTCTCTGTCACCATTGCTTACCATCACTCAGCATCGAGTGTGCACTACAGCTCTCTGGTTCCTGGATCAAAGTCTTTGGTCCAGAGGACACATTCGTATGTCTAACTCATCTCTCTTGATAGCAATGAAATAAACCCTCTTTCTGCTCCCGTGATGATTTGTGTTAAGACTTCCAGGATGGCAAAGCCAACTAATCCTCACTGTAGAGTCCTATCTACTGTATTTACATGGTCCTAGCCTGAAAGGGTGCATGTACTATATTTGCATTATTAGCAAATTAGCCAATTCCTTTAAGTGAGACACAAACTTCTCCTATTTGCATTATCTGACTAAGTCATGTGGTGACAGTTATAAAGATCATAGCTAGAATGGCCATATCAAATAATTTGCTGTACCAAATATGTGTTTGCTGATGGACTTTTTATCTCCCAGTCACTAAAATCCAGGCATTTCCCACCCTTGCTGGGATTTAGCAGCTGAATCTGTTTTGGGACATCTTATCAGCCTCTACAGGAGGCCAGCTTATTTAGCTCCTCTCTTGGTTGGGAGACTCTAGTCCTTAGCCTACTGCTTTCTCCAGTAAGTCCATAGTATACTTGATCCTTTTAAAACTTGGGTGTTAATAAATTGTAAAAGGAATTTATTGAGTTATGGCTAATATTTTAAGAATAGAAAATACTAGAATACACTGCCTATAAGTATTTTTATTGTAGATACGCACACATTAACCCACACTGTAGTGAATGTAGACAAAACAAGCATTTTTCAAACATTTCCATCATCTGACAATAAAAGCACTTCACGTGTCCCTGTTTGCAATTTAATACATTTGTATTTTATGCTATTTTAGGATTCTCTGGAGTGTAAGGAACCCAATCCTCCTAGAGCCTTCATGTGGCATCTTAACAAGTAAAAGAATGTTGGACAGAAAAGCCCCCTCTGCTTATGAGCTAATAGCATGCTTATGAGGGTGGCTGGGATGGACTCCAAACTTCATTCTTGAGCTCGCACTACTAGATCAGCACCCCTGAATACCTTATAGTTTGTAGCCCCACAGAGGGCCATCCATTTTGATGGGCTGAGTTGATTTGTGGTCAGACCAGATACCCTGCCCACTGTCACCTGCTACTGGCCCTGCCACTAAACAGTGACTGTTTTCAGCCCTGTCTCCCTCACCAAAAGCATTTCCTGAAACCCCAGTTTATGAAACTTGGCCTCTTTGAAGTGAGGAGAGAGTACCCTGAAACCATCACCCTCTGTCTGCTGCCAGAGCTCAGCATAGGGTTCGTATCCTTTCTTCCCAAATTTGTAAAAGTAAATTCCATTTTAAGCTGGATTTTGCAAACAGTTGGTCTCTGAAGTGTCTTTGGAGTGGGAGGGGAGTGCTAGCACTGGTGGAAGGAGATATGTGCCCTTGGAAATTAGATTCTTTTTTGGAAAACTGCTGACATAGGCTAATCAGCAAAGAACTAAATGACCCTACTGTTTCTACCTGCTGACAGACCCGGCCTTGGGACGGGGCTGAAATTAGCTCTCACCACATGGTGCAGCCATGCTGCTTTTTTTTTTTTTTAAATCTCCCCTTTCACATAAATAGGGGAGAATTTTGTGCCTGTCAGATAACATAGCTTTATATTGTATAAATGAGCAACAGCCTTCCTATATACTCCCAGCTTGGGAGACTCACTAATACTGATTTAAATAAATAGCTAAACAATCAAGCAGTCTTCCTTCTATAACTGGTGAAGTTTTGGGGGTTTGAGGAACCTCAGGAAATGTGTTGACGTAAAGTGGCCCTGAGGTGCGGTCAGCCTGGTGGCCCGGCAGCCTGGGGCCTTTTGGCATAGCCTGGTGTTTCCTTGTGGCTTGCGTTGCCCTATCCTTTACCATTTGTGTGTAAGTGAGGTGGCTTTCCAACACTCCCTAGTTCAGAGCTGAGGCTGAGCCTTCAGTTGTGTTGTCTGATGCTATTATCTGTAGCAAAGGAGGATTCCCTGCCATTTTGAGAGCACACAGAGGGCAGGAACAGTCTTCCAGTCAGCCCCGCCTCACAGGGGCAGAGTCGGGCCCCAGAGCAACACGCTCTGACCAAGCCTGCTTTGTGGTGAGTCTCAGAATAAAACTTCTCAGCCTTAACACACCATTTCACTTCCCACCCTGCAGAGTAAGCGCTGTTAACCACGCCACAGCTCTTTTCTAAATTTAGGCATTTTTTTTCCTTTTCCAGGCAAAGATTACTATACAAACATTTAAAAGAGAAAAAAACTTTGCCCAAAGTAATTTTTCTCTCCAACTTCTCTCTGGCTTCCTGCAATGTTTAGATGACTCATTCTCTTCCAAGAAATTTTAAAAAAAAGAGATGCAGACTGTGTGCTCGTGCACAAAGACCGCTCTGTAAATGCTGTTTCTTCTGTGCCTCGAACCCCTTTGCTTTATCTGAGGAGCGGAAAGGCACTGCCGTTTTCATTGTCCTGTGCTCTGCCTCATCAGGTTTGCTTGTTCCAGGGAGTCAATGCCCTCCTTGTCTTTGGGCGGGGCCCCAACAGCTTCCCTCTGTCAGTCCCTCAGCAGCAGCCAGCACGGAAAACTCCTCCTGGGGAGCACTGGGGCCATGCTCTCCCCCAAAGGCGCATGGTTATAGTTTCTGAATTACAGAACAGGGTGGGAAAGGAGAGGCTCTGGCCCTTCCCTGCCTCTTTTCCAGATCTGCACCCACTTGCTGGTGGCTTCATCACCCGTTTGAACTGAGCTGGCTGCACGTGCATTCCCTGTCCAGCCCCATAGTGCACACTGCAGGGCGCCCAGTCACAGCAGTAAGTCAGAATCGCTTCAGCAGCCTGTTCAAATAAACAGGGATAATAGTTGAATCCGTCCTTCTCCCAGCTAATCAGTACATGAAAGGAAACATCTGCCCGGGCTTAATTGTTATTTTATGGGTTATGCCGTCTCTGCTCCCACCCCAGCTCTGGGTAAAGCAACAGGGTAGATCAACAGGAGCCTATGCCTGCAACCTCCACCATTTAAAGAGTGTGGATGAGCCTGACGGGAGGAGCTGACCTGGAGGTGGGAGGGCAGGCCAGTGGGAAGGGATACAGTAGGTCGCTTCCTGACCAGGTTGCTGCTCTGGGGCCAGTGTTGAGTCATTTTGCCTCACTTCACGACGTGAGCCCCTTCTGCTTCTGTGGAGCTCAGCTTTCCTTATGATGGGAAGGAGGCTGGTGAGAAGGTTGGCATCAGAGGTGAAAGACTGGGACTTTTACAGTGTTGATTGAGGTCCTTGGAGGGATAGACTTGGGAAAGATAGACTTAAGGTTCTCAACAGATCCCTTGAAGCCATCTGTTTGTAGAGCATCTCAATATCTGAGAAGAACTTGCTTAGTAAATCATCTACTGTGTGATGTAAAACCACTCATAGTTGTACACCTACTACAGTGGATGGCGTCTAGATAACTAAGGACTGAAAAATCCAGGTGGAAGAGCATGTAGAACTATTAGAAGACAGATTGGAAAAGACTTTAAGACTCTGTTAACTGAAGCCGTCCATTTTGTGGAAGCAAAAGCTATTCGCCAGGTTGTCAACAAAATTGTCTACTTGACGGCAGAAGAGCTGGGAATAGAAAATCTTCTGATTGCTAGTTCAGACCAACCAGTGGCTCTGTGGGAGGGCGATATGGGACCATCTGCTTCCTTAACAACTGATGGCCTTGGAAGTGCTCTGGGGCCATTGTACTCTGTCCTATGGGATTGGTAAGAGTTGACATTGAGTATATTGCTCAGTGGCAGTGGGTATATTGCTACTGGTGGTATTGTAAATTGGTACCATTTTCTCAAGAGCAGTTTAATTGTATAAATGAGTAGTCTAGAGAGTAAATGCCCCTTTTCTGTGGGTGAGACCTCGGCAGCATTCTTTCTCTGTCCATCCTTCCACAGCAGGTAGCACGGAAGCCCCTCCTAGGATGCTGGAGTCATGCATTACCCCCAAAGGCACATGTTTAAGGTTTATGAATTAGAGAGAACAGATGGGTAATTCAGGGGGAAAGAATGAAAGATGTGTGCATAGATTACATACAAAGTAATTTACTGCGGTGGTGTTTTTATTACAAAAAATTGGGAGCGAAGGACACGTCCAAAAACAGGAGCTACATAAATAAAAAGCATTATAGTCTTTGAGAAGAGCAACTTAGGAAAATATTTACACATACGTTTAAGTAGAATAGTCATAAAACTCTGTGTGTTTGTATGTGTGTGTGTCTGTATGTAATGCAATTCCAATTTGGTAAAAATAATGAGAGAGAGATTAGAAGAATATACTTCAAAGTAATGCATGTAAATTTTTTTTTCTAGTGTAAGAATTAGGAAATTTTTTTCTTTTAGTCCTTTTAAAAATTTCCTTATTTATTACAGTAAATGAACACAGTGAAACCTGTGAAAAACAGAACTGGATGAGAACTGTCTTCTGTTTTTATTAAGTATCTCAAATTTTGCATCTTTAACGGGGTGCAGTCACCAATTTTCTTTCATTCTCTGTTCAGTGGGAAATGTTTGAGTTTTTCTTTCCTGCTTTCATAGGTTTTAATAATATCATAGTATTTTCATTATCAGGAGAAATAATAAAGTCATGCATCTTGAAAAAGGAGTCTTAAATCAAAAAGACAAATTGTTATTTGAATGAAAGTTTACAGAGCAAATTGGTGTTCCATTTAATAATTCATATGCATTATGTTTTGTGATGCTAATGACAGTCCTTGCTTTGTGGCAGCACTATTCCCAGTTTTTCCTTGTGTGTCCTGTTTCCATTTATTCTTTCCTATACATTCTTATCTTCTGAGCTTTATCCCTGGGCAAACTAGTGTCCTTGAATTGTATATGATTGATTGTTCTAAGGAGTGTATTTATTCCTCCCTGATGTTCAACTGATCGCCTTGCAGATTTATCTATTACTTGGCTGGAAGTTGAGTCATGAGGATGATTTTAGTAACAGGCTTGAAGACCCAGGGCTATCATCTTGGGCAGTCTCTCTCCAGTCAGTCATAATGATTGTGTTCTGACCATATAAGACATCTTCCTTTTTTTATTTGCCTGGGTCCTGAACTATGCCTAGCAGTCTTGCACCTTCTGTTAGAAACATGTTGTTGGTTTCTGAGTACTTAGTAAAGGATTGGAAGGAGCTGACAGGAGATGACTCAGAGGCTTCCCTTCTCAGTGACCCAGTAATGCCAATCAGTGTTATCCCCTGTTCCCTTGGGCTTGGCATGAATCACTGCAGAAGGTGTAGCTCTTCCTTCCTTCCTTCCTTCTTCCTTCTTCCTCATACTGTCTATATCCTGCTCTGCGATAGTCACCTGCATAGATGCCAGTCCTGGGTGGTGGCAGTTAAGACTCTGAGAGCCATCACTGTTCATGACTAATTAGTTAGAAATGCCTCACTGTAGATTATCAATATTGAAAGTAAGCTGGCAGCCTGTCTTTACTCAGGTGCTATTGTTTAAGGCGTTGGGGGCCAAAATAAGGAAAATGAAAGGTATAATTCCTTCCTCCCTGGCGTTTCCTATTCTGTTAGGTATTTGAAATCCTTATAACTATCTTCTATCTTGATTCTATTTCACGCCTTACCTCGTTCTCCAGCCCGCTGGAGGGCTTGACTCTGTGTATCTGAGAAAACATGTTCCTCCTAACAACAATTGCTGGGTAGGATGTGGCTTCCAGGCCTGCTCTCTGGGGACCATTTAAAAAACCAAAGACTTCAACCCTTTCCCCATCCACACAATTGCCTTGCTAAGCTATGGAAGGGGCACATTTTATTTTATTAAAACTCTGTGAGTAATCTGACCATAATTGGGCCTGATGTGAGTGGTTATCTGATTTGCCAGGTTAAATAATGGTCCTTAATTGAGTCTGGGTTGTTTGTAGAACCAGGGCTGCTCTTGCCTGGGCTGTCCCCTCCTTCTGTTTCCCAATTAACCCTCATTCCTCTTTCCTTGCAGAGTAAAGAAGTTGGCCAGCAGCTCCAAGACGATTTGATGAAGGTCCTGAACGAGCTATACTCGGTAAATCAGATGGGCTGCTTTGCTCACTAACAACCAGAGGGAAGCCGCGTTTGGCAGCTTGTGACCACGTCACGTCAGTAAGAGGACAGAGCTGACGCTGAGGACTTGCCTTATAACCCCACTGGGGGTGACCCCACCCTTCTGGACTTTTCACACTTTCACATGCAAACTCAAATGATCCAAGACATCCTTTCCACAAACAAGATTCCTCCTCAGCTGTGAAAGTTCACCTTGGTTCCATTTGAACCAAAAATCCCACACACAACTGACACCATTAGCCCTGGGACCCAAAGCAAAGGGCAAAGTGCATAAACCTATTGCACTATTAATGCATTCGTGATGCTAAGAATTTACTGAAGCTTTTGCATCAGATCTTGAGTTGATCTGCCAGTTTAGGACTAGTGCAGTGTTCTGGAGGGAAGCACGGTTTAAAATGCCCCCAGTATCAAGGGCCTGTTCAGGCAAAGAGAGCTTTGCATCAGCTCCCTGGGGTTTTGTCAAGGCCAAGCCTCCGTGGAGGAGCAGGCTGCCGGCCTGGAGCAGAGGACACAGTTGGCTCCCAACTGGCTTGTGCTCCAGGCACGTGATGCCTGTGGCTGATGCGTGTTTCTTTATGTGCTGGGAGGTGGTGGTGGTGATTTTTCCTTCAGCCATGTTTCATTAATTACATGTTAACAGACACTCAGGCACATACTGTCTCACGCACACATGCACACACCCCCAAGGAAGTGTCTGTTGCTGTACAGCAAGGGCCTTCCTGGGACCCTGTCTCTGGCTGGGCCATGCCTGCCCTTTGTGTCATCCCCCAGGATTGTCCCATCCTGTTTTGGAGATGAAATTGCTTTCCCGTGTTAACTCGCTTATTCACTGCTGCCTTTTTTTTTTTTTTTTGGCTCACAGGAAGAACAGGCACTGGTGACATGCAACATAGGCATGTGGGATCAGAGAATTCCATGTTCTTGATCCAAGCACTTAGGTGTGGCCCTTTTGTCATGGCAACGAGTTAAGCAAGTAAATATGGCAGTGTAGTCATCTGACTTGTCTCCAGTGATGCTCAGCTTGTTTTGGATTTCTGCTCTGTAACCTCGTGTGTTCCAAAGCCAAGGAGATAGAGGTGCCCTTTGGTGGAGCGCCCACATTTTCCTTTCTCTCAGTTGAAGTTTAAAAGACTTTGTACAAACATAATGTACAGATGGGAACCATTTTCAGGCTGGTTCAGTTTCTTGAAACCTTGACCCCTTGGCTTTTTCATGCCTGGCTTCTGCTTTTTCATTTCCGAGCCTCTTTGAGGCACCAAGAAGAGCCATTATTCCCTTCCCCAGGCTAAGGAGCCACTAAGATAGAAAATGCCACGTGTCGTCTTTATTAGAATCCTTTTCTTGTCCCTTAAACACCTTGGGCCTCTGCTGTTAGCATCTGTTTCTGGGGAGCAGTAGGCTGGATGACCAGCAAGCCTCAGACCAGCTCAAACTCAGTGTGTCACTGCAGACAGTGGAGGAAGAAGCACTTCCAGGGATTTTGCTGAAGAAAATCTTAACTCTCCTAATATGAAGTCTTTTTTTTCTTTAAGTGTGGAGTTCTAATTTGTGTTGGAATGAGAGAAAAAATTCTAGAACTTGTTTTTTGGGCCTGAGAAAGGCCTGACTGGCTTAGTTTTTAGGCAATCCGGTGTTGGCCGCTTGCTCTGCTGGCCACTGTGAGACCACAACCTGTTTGACTTAATTCAGAGGGAGGGTTGGCTAGGCATAGCGTCTTCTGCCATAAAGTAAATTGGTTGCAAGCTTTCATAATCTATCCAAGACCAAAATGGAAAATTGGTGTTTTCCCTGTCGGAACCAATGTAAATGAGACTAAAAAGTCAAGAATACGGGGAAGTTTCAGAGAAGGCAGAGCGGGCAGGGTGGTCCTGCTGCCAGGTGACCTTGCCTCCCACAGGCCCTTGGCAATGTCTGGAGACGTTTTTAATTGTCACAACTTGAGGGAGGGTAGGGTTCTGGCATTTAATAGAAAAGAGTCCAGGGATGTGGCTCAAATTTTGCAGAATTAATAAGCCCAAAATAGTCATGCCAAGATTAAGAAATTCTGATCTCGTGATAGAGAGATCCCTTAATTAAGCAACCTGGTTCTTACCCTATTTTGACTAGCTATGTGATTTGAGGGGATAACCCTAATCTCTATGATCCTCTAATACTCTATGTATTTCATCTGCGTATTCTCTGACATTTAGGGTAATTGAGGAGTCATCCTTCCTGAAATAGCATCCTAGACTTAAGAGTTAAATGAGTTGGCAGATTCTGCAGAACATCAGCAGGTTCAGGGAATAGAGTCCCATCATCTGGAAGGCAAGATAACCCTTGGACTGGTCCTAATAAAACAAAAAGCCAAACCTACCACTTTGAGTTGATTCCACCCCATGGTGACCCTCCGTTGGATTTTCCAGGCTGTAAATCTTTATAGGAGTCACTGCCTAGCTTTCTCCCAAGGAGCAGCTGGTGGGTTCAAACTAACTCCTTTTCAGTTATCAGCCCAACACTTAACCTACTACTACATCACCAAGACCATGGCATTAGAATGACTATCTTGGTTCACTGGGACTGAGAAGTTTCCTGAGACACAAAGTTTTCAGAGCTGAAACTGGGAAAGTCCTGGGTAACCACATTTTGTCACCCTATGTGAGTTTCATCAAGGAGGAAGTTGGACTTCTGTATACTATCTTTGGAAAGTATATACTGGCTGTATACACTCCCTCTCAAAAGCATTAGAAGACAGCTTTGGGAAGTCAAGGAAGGTATATTGTTTCGGTGACCCTGTGGGCAGTCGAAGTTATTTGTGGGCCCTGGAAAAAAGAGAGCTATTCTTTCCGTTTCTGCTTACCTCACATCTAACCTTAGCGTACACAAGTACTTCTTTTTGGGAGACTGATTGCTTAAGGGCCAGTAATTTAAGTACTTTTGAACCTTGATAATCCATGGGGCCCAGGTGTTACCAAACAAAGAGGCTGTTGGCAGGAGTTCCAGATTCCCACCCTAAGTGGCCAGCTGCCCCTCTGCACCTTCCTCTTTTCAGCCTGAAGGGCCTTTCATTTCCCTGACTTGGCATTCTGTGCCAGGGCCCACTTCCCACAGCTGCCATTCAGAGAGCAAGGCCAGTGAGCAGTTCCCCACGTGTTCCCCCCCATCTTAGCCACGTGCCAACCAGCCCTCTCCCCAAGATGAGCTGGGTGGTTTGGAGGCCAGAGCTTAAGTGGTTTTCATATTCCGACTGATGCCCCAGGAATGCCTTTCAAATTGGGGCGCGCTCCCTCCCAAAGAGCTGTGCAGTTCCCTGCCTCAGTTATACTCAGAGCTTTGTCTGGAATCGCTCCATAGCCTCCCACAGGAAGGAGAATGTGTAGAGGAACTGAAGCCACATAACCTGGCTGAGTGTAAGGAGTCGTCCAGGAAGCTCTAAGAGTCCAGAGAGGAAGAAGAGATGTTGTAACAGTCTGGGCTGTTTCTGCTCCTAGAGGTGCTAGATAGATAACTACCGTCCGTGACCCCTTGGCCTGCTGTGCAACAGGAGACAACAGTTTCCCCGTCTTGCATCTTCCTCATGATCACTGGCATGTTCAAGGTCATGGTTGTGCCAGTGCATTTCCTTCAGGCTCTCATCACCCTTGCTCTAGCCACCTGCCTCACCAGACATGCTGAGCTAATGATTGGTTGCTTCTGATGACATGTCCAAAGCAAACTAGTTGGACAGTGTTCTGCCATCATCTATAGGGTTTTCATGAGCTGATTTTTAGGAGTAGATCACCAGGCCTTTCTTCCTGGTCTTAGTTTGGAAACGCCACTAAAACATGACCCTGCTGGTATTTTAAATAGCAGCGGCCTACTTTCTAGTTCTACAAACTGACAGACTGGTGGTGGTTCACTTTTTTTATTTCTCCTGAATATATACATCCCTTGACTGTCTGCTGGAGGAGCCACTTCAGACTGGTATTTAGCATGTTTCCTTGAAACAATGGCAATTTCAGCTCTGCTTGCCTGTTTGTCCTTGGCGTGGGGCATTAGGGATACACAGAAAAATAAGAGATATCCCTGAATTTAAATAATGGAAATCTTCTACATTTGTTTGCCAATTGCTCCTTCCTGTCCCCCACCGGTATTTTTATTAACATGCTGTGCTAATTTTTCACGGCAACAGGTAAAAAACATTAACATAGCACTTGTGAGGTTTGCAGACATAGAAGTGGGCAGGTGATATCTGCATAAAAGTGCATTAAACCATCAAGGAAAATAGGAGGTGAAAAGTACTATTTTCACTTGTGCACAAAGAAGGAGCATTGAATTAAAGCTCCTTGATGTGACGTAGTTGAAGTGAGTCTTGATTTACCAAAATCTCATTGTGTGTCCTTTTTATAACACCCTGCTCTTGTTACGTGATACAGTGCCTTTCATTTCTCTTGTTGCTCCTTGGAGATACTCTTGATGGATTATTTTTGACATTTTCCTCTCTCTGTTTGCTTACGTTGTTTATTTTAGCCTCAATCATGCTTATTAGGTATTGTGCTTAAATGTCTAAAACCATCAGCTTAGTGGATTGGAGGCTCAGCATAGTCTTGAGAACTTCAGTGAAGTGTCAGCTGCTTGAGTTTTGTCTTTGAGGAACTCCAGATACTAGTGTTTCTAGGTCTTAGATAATCAGACTCCCCAGAGAAGGTGCTTCTGATCTTGTGTCTATACCTGTGAGCTGAGTTGAGAAAGGGGGTGAGTTGTCCCAAAATCCAGCATATCATTTATAGTTGATCCTCTTGCCTTTAGTCCAGTTCCCCAACCCTCAGCTAGCTGGTGCTCCTAGTCCAGAGACTTCTGTTGAAAGAGTAAACCTCAAATCTTCTGTGACTATAGAAGAAGGAATGTTCTTAATAGAAGTTCACTAATTTCTCTAGTGTTTAGTTTCGCCTTCATACCTCTGCCACCAGTCCCTCTTAAGACTCCTGTCATGGATTCCTATCGCTTCTTGGGCCTTATACGGATTTTCATTAAGGATTTAGTAAGTCAGTTATTACTTGCCTGCCATCAATTTATTTTAGCTTCTACTTCTGGTCTTTTTGTTGTTCTTGGTAGTTAATCTTTAGTAATAAAAATGGCTTTGTATTGTTTTAGTGGGGCTTGAGAATATGGTGGTAGTGGTGTTAGGTTCTGTCAAGTCACCTGCAACTTACAGCCACCCTATGTACAATAGTTGTGAATCCTGCCCTATCCTAAGCCGGTCTCACTGTCTCTGATACTCCTACCCCCATTACCCCAGTCACTGAGTCAATCCATCTCATCCAGGGTCTTCCTCCACCCTCCCAAGCATGATGTCCTTCCTTAACCAAGAACAGGGTTCTCCTGGCCACTTGCCCAACGTATATGAGACAGAGTTTCACAATCCTAGCCTCCAAGGAGCAGCCTGGTTTCACCCTCTCAAGGACAGACCTGTTTGTTCTTTTGAGAGTCCATGGTATATTTAACACTCATCTCAAGCCCACAACTTAAAGGCATCAGTTCTTCTTATGTCATCCCAAGTCATTGTTCAGCTCTCTGATGCACAGCATATAATTGCAAAGACGTGAACTTGTATTTTGGTTTTTTGAACTTGTATTTTGGTTTTTCAAAGTTAAATGACTGATGTCCAGAGAACTACAAGTTTAGTCTTCTGAGTCCTCTCTCTGGTTTTATTTGCCTAACCATCTTTGTGTTTCTCTGTGCCCTGTCTTGACTTCCCTATTTGCCCAGTTGTTTTGGCCTCACTAGTTCAAGCTGCAAGATGTCTGGCAGCATAGTGTGTAATGTGTTAAAAGGTCAACAGTTTGAATCCACTAGCTTCTCTACAGGAGAAAGCTGGTGTCTGGTTGTCGTAAGTCAGAATTGGCTCAAGGGAAGTGGGCTGGGCTGGGTTTTATTTAAACACCAGTCTCAAAGTACCTCAGTTTTCCCTTTGTTGTGGGGACTAGTAATTCTCCCATCTTCTCTCAGAGGAGAGATTTAGTGTTAAGACCTTTGTGTAACCGCCTTGACTGTTACACCACCAGTGTGTACATGACATATTTCCCACAGAGGAGGAGAGAACACTTGAAAAGAAGAGGTGGCGTATGCCCTTCCTCAGGGAAGTACAGCTTGGGAATGCTTTGCTCCCTTCACAGAGTTTTACGTTCTTTGGGGGATGGAGTAATAAAAATGATTGGGTTTTTTATAACCTCATCTGTTGTCTTGTTGACACTGTTTATGCAAGGTTGGTTTTTCTTTTTTTACATTCATTTATAGTGCTCCATTTATCATGCATCTTCTTGAGCTAAAAATCACTTAACAATCATTTGCTTTTACTGTTCCCTCAGACTTATCAATTCCTTGGTCAGACGGTTTCTTCTGAGTGAAAAGAATTTGAAAAAACCCTCTTGCCTACCCTTCTTTTAACCAGGATAACAGATGCTACTTTCCCACTTTCAACCTGGAGAATGTGTGAAATATTCAGGAAAGCTTTTTTTTAATGCCATCAGTTCAGCAGGTGTTAAATACCACTTCCCCTATATGCAATATAAGCAAAGGAGAGCTTATTATACTTTTGGGAAATGGTATCAGGCTTAAAATAAGGTGAAGCTTATTCAAAACATCCCATGTCCAAAATGAAGCATAATGTAGACTCTGTGGTGCTTTGATTTTTGTTACTCTCAATTCCTTCTCAGATCTCTAGGTCATCCTAAAGGACTTGTATACCCACAGAATCCCTCTAACCTCATTAATGATAATGTCAGGTGAGGGATTGTCTTGTGCATAAGATGATTAGCTGCTAGCGTCCTTGACCTCTATCCACTAGGTGCTAGTAGGAAACCCCTAGTTGTAACAACTGAAAAATTTCCGAGGTCCCCTGAGGGCCAATATAGGCCTCAGTGGAGAACCGCTGCTCTAACTAACATTCATAAATGAGTATGTCCTCTTTTCAGGACACTTACAGCTGACTTAAATCCCCTGCTGCTTCAGATCTTTACCCGACAAGCACATTTTAAACTTCTGAGCATCTCTACTCTTGCCACCAGCAGACCGTTTGCTATTATGAATCAGCCAACGGCAGGCCCTTAGTGAGTTACGAAGATGTTTTTTTCTGACATCTGAAAGACACTTGAATAACTAGGCTTTCTTATGATAGATCCTTAGATACTAATGCAAAAAAAAGACAGCGTGGGTTGGCTAGACCATCTATAGTTTTCACTTGTTTAATTGCTATAACTTTTCCTCCCCGCCACGCTAGCTCCATTCCTGTGCGAAGGAGAGAGCCTATTGCTTAGTGGCTGCAAGGGTGGACTTGGAGCCTGACCAATCTGGATTTGAATCCTAGTTTTCTAATTTATTAGTTGTGCAACAGGGAGCTCTGGTAGCTTAGTGATAAGGAGTAGCACTGCCCACTCAGAGGCACACGGCTCGAATCCACCAGCTGCTCCATGGAAGAAAGATGAGCAGTCTTTCTCCTATGTGATTTACTGCCTCTGAAACCCACAGGAGGTTCAGCTGTGGGTCAGTTCTGATTTGGATGTACTTAAGAACAAGCTGTGCAACGTTGGATGAGACAATCTTTTTGAGCCTTATGTCTTTCATCTTTAAAAGTAGAAATGGTAACATTGCATAGAGTTGCTGTGAGGCTCAGCTGAGGTCATAGTCATAAAACATTTGGCACAGAACAGGTACTGAGTAAGTAGTGTTAGGGATTAGTACTGTATTGCACACTCTCTCCTCCATGTGTTTCTCTCTCTTACACACACACACACACACACACACACACAATATTCCTATTACACTCTTTAATCCTCCCTCTCAAAGAAATCTCATGACACCAGACTTTCAGCACTCTTGAACTTGAGGTTGCTTGGTTTGTTATCCAGCATCTTTCATTTCCAGATAGAAGCCAGAGGCTCTCTGTGTGGAAAAAGAGCTCATTAGGGAAGAGCAGGCACCACATGGCTGGAAGTACTTAGGGAAGATTTGAAACAAACTCTAGTTCCAGATTTCTCGGCCTCCTCATTAACACAACGAACTGCGCTCCTCAGATCCTCAGACAGCTCCTTTGATGGAAAACGAGAAAATTACACCCATCTTTTTTCATACTACATCCTTCCGGTGGTAACTCCAGTTGTACTTGGCATGGCTTTCATTCCTTCCCAGAGTCTTATGGAACCGTTGTGCAGTTCTACAGTGGTTGTAGGGTTGTTGCTTTGATCATGAAATTGGTGTGAGGATGAACTGAGAAGCTGCACTGGAGGAACTAACTGCTCAGGAAATGAACCTGCCATTCTTAATGTCATTCCTGTTCTAGTCAGAGGGGGTGCTTGATCTGGACCAAGCAGGCCATGAAGCTCCCCAGAATGTCCAAGCAGGACAAGGAACTCTGATGCTTTTTCCTCTCCCCCACTTTCAAGAGGTATAGAACATAGTGACGTTCTGCAGAGTGAGTTCCTAGCCAGACCTTGGTAGCTAAAAGCTATCTTTACTTCCTAGCCACGCAGCATCGTGGGACAGCAACTGAGCGATTGAAAGCACTTGGCAGATATAAAAGTGCTTACAAAGGATAATAACATGGGATAAATAATATATGGTGGCATGAAGTTCTTTTAATAACGAGACCCGTTGGCTCAGTTAAAATACTGCAATGGTTGTTAATATATAATGTTTACTGAGCCAAACACTTCTGAGTTTTTCCCTTAAGGGTATGAGGGTATTGTTTGGTGAGGGTGATGTCTGGCTTTGCCTGGTAGTCTCCAAAGCAGCAAATTGATCCCCCTGGCCTGACCTCTGGGGGTGTGGGCGGGGGTGTCTTGCAGGTCATGAAGACATATCACATGTACAATGCCGACAGCATCAGTGCCCAGAGCAAGCTCAAGGAGGCCGAGAAGCAGGAGGAGAAGCAGATTGGCAAATCGGTAAAGCAGGAGGACCGTCAGACCCCGCGCTCCCCTGACTCCTCGTCCAATGTCCGCATTGAAGAGAAGCATGTCCGGAGGAGCTCAGTGAAGAAGATCGAGAAGATGAAGGAGAAGGTGGGGAATGCCTGATGGCTGGGAGGAGCTGTGGGGGACCATGGGAATTTCCTAAAATGCTCTGTGCTTTTCTACAGGGACCCAAAATGAGCCCTGTCTACCTCTTCTGGGGGAATACTAGTTATTGGAAAAATTGAGGCATGTGTACTCCAAGTGTTTCATTTCTTGCAGATAAACACAAACCAGCAGTCACCTTTCCCAATCCATTTCACAAACTGAGCCCAGTATCCTGTTACCTGGGGGGCTATAGATGTGGCGTTTGGTGATGTCAGGTGGTCAGGGGCAGGGAGGCGGCATCTCTCTCAGGTGAGAGGGGGTGCCAGGATGGAGCACAGCATTTGCAGAACAAACCAAAGTGGGGCATGTATCTGACATAGGGTGCCTCATTAACCTTTCCTGGATTGATCTACATTCTGCCCTTGAATCTCATTAAGCAGAATTGGACCCAATTTAAGGCAGACGCGCACTGGGAGTAGCAGCATAATTGTGGTTCTTGAATGTACTGTACTTTCATCTCAGAACAATCTCCCCTTTAGGAGAAAAAAATAAAAATTACAAGACTGAACTTCTGTTCCCTTTTCAGCGCCAAGCCAAGTACACGGAGAATAAACTGAAGGCCATTAAAGCCCGGAATGAGTATTTGCTGGCTTTGGAAGCAACCAATGCGTCTGTCTTCAAGTACTACATCCACGACCTGTCTGACCTTATTGATGTAAGTACCAGCTAGGAATCCGAGGTCACGCTTTTCAATGTTGGGACCTTGGTCAGCTGTTACCTAATTCCGTTGCTCAGAATTCTCCAGGTATCTTGAAAACAAGTATGAAGACAGTAGCCACCATCCATCAGGGACTACCATGTGCCAGGTATCAGACAAAATACACATTCTTTCCTTTAACCTTCTTTTTTCTTTCTTTTTTTTTTAGTATACATATTTTTTTTTACATTTTTTAAAATTTATTATTAATTTCAATGAAAATTTACAGAGACTTTGGATTTCCATTCATTCATTGTTGCACTTTTCTCCCCTCCCCACCAGTACACTACCCTCTTGGAAAAGTAAAAGGAAAATTCTTTCATTGTTTTACAATCCCTCCCCCAAGGTCCACTCCACTATACAACCTTTGCTCTGGACTTCTGTCATGACAAAAATACCTAATAATTTTCCCTTTTAAACAGTTTTCTCCCTCATCTGTTTCAATGCAGTATACATTAGTGAACCCATCCTTCTCAGTCTCCTCCCAACCCCGAGGTCAGTCTTGCTTTACAACAGTGGCACCATGCAGTATTTGTCCTTTTGTGACTGAGATACTTCACTCAGCATGATGTCCTCCAGGGTCACCCATTTTGAATAATATTGTATGAGTTCCTTGTTTTGCAATGCAGCATAGTATTCCATTGTGTGACTATACCACGCTTCTCTATCCATTCATTTGTTGATGGGCACTTAGGTTATTTCTAACTCCTTGCTATTGTGAACTAAGCAGCGATAAACATGGGTGTGCATATATCTGCTTGGATGTCAATTATGGTCTCTTTGGGGTATATTCCCAGTAGTTAACCTTCACTTATGCCCTGGAAAGAAAGCTCTGGTGGCTTATCCCAAAGGAGCTATGCTGCTTACCCAAAGGTGGTACTTCTCTGTCAGTTCAAATCCACGAGCTGCTCCAAGGTAAAAGATGGACAATCTTCTCCTATGCAATTTAAAGGCTCTGGAGATGTGCTAGAAGGTCATCTATAACTCAGCAGCAGTGATTTAATGAAGTAGATTGCCCCAGGGAAGTCCTCTGCTGGCATAGTGTATTGCACTGTTAACCAAACGTTGACTGTTCAAATCCACAAGCTCATCCCATAATGATTCCCAGTGTGGGCAACCTGCTGGAAGAGCACTATCAAAATCGGAATCAACTCGAGAGCAGTGCAGTTTTTTTGGGTAGATTGCCCTCGGCGGAAGGCTGATTATCTCCACTTTTACAAATTGACGTTTAGAGTGTATTTATTTGCCCAGAGTCAACCGGGAGCTCTGGTGGCCTAGCAATAAGAAGGTGTGCTGCAATTCTGAAGACACCTAGTTCAAAACCACCAGCTGCTTTTTGGGAGAGAGATGAGCAGTCTCCTCCCATGTGAATAACTGCCTCTAAACACCCGCCAGAGGATCAGCTATGTGTCGGTTCCAACTTGACGGTACACAACAGAGTCAACTAACACAGACAAAGCTTGCACCCACGTCTGATTACTTAACTCACATTTCTAACAACTATACTTTTCTGTCCTCCCAAAAATAATCTCTTATACCAGCTTCTTGCACTCTTATGTTATTGTTGCTGTTGTTAGGTGCCGTCAAGTCAAGTATGACTTAGAGTGATCCTGTGAATGACAGAGCTGAACCCTGTCCTGTCCTGTGCCATCCTCTCTGATACGTGTGAGCCCATTGCTGCAGTCACTGTGTCAGTCCACCTCATTGGCAGTCTTCCTCTCTTTCACTGACCCTTCTCCACCTTTCCAAGCATGATGACCTTTTCCAAGTACTGGCCTGTCCTTGCAACGTCCTGAAATGTGTGAGCCCAAATCTCGCTGTCCTTGCCTCTAAAAGGAGCATTCTGGGTGTACTTTTTCCAAGACACATGTGTTTGGATTTTTTTGGCAGTCCATGAGATATGCAGTGCTCTTCTCCAACCCCACAAAGGCATCAATTCTTCTTCTGTCATCCTTATTCATTGTCCAGCTCTCAGAAACATAGCAAGTGACTGAAAAGACCATGGCCTGAATCAGATGCACCTTAGTGTTCAAAAGTTAAGATGCTCCGACTTACAATTAATTGCACTTACTGTTTCACAGTATTACCTCATGTCATTGTCACAGCATCCTTATGGACAAGTATTAGGATCTCCGTGTTGTACTTGAGGGATCCCGGCGTCATAAGGGTAGTTCGGCACATCAGGATCCAGATCAAGAGGATTTCTAGATGCCCCTGAGACCTGACCCTTCTCTTTGTTATGGCCTGTCAAGACGCATGTTGGCAGGTCCATGATGTGCATGGAGCCAGCCACAAGGAATTTTCCCTTGGTAAAGCACTCAACTACTAGCCAGAAGGTTGGTTTGCACCTATGTAGAGGGGCCTCAGAAGACAGCCAGCTGGTCTAGCTGAAAAGCCAGTCACTGAAAACCCATGGAGTACATGGGATTGCACTGAGTCAGAATTCACTCGGCAGCAACTAACAACATGTCACAGAGTGTGAGCCCGAGCCTTGGCTGATGTGTCAGCTCCTGCCTCTTGTCTCTGCCGTGTCTTGCAGACCTTGTGGTTGAGTATCACAGACTCTCACTTGTAGGCCCCAACACAGTCCAGTTTCTAAATCAGTCCAGACTGAAGCAATGGAAATACACCTTCACCACCTGCCCCCCAGTCATCAAGGTGAAGGCCTGGAACCAGTTGATTTTGCTTCAGCATTCCAGTCTCCTCAGGCTTCAAGAAGATGCTCGCCAGCCTCTTCGCCAATGTCTGATGTTTGCTTCAGGCCCTTCTTAAGCATGTCTGCCTTGGTTTCTCCTTGAGCCAACCTGCTTCACCCTCACACCTGTGGGGTTCTGCTTTACTGATTGACTGTTGTATAACCAGTGTGATCATCTAAGGAAGGACTGGGACTGTCAGTTATCTACTCTGGACCTCTGTCTTTTCCTACCTCACCTCCCCTAGAAAACTGAAGAAATAGAAATCTGGCCTCTTATCAGAGCTACTTGAAGAGCTTTTCCACAAAATAGAGTCCCATCTCTTCAGCCAGGGCTCTTTGATTCAGTAGGTTTCAGCCTCTTCATACCCTGGGTGTCATAGTCTCCTGGGAAAACAGATCCCTGGTTCCTGTTCAGGAGCCTCTTTGTTCTCCCTGCATGTTGATGCCAGTCTGAACACTGCCCTTCAATGGAGGTCAAAGCCCTAAACAAGGTCCTTTCTGCCTCGTCGGGGAACAGCGCCTCACTGTTGGGAGAGAGGCCTGTTCTCAGCATGTGGAAAAGAATCAGCTCTTTCTTAAGCTCAGTTTCTGCTCTTTATCTCGCATCCAAACTGTCTAGTTTGCCGCACCTCTTCTGCGGGTTTGGCCCTGCAGAGCCACGTTCCTAGTCTCTCACCTTAAATGCTGACCTCGGGAAAGAAAGAGGCCACTGATGTATCAGCCACAACCTTTGCAGTCAAATCACAGACCCTCTCTCAAGGGTGAGTCTCTCCTAAAGAACACCCACCCCAGTAGTTGCCATCAACTTGGCTCTGCCTTATGGCAACACCTTGCGTATGCAAGAACTATTCTGCGTAGGGTTTTCAGGGACGGATTGATTGGCAGGAGATTGCCAGGTCTTTCTTCACAGGCACCTCTGGGTGATCAAACCTCTAACTTTTTATCAGCTCAACACATTAACTGCTTGGACCACCCAGGAGTTCCATCAGGTGTGAGCAGGCCTTTCAAAAGCAGTCCAATATGCAAACTGTTTGCACCTTATTATCATTTGTTGTTGTTGTTGTTGTTGTTATTAAGTACTGTTGAGTCAGAACCAAACCATAGCTGATCTAGCAGGTTTTCAGAGGCACTTACACGAGAGATTGTCCATCTTTCTGTGGAGCAGCTAATGCCTCAAACCATGTGTGTTTGGGACTGCAATGCAGCTTTTAAGCAAAATTTTGTTAAGTATGTTAAGAGCTTGACTTCCCAAGAAGTGGTATGAAGTCCTATAAAGAATCATGCCAGCTTCCTCTGTGTTCAGCCAGGGCATGCAGGAGTGGATTTCTCTGAGTGAGTCCAGCTTGGAAACATTCCAGGCCGTGTGGGTAGGAAAGTTGCTTCTATTTACTTGCTGCTAAGTTTTTGTTGCATCTTGTTTTATTTTCTTTGTTTAATGTTTGTTTTGTTTTTGTTTTTTGTTTTAGTAGGACAATTAGTTACTGCCTTAAAAATAAAATTAAAAAAATCACCTAATAACATGATTTTGCTCTATAAATGTTTAGCAATTACTGGTGGTGAGCTTTTGTGCCAGGCTTTTTGGTGCTCAGTACGATGGGTGTGAAAAAGAACAAACTAGCTTTTGCTCTGGAGGTGTTCATAGACAGGCAGTCAGGTTCGTGTGAGGCATGCTGGGAAGGAACTGCGGTGCCAGAGGTAAACGGGGTGCCAAGACAGTGTTTCTCAAACAGCAGGTCAGAATTCATTAGGAGAGTCATAAATTCACTTTCATGGGTTTTGACCCTTTTTTCTTTATTGTTAATGAATAGTAAATAGGCTGTGTATTACAGTAGTAAGGCTGTTTTAGTTTTTAAAACTTTTATTCTGGGAGTGTTTATCTGGCCATATGCCTATGTTGTAATATAAGCTGTACTGTGTACCAAGTTGGAGGTCAAAAAAGATCTTCAAGAGCCATTAAGAATAGAAGTTCTCTGTATCTCTGTGAGTTCCATGTGGGCAGGAACCGAGGTAGGAGTCTAGAGGGTTCCACTGCTGAGGTAAAGCAGCCAATTTAAAGCCACCATCACCTGCACAAGGGAAACATGGACGACATCCTCCCTTGTCCCATACTACCTCTGAAAACCCACTGGAGGGTCAGCTGTGAGTTGACTGACTTGGAGGCAGTGAGTTTGAGGTCTGTCTTTCTAAGTTTAGCACTTCCTGCATAGTTGGTCATATAATATGTTCCTGGTGAGAAGAAAGGAGGAAGAAGAAATCCCGTAAGCCAGGGTTGCTTCTTTTTGTGCCTTTTGACTTTTTTAAATGGACGTTTCATCTGTATACAGTGAGTGAACTTAATGAACAGTGTGAAGTCTTGACAGATTCATACCCACTTGTAAACTACGTCCCTGTTAAGATAGAGAATATTTTAGTGACCTCAGGAAGTCCCACCTGCTCATCAGTTCATTCCCACCACAAGGCAATCTCTGCTCTGATCTCTGCTCTGATCCTTTCACCCTTAAGTAGTTTGTGGTAGACCTTGACAAAGATGGGATTATGCAGTATGTTCTTTTTGTACCTGTCTTTGTTTACTCAGCATGATCCTTTTGAGCTTCACACATGATTTTTCTTGTATCATGCTTGCTCCTTCTTTTGCGCCCTATGCAAGAAAAGGAGCACTGGTGGCCTAGCAGCAAGAAGCTGCGCTAGAATCCCAAAGGCTTGTAGTTCAAATTCACTAAGCGGTCCATGGTAGAAGGATGGGCAGTTTCCTCCTGTGCAACTAACTGCCTCTGAAAACCCACTGGAGGATGAGATAGGGGTCAGATCCGACTCAGCAGTACACAACAACAAAAACATGCAAGAAAAAAAGGGGAGCTCTGGTGGTAAGAAGCTGCACTGCAATTCCGAAGGCACATGGTTCAAATCCACCAGCTGCTCTATGGGAGAAGGGTAGGCAATCTTCTTCCATGAGATTAACTCCCTCTGAAAACCTGCTGCAGGCTCAGCTTGTGGGTTGATTCCGACTTGATGGTACTCAACATCAGCAACAACAACATACAAGAAAAGGGCCAAAGACAAAAGGAAGAAATGCTTTGGCAATGAATTGACGGCTTGAGCAGGAGTGAGTGAAAAGGCTGGGAGCCTTGGCATCCTGATCTCGACAGTCTCCAGAACTTGCTTTGAGCCATGGGATGAATCTTGTTCCAGTCCATTGCCGTCTGTGTTATGCACACTATCCAGCTTCCTTCCTAGGCATGTTGAACTTGGTGTATGCTTAAGGCATGGAGGACAATTGAAAAGAAGTTATTATATTGTTTTGATACCAGTACGGTGACACAGAGACTACCCTCTGCCTCCTTTTTATAGTACAGGATAAGATTTAAAGTTAGACTGTAGGAATCCACGTGAAGCAACTGAGACACACCAGGAAAACCCTGACATTGGGCCAAAAAGACATTCTGAACTCACTCGATAGTGTCTCAGAACGGAGGCCTCATCGGAATGTCGTTTTCCGCCCCCGTCCGCCCGTGGCTCTTGCAGCCCGAAAGCAGATGGATAAATGAAGGACGACACATTGTCCTCATGCACAGCTGGCTGTCGTGAGTGCCACGGAAATAGATGGTAAGTTGGGGAGGCCACGCGCTCTCAAGCCACACACAAGGGAACTTGTTTTCTCAGTGGGAAATTTTGCAGACGGTGGTGTTTATGTCTTCTGGGTGAACTTGAACTAGGTCTTGGGAAAGCTTTCTAAGGTTTCTGTAGTATCTTGGAGTGAGGAAGTCAGCTGGTAAAGGGTTAATGAGCTGTATCCACTCAAGTCATCAGACATCCGGATGGGCTGCCATTAAATACTTATAAAAATTTGATTTCCCCAGAGAAGGTTTTCATCAAACATTTATATAACCCAGACATGGCCAGGGGAAGCCAGCCTGGCCACAGAACTCATCAGAAACCATAGAAAACATGCTTTGTCCCCCTTGTGGGTAGAGTAATGTGCTGCCTTTGGGATTCTCCCGGGAATATGAGTGAGAGAGCCAAATCCCGTTTTCCTGAACTTGTCAAAAATTGCTTCCCTGCTGAAGGATCAGAGTCTGTCAGCTGTTCGTATAGACATGTCTCGCCAGACCCTGGAAAACTTACTCTGAACTTACCTGGTTGGCTGGGGCCATGGAAGAGAAAGTGAGAGGGCACACCACCAGATTTCAAGAGAAGTTATACCCTCCGCATAGAGAGGCTCCCAGGCTCATGCAAAACAGAGGCAACAGATGGTCCCTAAGACGCACCTTGCCTTCCTTGGGTCCATACAGAGGAACAGCACAGAAGGCTTCAGTTGTCACATCTACTCACTTGACTTAGATCAATAGTCAGCCTATTTATGAGTTGTTGTTGTTGTGTACCGTCATGTCAGAACCAAACTATAGATGACCCTCCAGCAGATTTTCAGAGGTAGTTAATTGCACGGGAGGTAATTGTCCATTTTTTTCTTCCATGGAGCAGCTGGTGGATTTGAATTGCGTGCCTTTGGGATTGTAGCAGGGCTTCTTGTCACTAGGTCACCAGAGCTCCAATAATTCCCAAATGCGTCCTACTGGTACAGTGGTTGAGTGCTTGGCGGTGAACTCAAAAGCCAAGAGGTTTGAACCCACTAGGCACTCCTTGGCAGAAAGGTGTCAAAATCTACCTCTGTAAAAGACTACTTCCTTGGAAACCCTGTGGGGGCAGTTCCCCTCTGTTCTGTAGAGTTGCTGTGAGTCACAGTTGACTCATTGGCAATAACTTTGGTTTGGCTTGGTATTACCTTCTGAGAGGCTAGAATTTATGCTCCTGACGTTGACCTATCAGCTGATAATGTGAATGCTACTGTGAGACCCATCAAGGCTGCAGGAATAGGCTCAAGCAGCATTTGTGGGGATGGTGCAGGCTCGGGTGGTGGCCTGGTCTGTTGTCCATAGGGTCATTAAGAGCCAGTCAGCTCAACGACACCTTAAGGACATGCACTTTACCCCACATCACTGTGAAGGAGGAATAAGACACTGGCCATGCCCTTTATGAAGCTTATCTTCTGGTTGGATGATAACAATGGCAGTCACAGGATGAGGGAGTGGATTCCGCATCCAAGGAGAGTGGCAGATGAGGGTGGCTCCTAATGGGAACAGGTCCCTGTGAGCCAGGGTCGCAGGGCTGACTGCCTGGCTTCCCAGAGGCTGAGACCTTGAAGGTTGGGTCCCATTCCAACAGCTGAGATGAATGGGAAACATTTCCAGAAAGAAGGATGCTAGAAGCTGAGGGGCAGAAGTTGATGGATTTGAGGACATTATAGCTAGCAACTGATGCTGCATGGTGCTAGATTTATGTAAATACTTTGCCTGTATTTATAGCCACCTTGGATGCTGATGGGATCCTCACACGCAACACAGAGAGGTTAAGTAAGCGTGGTCAAGGTCACCCAGCTGATTTCAGGCTCATGTTTTCTCAGTAATCTGCTCTCAACAGAGATTGTCATTGGATTAGAGCAGACAAAGAGGAAGAAGAAAAGAGAGCTAATAGTGGATGGACAAATTTATGACAGCTTGCAGTTTGTTCCAGCTGTTAGACCTTGTTCTGAATCTCTTAACTTCAACCAGCCTCTGCTTCGTTGTCTGGAGGCTTAAGATCTCCCTCATGAACATTATTGGGAAGATTAGAATGAAGAATTAATATGAAGCACTCAGCCTGGTATACAGGAAGCCCTGGGACTAAATAGAGACCTTTTTGAATTGACAAACTGAGGAATCAGGAGACTGATAAGAAACGCTGCATTATAAGGCAGTTAAACAGCCCACACTGGTATAAGACAGTAAGTGTATGAATCAGAGCAGGTGGGGTGAGAATAGAGAGGAGAGGTGAAGCAGCAGAAGCATGCCAAGGTTTACGGACACATTCCTCCGATTTCTTTTCCGCCTACAGGGCTCCTTTCTGCCACCCATCCTCAGCACGCATGCACACACACGCTTAGCCTGTGCGCGGCTCCATTACTTCTGCTCGCTAGACTTAACAGGTACCAGCTGAATCATCAGGGCCTGCACAGAGGTAGTCCTGCAGATGTACAGGTTCTAGGGCAGCTTCGGGACCAGCAGCATCTCCCGCAGGAAGAAGGGCTCCCGCACATGCATCCTCGCAATCAGCGGCTTTTGTCTAGCTTCCATTTGCTCTTCCCTCGCCACTGAATTTAATGTCCTCTGCCTCAAGTTAAGCTGTAACCGCTGCTCTTCCGCTGTAGCCAGGCCCTGCCAGGGCCTGTTGGCACCTACCCCAGAGCTCAGCCTGACAGGCTCATCGCTGAGTGTCTTGTCAGATTTAGGCAAGGAAGAGGCATGTCACATGCTTGTTCTTCCCCAATAGCAGCTTCTCCCAATGTGATCATGATCGGGGTCTGTGTGTGTGTGCGCGTGTGTGTGTAAAGAATGGGGAGGGTAGTTAATTCCATGGCTTGCATATAGAATGAAATAGCATTCCAACAGATGGTCTTTATCTACGGATTCTTCTTTGGCATTTCCTTTCCTGTTCTGGACCTCAGAGAGGAGTATAGATAACCTCACAATTTAAATCTCCAGGTCCTTCTAGAAGGATGGGAAATATTGTCATAAAGTTGTGGAGTGCACTGCTAGAGGAGATTTTTAGGAATTGCATTTAGCCCAAGGGTTTCCAGACTGTCCCTCCAGCAGGACTTTCTTGAAGCAGACCTTACACACAGAACCAAACCCACTACCCTCAAGTGGAGTTCAGCTTATGTGACCTTTCATCGGATTTCCAAGGCTGTGCGTCCTTCTCCTACGGAGTAGCTGGTGGATTTGAACTGCTGACCTTTCAGTTAGCCCACCACCTAGCACACTGTGCCACCAGGGATACTTCCATAGAATCCCAACATAGTACATAGAAGCAGCAGCAGAGCTTATTGGTTGATGCCCCAGCTTATTGGTTAAGAGGCCTCAGGTCCTAATTTGGCTGTCCTTGCACCCCTTCTCCAGGGCAGCCCTCCAGCACTGTCACAGCATCTTAGAGCTCTGCTTTCCAGCCTGGAAATGACTGACCTGGTCCTCTGGGCTCATTTCACAGTTGAGGAATCAGGCTTAGAGATGGGAAACCACTTTTCCATGGCTGCTTGACCCATGCTCGTTTTACCCCATTGCATCTTTCATATAATTGTCTTTAAAAAAAATCTGAATTCTCTACATGATCTGAGTGTTCCGATTTAGTTTCAGTTTCTTTGGCCCAAATACGCTATTTATGTGAGGCAAAGGTACTGAAATCCTAGGCTGCAGCTGAGTCCTGTTGCAGAATGTTGGGAGAAGGTGAACTTAATGGCAGGGAGAGAGTTAGCCGGTACTTTGCCATTTCTGTTTTTGACCCGTTCAAAGTTCTAAGTCTGGGTAAATTGACTGCACTTGTAGCATTCTTGATTTCTTATCCCTGAATGCTGAAATTGTCTGGCTTGACTGGTACAGTAGCCTTCTATAACTATAGTAATCTTCAAGGAGTGATAGGCTACATTTTGGTTGGTTGGTTTTGGTTTTATGTGGGTTGTTTGGATTTTTTTTAGCTTTAATTGGTTTGCATATATTCATTCATATACAGTATGTTTCATTCATGTACATTATGATTTATACACAGATTCACATGCATTGTTTCTCCTTCATGTATATTTTGTTTTATACTGTCATGCAAATCTATATATATATTATGCTTTATATCATTTTTATTGCTCTCATCTCAAGTCCCCATTGTACCTTGGACTCTCCCTCTCTCAGCTACCCACAGGCTACATTTTCATTAGTTGGTCTTTCTAATGATGAGACATCTCCAGACTAAACCTGAAAATAGTATCCTCTTTTATTTTGAACTCTTAATCCTGTTTACCCAATAACACAGTGCATGATTAAATAAAGTCATGTCTTCCTCATAAGTCCTCCTCATCTACCTACCATTCATTCTAACACTCTACTAGTCCATCGCAAACAGAGTGAACTGAGAAATTTGCCTGGATCCCGGAAGTCACCGTGCCAGCTTTCTTCCCACTGCACAGCCAGTGTCATTGCCATGGTCGAAGCTACCTTAAAGGTCACCTTCCTTTTCTACCAAGCTCTGGGATTGTCCATGGTCAGCTCATATGCCCTTTTGTTCCCACAGCAGTGTTGTGACCTCGGCTACCACGCTAGCCTGAACCGGGCCCTGCGCACTTTCCTCTCCGCTGAGTTAAACCTGGAACAGTCAAAGCACGAAGGTCTGGATGCTATTGAGAATGCTGTGGAGAACCTGGACGCCACTAGTGACAAGCAGCGCCTCATGGAGATGTACAACAATGTCTTCTGTCCACCTATGAAGTTTGAGTTCCAGCCCCACATGGGGGACATGGTGAGACCTTCCTCTCTCCACACTTCAGGGGGTTTGAGCTCACTGTCTTGTCTCTAGATTCACAACAATGAGGCCACATTATTCTGAGGGGAGAAGGTCTGGGGCTAGCTTCCTGTCAGGCGGGTGTCTTTCCTACTGATGTGAGGCATTGTCTGTTCAAACATTCTCTGAGTATCTGCTGTCTGCCAACCTTGAACACAGCCACTGGGGATAAGAGTGTTCAGAGATCTCCCAGTCTGCTGAGGGAATCAGTGAGACTTGGGAGGGGTTAAGGAGATGCATTGGGAGGGCCACTTCAAGGGGCCAAAATTGCCAGAGGAGGTAAAAGGCAGCACATATGTTTCAGAACAATAGTTTTGTCTGCTGGAAGGGTAAGGGCGAACCACACAGTGACGCTGGGAGAAGTGGGAGCCGAGGTCTTAGAGACCATATAATGGGATAGTTAACAAGGGAAGTGGGCCTTTGGTCATTGGATTCTGAGGTATCTTACTTTCCTGAGGTTAAAAGATTGTAATAAAGTCTGTAGTTTCACTTGGATAATAAACACAGAAGTCTGAATAGATGCCTCCAGAAAGGCAGGGAGGAGAGATGCCATCCTGAAGGCCTGGTGTTAGCTGCCCAGGCAGGAGAGCATGAATGTGAGGGCCCAAGTTTTGAACTCTCCACCCCCAGGGGCTGAAACAAAACCAAAACCGGACTAAGCCCATTGCCATGAGGTCATTTCCAACTCAGTGACCCTGCCCAACTGAGTGCAGCTTCCCCATGTGATTTCCAATACTGTAAATCTTTGCAGAAGCAGATTGCCCCATCCTTCTCCTGGGGAGTGGCTGATGGGTTTGAACCACCTACCTTTTGGGCGGCAGCCAACTGCTTTAACTACTGTACCATCAAAGCTGCTTGGCTGGACCAGAACTAAAAAACCGAAACACACCATCAAGTTGATTTCAACTCTAACCTTACAGGACCTTGTCGAATCCTGAAGGGTGTAAATCTTACTGGGATTTCACTGTTCCATCTTTCTCCTATAGAGCATTTGGTGGGTTTGAACCACTGGCCTTCATGTTAGCAGCAGTATTTAACCCACTTTGCGAGCCGAGCAGAGCTTCTTTTGATTGAAACAAGAGGGACTGAAGTGAGACACTCGGTTTTTTATTCCGTTTTTGTGGTTCCACTTCTAGTACGTTACTAACCAGCGTGAACCTCACCCTTACTGGTAGGAATCCCGTTTTATTCTGTGGCTAAATCAAAGGAAGGTATATTTAAGCTGCTTCTTGTTGTGTTCTGTAGAGGAGGAACTGACTCATACCTGACTCTGGTGGGTTTTCAGAGGCAGTGAGTTGCACAGGAGGAGATTGTCCATCTTTCTCCCCTGAAACAGCCGTGGGTTCAAACCACACATGCGTTTGGGTTGGCAGTGCCAACCACTAAGCCGCCAAAGCTTCCTGTATTTGGGCTTGTGGTTGTTATTGTGTACGGTTTAGTCGGAACCGACCCAATAGCTGACCCTCCAGCAGGGTTTCCGAGGCACTTAACTCACATGGGAAGAGATTGGCCATCCTTCTCCCACAGAGCAGCTCGTGGATTCAAACCATGTTTCTCTGCATTGGCAGCACAATTCCTTACCACTGAGCCACTAGAGGGAGCTCTGGTGGCCTAGTGGTAAAGTGCTGTGTTGCCATCCCAAAGGAACTAGGTTCAAATCCACCAGCTGCTCCTCAGGAGCAGGTCGACCAGTCTCTTCCCATGTGATAAAAACTCCTTCTGAAAACCCACCAGAGGAACAGCAATGGTTTGATTCTGACTCAACAACAATGACAAACTACAACAAGTTCAAGCTGGGTCATTCAGGAGCATAAATGGTATCAAGACTATTTTTTTTGTTCCCTTTTGTTCTTAGTGAGGCTCTTTCCCCATGAATATAAGATGACTACATTTCCAGTCTTACAGTCTTGTAGGTTGAAATAGAGTGGAAAGAATATGTGCCTCCCTCCCAGAAGCCTCCACCAGTCTCCTTGTGTCTCCTTGCCTCTGATTGGGTGATGTGCTTACCCTTGAGCTGGTCACTGTTGCTAGGTGTCTGCAGTCTTCTCATTGGCTTATGCCTAAATCAGGTGCTAAAGCTCTGAGTGGGGCAGAGATCCATTCAAGAAGCAAGTGGCCTTCACTGTGGAGGGACTGGTTCCCTAACAGGGCAAGCTGAAGGAGAAGTAGAATCAGAAGAAGGAGTAGTGGCTAGGAGATACCTAAAAAGCAGAGTCCTCTCACCAAGAATGATGCTTCCCTTGGGATTTAGGCTGCACACTGTTGAGAAAACCCTGCTCTGAGCATGACGACCATAGCAGTGGAAACAAAAGATCCACTGTCATCAGTAGGCGACTATGGGGAGTTGGGCATTTCTAACACAAGACAAAAAATTGGAAAGTCTCTGCTGCTTAGGGTTAACCAAGCCATCTATACTTTGTTTTCATTTCTCTGACTTCGGAAATGTCAGTATCTGAACAGATGGGCAAGTGAGATGGCAGCATGTGCAATTAAGAGTTGGGGGAAGGGGTGTCACTGAGCCCCAGGAAACCTCATTCCTCACCTGCCCTGGCTGCTGGTCAAACTTCCCTTCCAAGCCCCTGCTGTCAGGCCTCCTCCAGCTGCCACTGAGATTCCTTCCCCCAAATCGGTGGAACTTGGGGGCCAGTTGAGTAGAGTGATACGTTTTCTGATGTTGACTGTGTTGCCTTCTGAGCCAAACAGCTTGTCTCCATAAAGGGAGAATCCAGATGCTGGGTGCTCAAGCGCTGTCCCAGCCCTGTTCGGGGTTTATTTCCATACCCCAGAGCACAGCTGGAATGCATTACCTTGCGCCCCGGTAGAGGAAAACCCACAGCCAAAGCATGCATCACCAGTGCTGCTGTTTCTTAAAGGAGCCAGCTTGGAGATGGCTTGTCCTTCCTGTGATTCCTCGCTACTAAGCCTGGGTTACTTTAAAAATCAATAGTTCTCTCTTCTGCCTGGGCCCATCCTATATGTGACATAATAGCCTATTAGTATGGCTAAGCCACGCAGGGGCCAGGGTCAGTCCTAGAACTTGCAGAGATCCTGCATTCCTGCTTAGCATTCTTATCAGTGGAAAACAAAGCTAAGAAGGCGAGTCATTCTTGGCCCCCTAAGGCTGGTCTATCCCCATCAGTGTAGGCTGTTTGTAGAATATGGAGGCAACAGGAGGGAGCTGCCTGAAAGTCCTTGAACAAGGGCCAGAGTGCAGGTGGCGTTTTGACCAGAAGCCCTAAAGTTGTCCAAGGCCCCCTTTTGACTGTAGTATTCTGGGGTGCTCAGCATGAGCTGATGCCAGGCACTGTCAGATATTCTAGGAGGAGGTGCTTAGCTCCTCACTTGCTGGCTCCAGAGGCTTGTGGGGGTCTGGATGCCTGACTAGTGACATCAGACAGCCAGAGTGTTTCACTCTTGGCACTAAACTGCCCCTGGCCACTGAGCCTTCTCCATTGTGTCTCCTTCTCCAAGAGCCAGAGTGAAGTCAGCGCTCTTTAGATCTGAGAGCTGGCTCACACCAGCCACTCGGCCGGGGGAGTAGGTCAAGTCAATTGGGAGCTTAAAAGTCAGTGATGGAAAAGGTCAAGTCTCAGCCTCCGCCACTTGAAAAGAGAGTTTTGTCTTTTCAAGCATGACAGTGGTCTGTGGGCATGTGAATGTGCCTACTCGTTGCTGGGGAGATAGGCCAGCTCTGTCCAGATGTGTTTCTACAGACACATGGTAGTGAGGTGACATGGCTCCTGTCTCCAACTTCCCAACTCTCCGAGCCTTTTGTTCTTTACCCATCATCCTGGGACTGTGATGGGTAACCCCATGCTGTAGACCTGTCCCATGAAGAGTCAGTGATTATCCATTCCTGCACACAGAGCATACTTGAGGAAAGCACCTTGTTAGTGATCATGGAGGGAAGGAGAGACCTCCCTAATACACACAGCCTGTAAAGACCTGGGGTAAAATCCAATCTTCTTGGAAAACAAAGAGCTCTAGCCTATTCCATGCCCTCCAGTGCCATCAAGCATAGTCTGCAGCCTTGTTCCTGGCTTCCTACTCTTTCTGGTTGAGTCAGAGCTCTCATGCATGGCTTGGATTTATAAACATACCGGCTGCCAACAGCATCGAGTTAGCCTCCTGACCCACTTCTCTCCTGCTTTCACTCTGATGTGTGAAGGAGGGGCCAGAGAGGTGGCCACTTGGATCTCTAGCAGGAAGTCTTCACAATGCCAAAGCATTGTGCTTCTGGAATCGGGCCTGCCCCAAGCTCCCTACTCAGGCTTCCTCAGACTTCCGTAGAGGCACAAGAAGCTACGTAGGTAGGCCTCTGCAAAACACCAGCTGGAACATGGGCTCCAAAGAGAGGCCCACTCTATCTAAACAAGTTCCTCTCTCCATTCCTTTCACGCAGCGTTCAGTCCTGGAAAGATCCACACACTTTGGCTTTGGAGATTTTTTTCAACACACAAACTTGTGAGCCTTACACCTTGAGTATGAGTGGTTTTATTAGCTGTAATTGGAACTGCTAATAAACTCTTTAAAGAGAGTTGTGTCCTCTTCCTGACCTGGTGTTACTTGCTTCTGGCAGGCTTCCCAGCTCTGTGCCCAGCAGCCTGTCCAGAGCGAGCTGGTCCAGAGATGCCAACAACTGCAGTCTCGCTTATCCACCCTGAAGATTGAGAACGAGGAGGTGAGTTTACAGCCTGCCAGGCTCCAAGCCACCCGCTGAGTTTCCCGGTCAAACGCCTAGCGGCTCCCTATCTGGGAGCAGGTGGAAGGAGCATGCAGGGAATGTCCGGGCTGCCGCATACGTTTCCTAGCCAAATGCGCACTTGGACTTTACCCTTCCGTTACATCCTGCCCTTGAACTCCAGGAAGTTGCTGTTGCATTGCCAAAGGTTGAGCTCTATTTTTAAGCTTTTACAAAAAGCTCCCCACCCCTTACACATTTAATCAAAATGGCACTTGGCAGCTGCGTGAACAATATTGTCTCTGGAACCACTGTCCCCTCCTCATTCCTGGCTTAGTCTAGCATTTTCAAACAAACAGAGGCCATTGCCTCTGATACTTCAGACATCCCCATTCTCTCAGATGAGGGTGACTTTCTTCAGGGCCCAGTGTTTTTGCTTTCAACAACCAGTTCAAAAGGGCAGTGTGATTGATTACCCAGCTCTTTTCTTCTGAGCTCGCATGACTTCTCACCTTGCCTTTCACCAAGTCTTACTGTCTCACAGGAAGGACTCACCACTGAATTTGTAAATGGGGAAACAGGTTAATGGTTCTGTGGAAGGCCGTGAAACAGAACCGGGGGTAGAAGCAAGACTCAGTCCCATCCCACATCTTAACTAACTCTTTGTTCTGTGGGATTGGTTCGGATGCATTTCATTCTCTTTCCTTGAGCACTTTCATTATAAATTATAGCCAAGAGCTAAAAATCACATTTTGAAAGTAAATATTAAATAAAAGAGCTAGGTTATGCACGCAGCCTGAAGGGAGCAGTGGATTTTGGTGTGTTTTTTTTTTTAATAGAATGTTAGTTTCTATAATAAAACCATGTGGATAAAACCTTACATATTTAATATGGTGCATTACCCCTGATGTTTTTTAGGTCCTCACTAGAGAGTGAGTAGCACGTTGTAGCTGAGTCTGTGGTGTTTTTTTGCTGAGTATGGTCAGGCGAGGAGCGCACCTCTGCCTTCCAGCAGCCTCCCCTCTCCTTGTACACCTTCACCTCCCCATCCCCACATTCCTGAGCCTCTTATCACCTGCGGTTTTGCAACCTTGTGCACTGTGTTGGCCCTTGTCTGTGGCAGGTCAAGAAGACAATGGAGGCCACCCTGCAAACCATTCAGGACATTGTGACCGTGGAGGATTTTGATGTGTCTGACTGTTTCCAGTACAGTAACTCCATGGAGTCTGTTAAGTCCACGGTGTCCGAAACCTTCATGAGCAAGCCCAGCATTGCCAAGAGGAGAGCCAACCAGCAGGAGACAGAGCAGTTCTATTTCACGGTAAGGGAGCTTCGTGGCCTTTAAACAGCCTCCATGGGGCCAGCACAGGAGGAGGATATGGAACCCAAGTCCCTATCTAGTGTGTGGAAGGCTCTCTATGTATATCCCAGACTCACTGGGTCTGAATTAACCAGATAGCAGTGGGTTTGGGGTTTTAGTCTTCAGGACTCTCCATACACATAAAGGCACTGAGGCAGGTATTATGTGGTGGTGATGCTTTGCAGAGAATTCCAAAACATTCTGTTTTGTTATTCATATGTCTCTCAGACTTCTTTCAGACAGATGGACCTACCACTACCCCCTCCTTTTTTTAAGTACACAGTGCACAGTGTTAACAATCCCTTGGAAGATTTCTGGTTAGGCTTTGTTGCTGCTTTTTAATAATTAAGTTATTTTGAGCTTGCCAAGTAACATTTATCGCCTGGACTAAAATTTATTTCCTGCTCTTCTGATGAGGAAGAGAGGAGAAATTAAGTTTGCAGATGTGAGATGAGATCCAACCAGTGAATATGCATACTGATTCTGAATGAAATGAATCAACTTGCTCTTCATTCCAGAAATACAGCCTGCATGCAGTAAATTAAAGTTTTCTCCAACTGGAACAATTTGTTTAATTTTTCTTTGAACATTGCACTTGCTCCACTAAGAACACTAATTTTTTTTAAAAATTGTGGGTTAAGTTCTTGAGGGTTTTTTTTTAATTAACTACATTCAAAATTCTTCAGATTTTTTTTTTTTAATCCTGGAGCAAACTGATGAAAGGGAGTCATTTAACAATAATTAATCTTTGAAAAAAATTTTTATTGTTAAGCAAAATAATATAGGCATTCCCTCTTTATACACCACCTTGTTATTACAAAAGACCTACATTAATGCCTATTTTCATAAAATCCAAAGAAGATTTTGCTTTTAAGAAAAGGGTAAAAAAGCAGAACTAGCTTTCAGCATTTGTTTTGCTGAAAACGAAGCCATTTGAGAGGCAACATGTCATATGAGAGTAGTTTGGCTAAGCGCCTTTCTGAGAAATATACCAGCATCTGAGCATCAGGCACCATAGCTTTGAACAGTGTCTGTGAACATTGTGTGTTAGCTTTATTTTCTCCTTTTTTTTTGGTATGTGGTTTTCCTTGGGGTCTGGGAATGCTCAGAAGTTTTTTCCATTAATTTATATAATGGTAATTGCTTCTTCTTTCCTTTATACCATTCAGCTTACTTTCATAAGGAATGCTCTATTTCCAATAGCAGGGGGAAAACCTGTACATGCTCATTGTAGATAAAATGTATTTACTTAAAATAACAACAGAAATATGTTGTCTTGATATTTCGAGGCTAAAAATCTGAAACCAGTATGCTAGCTGTGGGGATTCCACTTTGTATTCTTTTTATTGTGATTTGAATGAACAAAGAAGATTGATTTTTTTTTTCATTCAACTATTCACGCACCGTTTGCTTTGTAACATTAATTACAATACCCACAATGTAATCTTACTTTTGCCATTTCTTCCCTGTAACTCTCTTTTCTGTTAATACTACTTTTCTGGTTTCCTGGCTTCAGGGCTTTATTCTTAGACAAATGCTGCTCTTTTGACCTTATATGGTTGACTCTCCATGGACTGCTAGGAAAACAAACAGATTCTTCCTAGAGAGGGTGGAACCAGGCTGCTCCTTGGAAACAAGGATTCTGAATCTTTGTCTGACATACTTTGGGCATGTTGCAAGGAAGGACCAGTTCTTGGAGGGGAACATCATTCTTGGGAGGGTGGAGGGACAGTGCAGGAGAAGAAGACCCTCGATGAGATGGATTGATTCAGTGACAGGGGTAATGGCGGTAGGTGTGTCAGAGACAATAAGGTTGACTCAGGATAGAGCAGAGTTCAGAGCTTTTGTACATAGGGTCATTATGAGTGGCAAGTGACCCGATCACACATAAATAACAACAACAATTCTAAGATGTGAATATCTCCTTGGAGTTATCATTTTATAGGTTTATCTATGTTTTGGCTGAAAATTGAACCATGAGTCACTATATAAAACTTAGAGACAAAATATTGTTGTTATTGTGTACCATCAAGTTGGAACTGACCCATAGCTGACCCTCCAGCAGGTTTTCAAAGGCAGTTAATCCTGTGAGAGAAGACTGCCCATCCGTCTCCTTAAGAACAGCTGGTGGATTCAAACCATGTGCCTTTAAGGTAGCAGCACAGCTTCTTATCATTGGGCCACCAGAGCTCCTTAGAGGCACAATAAGAAAATAGAAATCATCCTTAGTCCCCCTACCTAGAGGTAATGGAGCTCTGGTGGCTGAGTTTTAAGGAATTATACTGCCAATGGAAAGGTATGCAGTTCAAATCCACGAGCTGCTCTGAGGGGGAAAGATGGGCCGTCTTCTCCCATGCAGTTTACTGCCTCTGAAAAGCTGCTGGATGGTCAGCTATGAGTTAGTTCTGGCTTGACAGTAAACAACAACAAAAAAGACATAATGGTTTTAAAATACATTCTTTTCCAGTCTTTTTTCCATACATTCATAAACAATTTTAAGATACTGCTGTATACATTGTTTTTATGATCTACTGTCTTCATTTAATAAGTTATAAATATTTTTAAGTCACTTAATCATATCATTCTTTAAACATGTTGTTGTTGTTGTTGTTGAATGCTGTTGAGTCGTAAATGACTCATGGCAACTCTGTGAATGAGTCTTGAACATGAAAAACTTTCATGTTTTCTCCAAGTTCATAGAGTTTCCGGAGGCAAGCTATTTCAGAAGTGGATCATAGTAGTAAAATAGCAAAATCTACATAAAGAAAAACAAATGGCATCTTGGTTCATACATTCACTCATTTTTTTGTTTAGCCTATTGCTTAGTTTGTAGTTAATAAATACTGGAGACTTATCACCAGCACCATTGTCAATTTATTTATTTATTATCCAATTACCCATTGATCATTTATTAAGGACTTTGGTGACCTATTGGCAAGAAGCTGCACTGCCTTAAACTTAAAAAGTAAATATAAAAATGCAGCCACATAAGTAATGAATGGAGCTGGAGAAATGTCACACACAAAGTGGCTTTTATACTTGCTCTTGTATGAGTTAGCTTCCCTGGCAGTGACTCAGAGTGGAAACAGGCCTTGCCCGAGCACAGAGCAGTGTGTGCAGAGGCATAAAGGCACGTGCTCACCTGGGGTAGCCGTGATGAGAGCTTCATGACTGTAATGAGGGCTGCGTCGCCCCAAGCTTCATTATCTAAGGAGGCTGTTGAACCCCACCCGCTAGAGGCTTTTAATAATAGGATTGTTTGGCTTCTCGATCTGGGCTGCTTAGATGTAACACTACTTAAATAACCTGATCTTGTTACACTGCAGAAGATTCCCATTTTTTAGGTTAAGAAGGAAATTTGAGACTAAAAAAAATTGTTAAGATAGCCTTTGTCAGAGTTGCTTCTTTTTTTTGTATTTAAATGAAGCTATGTCATTTGTGTTTAAAGTTGACCTTTAGTAATAGCAGGACCAAGATTCAAACTGGTGACCTCTCAAAGCCAGCTCACTCTTTCCCCTTTTTTCTGTCTGTCCTGGTGTCTTCTAACCCATTTCCTGTCTTGTGTGGCCATCCTGCGACTTGTCAAAACTCTCTGCAAATTTTCTTGACTAACAGGAATGGTTTTTGTCTGGACCTGTCTAGTAGCAGATTTCCAAAGAGAATTCATCATTTTCATTAGTGGTACTTGGAATGTGTCAGATAATTCATTTCATGGTGAAAGGGCTTTTTTGGGGTAGTGAAATGGACATTGACGAAAGGGAGGAACTCATGTTAAACAGAGTGGCTGCCTGTTCTTACCAAACCATATATAGCAAGGATAGCTGCAGATACGCTTCTTTCTCCCGTCTGTTGCCTCTGCAAATGTTGCTCAGTGTCCTTCAAAACTTCCGAATAGGGCATCCTGAGAGAGAGGTTCATGGCTTTTGCAAAACTGAAAGAGCTTGTCAAGACTTTGACTGCTAAGGTGGTGTGCCTGGGGGCGGAGAGAGCTTCCTGGTCACCCCAGGCCATCAGCAGATCACTCGGCCCAGATGACATCAATTAGAAATTCAAAGCGTGTCAGTCATTTGTAAGAGACTCAGGAAGTTAAGTATGCTGTTTTAAAACTGGTTTTTAAAAAATTCACTTAGGCAAATTGTCAGGGAGAAGGTCAGCAGAAAAGCAGGAAAAAGTAACAAAAAGACATTTTTAAAATTTTATTTTATTTTATTTTATTTTAAATTCTCTTAACCCAACCTTCTCATTTTGTTATTGTTAGGCAGCACTGAGGTGTCTCCACTCCTGGTGAGGCTCTGAGCATAAAAAGAAAACGCTGCCTGGCCCTGCGCATGCTTACAATTTCTGCCGTGCGTGAATCCATCATTACGTCACAGTGCCAACCCATTTCCACTGAGGAGCCTGTCTTTTGCTCACCCTCTGCTTTTTAAAGAATGATGTTTAATCCCACGGAGTGGCATCCCCGACTCTTCCCATCCTTGCTTCTACGAAGCACTCTGGCTGCATTTCTTCCAGCAAGATTTCTTGGTTCTTTGGCAGCCTGCAGTATGTTTCCTTTTCTTTGCCAACACCACAATCGAAAGGCATCAATTGTAATTCAGTCTTCCTTATTTAGTGTCCAACTTTCACACTCATATGTTATTGCTAGGTGCCATCATCGAGTCAAATAGAACTCAGAGCAACCCTGGAACAACAGATCTGAACCCTGTCCCGCCCTGTGCCATCTTCATCTTCTCTGACATACTTGAGCCCATTGCTGCAGTCACTATATCAATACATGTCATTAATGGTCTTCTTTATTTTTTCCTTACCTGCCAATACACATTTTTTATTGGTTTGCATATAATCGTTCATAGGCATCATTTTTTACATATACTTTGTATTTTATACACATACATATATATTTTATATCATTACCATTGCTCTCTGCCTATTATCACCCCATCTTTTCAAGCCCCCTTTGAACCTTTATCATAACTGCATCTCCCCCATCTACTACCCTTTACTATCCCAGCCATTTTCCCCCTTCCCCTTTTCCTGCTCTTCTCTCTTTTCCCTTCTGAACATTTATATGTATCTTACTCAGTGACCCTATTTTCACAATAGTGGCTTTATGCAATATCTGTCCTTATGTAACAGATATTTCACTCAGCAAATACTCTGTAGTTTCTCCCAAGTTATATGCTGTTTTCCAAAATCGATGCTTCTTAGTGCTGCATAGTATTCCATTATGTGAATGTATGACAATTTCTTAACCCATTCGATTACTGATGGTCATTGGATTGTTTCCATTTTCTTGTTATTATGAGTATTGCTGCTGTGAACAAAGGTGTACAAATGTCCATTTGTGTCTCTGTTCTGATTTACTTGGGATATATTCCTAGCAGTGGAATAGCTGGGTCATAATGGGATTTCTACATTCAGCTTTTTGAGAAAACTGCCTTCTGTAGTGCTTGTACCATTTTACAATCCCATTATGAATGCATAAGAGTGCGAATCTCTCCACATCCTATCCAACCTTTATTATTTGCTGTTTTCTTGAAATTTGCTACACTACTGGAGTCAGGGGGTATCTCATTGTGGTTTTGATTTTCATCTCTCTGATTGCTATGATTTTGAACATTTCTTCATGTGTTTCTTGGCCATCCAAATGTCCTTCTTTGTAAAGAGTCTTTTCATGTCATTTGCCCATTTCATGATTGGGTTATCAGTTTTTTCCAAGTGGAGGTGTTGTCGTATTCTGTAAACTTTGGTTATGAGACCCTTATCTGAAATGTCATTGCTAAATGTTTATTCTAGATCTGTGAGTCTTCTTTTTGCTCTGCTGGAGAAATTTTTTTTTATGCACTCAGGGATTTGATTTTAAAAAGGTCCTATTCATTGATCTTCTTTTCTCCTGGTTGTGCATTTTTGGCTAAGTTTGCAAGCCTATTTATGCCATAGGCTATGTCTTCTCATTTTGTTCCCATTTTGTCACTTACAATCTTTATGGTTTGGGGTTTTACCCCTAGGTATCTGATCCACTTTGAGTTGGTTTTTGTGTATGGTGTGAGATATGGATCCTATTTCAGTTTTCTGTAGGCAGATGTCCAGTTATGCAAGCACCCTTTGTTAAAGAGGCTGTCCTTTCCCAGTTGAAAGGGTTTTATTACCTTGTCAAATATCAGTCGACCATAGGTTGATAGGTCTTCCTGTCTTTTAAAATACCATGGCTTGAGTCAGGCACACTTTAGTCTTTAGAGTGGTGTCCTTGTTTACTAGCCCTTTGAAAGTGCCCTTGGCAACAGATTTGTTCATCAGAATTCATCATTTTACTTCTTGACTTCTGCTACCATGTGATTTGATTGTGAATCCCAGAAGGATGAAATGGAAATCCTTGACAACTTCATTCTTTGCTCTGTTTACCATGATGTTGCTTGTTGGCCCCGTTGGAGGACTTTTCTTAGTTTTGAGGTGTAATTCATACTGAAGGCCTATATAGTCTTTGACCTTCACATCCTCTTTACCTTCAACAAGCAAGGTTATGTCATCTGCACATCATGGCTTATCTTCTTCCGGTCCTGATGCCACAGTGCTAGGCAACATTTGATTCCATTAGTCACGGGGTCACCATGAATAGCGGATTCCACAGCAGCTGGTGAAAACACAGCAGTTAGAAGAGATTGTATTTTGGCAGTAATGTACTTTGGCTGTGAACCACTAGACTCAGAACCTAGGATCTTTTCTCATCTTGGTATTCCCCTGCTTCCTGCACTGTGCAGGCATTTGGTAAATGTGTACTAAGCAGGTACAAATGAATGAATGTCCCTGCCCTGTCAATTAAACTGGGGAGCTGTGCTCCTGTTTAAGGTTTACTCAATTATGCATTCGGCTGACAGCTGTTTCCTGTGTTAAAAATTGACAGGGAGGAGGGGAAATGTCAGTGTGCCTGTGTGGTGGGGGAGCAGCCACAGTAATGACATCTGTGTAGCTCTGTGCACGGGGCTGGCTCAACACAGCCATTCCCCCGCCCACCTCTCCCGCTAGCTGCAATGAGTACTGTGGCCTTGGGTTCATACAAATTAAATCCAAGACATCAGTGATGTCCCATGAGTTTTCTAAGAGTGCTTAAAGCAAGAGATTTTTTAAAAATTGAATTCAAAAGGCATTCTTTTGCCTCTTTCTATTTTTTAAAGGGTCAGAAGCCTTTCTCCTTTGATTCATCTGTCTTATATATTAGCACAAAACTAAGAAGTAGAGGAATGTGTATTTGTTACCTAGAGCATAGCCTTAACAGATTACCATAAACTTGGTTTAACAATCCAGAGTGGATCTCAGTGAGCTTAAGTCAAGATGTCAGTGGGAATGTGGTGCTTTCCTTGTTGGAATCTGCTGTGTGTTTTGAGTTGAAACGGCTCACAGCTGACCCTCCAGCAGATTTTTAGGTGCAGTAAATCACACGGTAGGAGATTGCCCATCCTCCCATGGATTTGAACCACCCATTTTTGGGATTGCAGTGTAGCTTCTTACCACTATGCCACGAGAACCGGCCATAAAGCTCTCACAAGTCAGAATTGACTAGACAGCAACTGGTTTAGAGGTTAAGAGGAGAATCATCTTACCAAGGAAAGGATTTCGAGATTCCATACAAATAGTTCTTCCTAGCCTCATGGAAAAGAAGTTTCTACAAGATGAGTCTTGCCTTCAGTATCTTTGCTCTTTTCTCTCTGCATCTGTCCAGCAGCACCTGTTCTCCTCCAGTAAAGGCAAGGTCATTTATCCCCGGCCCAGATGAGTACTGACTCCATGGGGGGATAGGACCATGATAAATAGCGTGCCAGCCAGCTCCGCGGGAAACCGGACACGCTGGCTTACCTTCTTCCCGTCACCTGCTTACAGAGATGGGAACTCCCAGCCATTGTTTCCACCCAGTATTAGGGATGCAGGTCATACCTGACACAGTTTTGATCCTTCAGCATTTAATGGAACTCACAAAGGTAATCCATCATACCTCTTTTATCAGATTGTTACTTATTTTAATGGTTTACTGAGTGACATCCAGAGCTAACTCATAAACTGTGACCATGAATGAAAGGGGAGGGGGAACATTTCCAGAAATCCAAGTAGAGATGTGAGTGAGAGTAAGGAAGGCATTTGCATTTATCTCCTTTCAGCATTTTGACTGTTTTTCTGAATAGTGTGGTCTCGTTTTGTAAGGTTCTAGCTTCTTGGTGATTCTTCTCCCTGCTCCTTAGAGAATCTAAGATTTTCTGGGAACCTTGCAGTGAGAGGCCTTTGAGGCTTGAGTTGTTAGGAAGGAATGTTTCCCTGAAGGTGTTTCACCTTTGGGCCCTGTCCAAGGTTTTAAACTGGATAGTTCTGGTTCTGTACCCTGCTGAGAATTTTCATTTCCACCTCAGATATCAGAATCTGCATTTTAACAAGATCTTATGTATTCATAGCATCGCCTGGGGAGCTTATAGAACCTGGTGCAGAACATCTGGAGTGGAAGTGTAAATTCTCAGCAGGAGTGGTCAGACAGGACCGAACTGGATCAAAACTCAGCCCTAAAGTACTGTTCCCAGTGTCACAATTAGTCCTTGACGTAGGGTTAGGCTCTCCTCCTGGGAAGGCTGGCAGCAGGTAAGGTGGCAGCCGGAGCAGATGGAGGGGGAGAGTGACAATCGGAGCCTAATTCCACGCAGATGTTCTCTGCCAGAGTCACTGAGGTGCAGGGGCCAGGACCGCGTCCTGAATAAGGCAGCAGACCAGAGGGAGTTGCGTTAGTTTGTGGATTATTTCCTATTTTGGAGGGACAGGGCATGTTTAGAGTCTTGGCTTGCTCCTGGTGAGGAGGATTCTATGCAGAGGAATTGAGGCCACTCTTTTCTTTACTTGTTCTCACATCTCTGAGTATCTACTATCTGCGAGGCTGAGAACAGAGCATTAGGGATGCAAGAATAATGAATGGCCTCTTACTGTGGGGAGGAGGCAGCCTGGAGAAGAGGCAGGTGAGTAATGAAGCCTTGTGACAGAAGTCCTGCATGGAAATTTGCAGACACACACGTTGGACCATCTGTGAGCGAAGAAAGCCCAGGGACTAAAGCCAGAAAAAGCCATCATTTTTCTTTCTTTTTATATGTACATGCGTGTGTGTGTGTGTGTGTGTGAGTGTGTGTAGAGCAAAAGTTGTATAGCTCACCCAACAGTCACACTTCTCAAGCAGTTTTCATCCATTGCCTCTCATCAAATGCCCACAGGAGGATGGCATCTCCTCTTGTGAGATTTGCAGCCTCAGAAACCTACTGGAGGGTCAGCCATGAGTGGGTTCCGATGGAGAGAAAGAGAGTGTGTGTAATAAAGCTCCTGAAAACTCAAAAGTGCATGAGAAGTATGCGGTAAAAGTGACTCATCATAGTTTTAACTTTTCTATTAATCCTTATTCTAAGGAGTAAAAAGCCAAGTTCATGGCCCTCCAGTTGATTCTGGCTCATGGTGACACCACCCCATCACACTGTAAAACTATATGGGAAGAGATTTTCCGTCCTTCTCCCATAAAGCAGCTGGGGATTTGAACCACTGACCTTTGGGTTAACAGTGCATATTACACATTAAGCCACCAGAGCTCCTTACCCTCACTGATTGTTGGTGTTAAGTCTCACATCGAGTTGAGAACGACTTATAGCAACCCTGTGAACAGCAGATCTAAACCCTGCCCTGTCCTGTGCCATCCTCATCATCTCTGATAGACTTGATGATCCCACTGCTGCAGCCACTGTGTCAATTCATGAAAGCAAAGATTGAATGTGTTTAAAAAATAATCAGAGTGCAAAAAAATTAGAGCAGCATTTACTCTGGTAATTATCTTACATTTATATAGGGTTACTGGTAGTGCAGTAGTTAAGTGTTCAGCTGCTAACCAAGAGGCCGGGGGTTCGAACCTGAGATGCAGCAGTCTGCATCCATATTGATTACAGTTTGCAAACCCTACAGGGCAGTTCAATTCTGTCCTATACTTTTTTTTTTTAAGACTTTGAAATTTGCTATTTTAGTTAAACATTATTAATATAAATATTTATTAATATTAATAAAATTTTGCTGAAGATAATTTTTTAAAAAATTCCAGCTGGATTCAGAGGAATAGCATTGCTAACGGGATGCATCTTGGCTGATAGCTGACATACCAGAAAGATACTACCTTGTGGTTTATTGACTATGCAAAAATGCATGGATGACAAAGGATGCATTATATTGTTGTTATTGTTGTTGGATGACATCAAATCAGCTCTGACTTCAGTGATCTCCAGAGATTGAAAACAACTGAATAACAGGTGGAAACCTTACACAATCTTAGTTTCCTCACAATCTCCACTGTGTACAATCCCATTGTTGCAGTCACTCTGCCACTTCATCTTGGCAAGAAACTTCTCTTTAATGGACTGTCCTTTTCAAGTAGGATGTCCATTTCCAAGGACTGGCCACTTCTGACAACACACCCGAAGCAATGAAGTTTCACCATCTTTGCAAGTAGGGTCCCACTGGCTGTAATTTGTCCAAGACAGATTTCTTTATTCTTTTTGCAGTCTCTCGCTTATTTAATACCCTTTACCAGCACCACATTTCAGTGCCTTTGATACTCACTTGGTCTTTATTATTCATTGTCCGATTTGTAAGTGCATACAAGGCAAGTGAAAATATCGTTGCTTGGATGAGCGCACGTTGACGACCTTCTTCAGGAGCAGTTTAAAGAGCTCCTTACCCAGAGTATATCGCATCTTCTGATTTCTTGATTGCTGCTGCTATGGGTGTTGATTTTGCAGCCAAGTAAAACATCACTGATAACTTCACTGTTTTTCTCCATCCATCATGATGTTCCATGTATGGCTCTTCATAAATTACAGATAGCATTTAGAAGAATGAAAATTCCAAAATTCTTATGTTTATTCTCTCCACATAACTCAATGTTGGGTAGTTACAATTAACCTTCTAAAGAGAAAAGGAGGTGGTAGGATAAAATATCAACCACTGATTAATTTTAACACGATTGATTGGTTCCCAGGAAGTCCCTGCCCCTTACTGCTATAAACTGACATCAGGTTACCTGGTGGTCTCTAGCTTGGTGGGAGGTGGGTGAAAGGATACTGGGTGGTCTCTGGCCTGACCGACTGGGGGGCATTCATTTGTATAAGCCTGTAGGTATGGGGGTTTTGCCTAATAAAGACAAGTTACCCTGGTAACAGCATACTTGAAAAAATTACTCTGGAAAACCTGTCTATTTGCATACTTATGAGACCTCTTGCAATTAATGTAGCACAGTCTTTTTCATTAAATCACTAAGTGGCGGGCCTGTCATTGACTACAGGCAGGCAGTTCCCTGGTTACAAACGTCTGACTTACAACACCTCATATGTACCCTTTAATGTTGTGTAAATTCGCCCTCACGTTGAAACTCACAACGAATTCATCACTATAACCACCTTCGATTGCTGCACATGTAGCTTTTAAATTATGGAAAAGGTTTTCAGCCTTTTCTTACACTAAGGTAAGGCCAAAGGAGAACTGTATGCAGCAGCTTTTACCTTTAAGTCCAGTTTAAAAGGAATCTTCTTTGTAAGCAGAGAACTCCGTCTGCTCTCTTCAGGGGAGTAGGAGAGCAAGTTAACAGTGCTACAAAGTGAAGTAATGGCTCCAGGTGGAAAGCAGGTTAATAAGGCTACAGGCAAGATTAGTTCAGGATCATGTTTTTAGCTGTTCATTTTGGACTTAAGACTAAGAACTAAAAAACCCCACTGCTGTAGAACTGATTCTGACTCAGAGCGACCCTCTAGAACAGAGTAGAATTGTCCCCTAAGGCCTCTAAGTCTTTCTGTCTTTTTAGAAGCAGACTGGTACATCTTTCTCCCTTGGAGCAGCTGATGGATTTGAACAGCTGACCTTTTTGGTACTTGAGTGCTTTACTAGTGCACCACGAGGGCTCTTTGTCGGTTATAGAACCCCTTGATCAAAGTAAAAAAAAATCTGTTTATAATTTTATTTCAAGGACGTATCATTATACTTTTTGCTTTATACATGAAAAGAAAGATGTAATGATTACAGTTTTAAATATTTTAGCAAATTACTATGAGATCTGGCAGCACAGTGGTTAAAGCACTTGGCAACTAACTGAAGGGTGAGTGGTTCAAACCTACCTGAGACTCCCTGGGTGGCAGAGCCCTGGTGACCTACTCTCATAAATATTGTCCTTCTTATTGTTGGTAGGTGCTGTTAAGTCTAATACGACCCACAGCAACCTTATGAATAACAGATTTTCACCTTGGCCCAACCTGTGCCTTCCTCACATTCCCGACACACTAGAGTCCATTGCTGCAGCCACTGTCAGTCCACTTGCTTGAGGGTCTTCACCTTCACCACCCTCCACCTTTCCAAGCATAATGCACCTCTCCAAGGAATAGCCTTTCCTAGCACTATGCCTGAAGTATGTGAGATTAAGCTTTATCATCTTTGCCTCCAAGGAGCATTCTGGCTACGCTTTCTCCACAACATATTTGTTTGTTCTTTTGGCAGTCCATGGAATGTTAAGTGCACTTCTCCAACACCACAGCTCAAAAGCATCAATTCTTCTTCTGTCGTCCTTATTAATTATCAATTATTCTAATTTGTACAGCACTTGTCTGTCAGTTTGCTGTACTGAGTAACTTGTGGGTTGCTGTGACACTGAAAGCTATGCCATTGGAGTCTCAAATGCCACAAGGATCACCCATGGCAGACAGGTTTTAGTAGAGCTCCCAGATTAAGACAGACTAAGAAAGCAGAGTTGGCCATCCGCTTCTTGAATAACAGGCCTCTGAAAACCCTGTGAACAGTAGAGAAACATGTACATAGTATTAGGAGGTATCTTGTTGTTGTTGTGTACCATAGAGTCGGAACTAACCCATAGCTGGTTCTCCAGTGGGTTTTCAGAGGCAGTGAATCACACAGAAGGAGATTGCCCATCCTCCTGTGGAGCAGCTGGTGACCTAGAACTGCATGTCTTTGGGTATGCAGCACAGCTCCTTGCCCCTAAGCCACCAGAGCTCCTTATTAGAGGTATAGTTCATAGATATTACAGCCTAGGGAACTCTGTGTGGGATCGGTTCTTTTCTGACCAGGACTTCCAACCAATTTGACTCTCTGCATTTCCAAAGAAGTGTGTCTGGTATGAAATGCAAATTCTCCACAGGGAGACCAACCAGAATGAACTAGCTCAAAACTCTGGAATCAACTGGAAGGCACACACACCCCACAACACCCACCTTCTCAGTGATGTCAGGAATCAGCAGTGATTCATAGATCACACTCTGGAAATGCTGCCGAGTTTAATAATGAACAGGAGACAGTGACTGCAAACGAAGACCTTCATGAGCAGCTCTGGTACTGGTTGTTGTTAGGCGCCATCAAGTCGAGTCTGACTCATGGCAGCCCTGTGAACAACAGACGTGAACCCTGTCCTATCCTGTGCCATCCTCATCATCTCTCATACTCTTGAGCCCATTGCTGTAGTCACTGTATCAATCCATCTGGTTGGGGGTCTTCCTCTCTTTCACTGACACTCCATATTTCCAAGCATATCTCTCTCCAAGGAATAACCTTTCCTAGCAACATGCCCAAAGTATGTGAGACGAAGCTTTGCCATCTTTTCCCCCATAGAGCACTTTGGTTACACCTTTTCCAAGACATATCTGTTTGTTCTTTTGGCAGTCCGTTGGTTATTCAGTACTTTTCTCCAGCACTACAACTCAAAGGCATGAATTCTTCTTCTGTCATTCTTATTCATTGTCGAGCTCTCAGATGCATAACTAGTGATTGAAAAGACCTGAGTCAGGCAGACCTTAGTCTTCAAACAGCGTTACTTTTCAGTATTTTGGAGAATTTCTTGAAAGCAGACTTGTCCAAAGCAATGTGTCTCTTGATCTCCTGATTCCTGGTACCGAGGATGTTGACTGTGGATCCAAGTAAGATTAAATCATTGACAGAGTTTCAGTCCTTTCTCAACTATCATGATGTTGCCTGTTGGCCCAGTGTTGATGTTGCTATTTAATCCATATTGAAGGCTGTGGTGATTGATTTTCTGCAACAGGTGTTTGGCAGCATCCTTACTTTCAGCAAGCAAGGTTGTGTCATCAACACAAGTTGTTGATTGAAGAGTCTTCTTCCAGTCCTGATGCCGCATTCTTCTTCACAGAGCCCAGCTTCATGAATTTGTTCAGATTCAATAGATATGGAGAAAGGATGCAGCCCTGGTACCAGTTAGCACCTGCCAACACTCAGCAATTTCTTTTACCCTGTCCTCTGTCATCTTTCCATTTGAAATCAGAACATGTTTATGTCCCTCTGTGCTCTGTCAAGTCACTGTGAGAGTCAAATGAGAGGATGTATGAGAAATGCTGCTTCAAAGAAAGGGGGAAAAGCCAATGGATCTCCATTGATGGAAACCTGTGTTGCAGAGTAGAACTGTCTGTGGAGGTTTCGAGGCTGTGACTTTTGGGAAGCAGATTGCCAGGCCCACCTTCTGAGCTGTTTCTGTGTGGGTTTGAAATGCCAGGTTTTCAGCATCTTGTCAGGCACTTAACCATTTGCTACACTTGGGGATTCCTACAATGCTTTTAAACTCAAAAGCCCATTGCCATAGAATTGGAACTAACTCATGGCCAACCCTCCATTGGATTTGTAAGTTTGCAGATCACATACAGGGAGGTTTCCCATCTTTCTCCCAATGGGCTGCTGAGTGGCCTTTAGGTTACAGGTGCTGCACCCTGAGGACCAGACCACCTGCTACACGATGTAACCACAAATAATGTGACGTTTCCTCCTGCTTTTCTCCTCCTTCTGCTCTGTACCACAATTGATCAAGACTTTATCATAAGGGTTTAAGAGCTTGCACTATGTTATCCATCTAGATCTGGCTGTACCCCTCCGTGGCTGCTCAGTCTTGAGCAATTTACTTAATCTCTCTAAGCCTCAGTGCCTTGCCCACAAAATGGGGATAATGATAATACTAGTTCACATGGTTGTTTTGAGGATTTGATCAATCTCCTGTCTGGGGAGATACAGTAGACTTACTGAGCAGATGAGTGCTGGGAGCAGTCAGACCACAGAATGTAGTGCAGCAATCATATTTTGATTGTTGGAGCAGATGGGATTGTATTTCTGTAACCTCATCTGTTTCTGGAACTGTGAGCGTGAGCCTGTGTGTGCGTGTGTGTGTGTGTGTGCACACGCACGCGCAAGTTGAGGGGGTGGCAGCCCCTTCCTCAAGTGTTCAGGAGTTCCAAGCTTTCCACAGAGACTCAATGCAGAATAAGGAGGAGGCTGACTGGGGTACTGCCAAGACAAAAAATGCTACCATCTTTGTAGCTGAGCTTGCAACTGAAGGGGGGACTGTGGCTGCTTTGTTCCAGGTGTGCTGCAAAGCATGCTGGGAGGGTCCAGGGCGGGGCTGGGCACTAATGGAGGGGACAAGTGGCAGGTGTATGTTCTCCCATAAAGACCAAGGCTCAGAAAGCTGCAACAACCCCTTGCCCTTTCTTAACCAGTAAGACAGAAGGGCCTGAATATAAGCATCTTTAGAAGGTAATTCTTTGGCCCAGGCTAACTCGGAGGACCCAGAAAAAAACAGGGCAGAATATGAATCCACCAGGAAAATCAGCAGCTGCCCAGATGCTGAAAACCTTAGAGAAATAAAAGAGAGGCCTGAGGGAATTGGGGCAGAAGCCAAATGACCTCTTAAAAAAGAAATTGTAGCACGGAGCGGCTGTGATTGCCTTTTTCCCTTCAGGAGTCTGATTGCGCTTTCTCCTTCTCCCTTACAGAAAATGAAGGAGTACCTGGAGGGCAGGAACCTCATCACCAAGTTACAAGCCAAGCACGACCTGCTCCAGAAAACCCTGGGAGAAAGTGAGTGTGGGAACTCGGCCAGAGGTTTGGCAGGCTGCGTCGTTGGCCCAGTGGGCCTAGTCTTGTTAGAGGAATCCGTTTCTTTTCCTAGCCTGTTTGATGTGGGAGCACACACCCCAAATGCCTGCGTGAGTAATGAGAAGAGGCCGCTGCTTAATGAAGCACTAATGTGCACCATCCATTTGTTTAAATGGAGCATGCCTGTGCTCCACCCAGCCTCCCACCCCCCTGCTGCTCTCCTGCCCTGTCTGGGGCGAAGGGACTGATGGGTTATTTACTCTCCTGACGCTTTGTTAAAAACCCCAGCTCCTCTGTGGCAGGACTGAGGCTGGAGCCAGAAAGTAGGGAGATGAGCTGCACAGCTGCTCTGAGGAAAGGAGCCATCTCGATGGTGGGGGTGATGGACAACTGCAGCTTTGTGAAGCTTCAAGTCTGAGTAGCAGTTCCCTTCTGCCCTGGAGGCCCCTGGTGCTGGTGAAGTGGCCGCTCTGTCTCTTTGGGCTCTTCCGCTTGGAGGCCGTGTTGTTGAATGGACTGTCTCAGCCTGTCTGGTAGGATGATTTGAACCAGATCCTGGAAAGTAGCAAGGCCCGGGACTGGCCTGGCACTCTGGACTTTCTCCCCTCAACTGTCAAACAGAAGGAGAAGGTTAAAAGAGAAGTTTCCCCGGGGTTTTTGGCACCCTGCCCAGGTCTCCTGCCTGGCTCTCAGCATCCTATGATTAATGGGATTCCCAGGTCGGGGATTCCTGCTCCCTGCCCTGCTACTTTCCTCACCTAAAGATGGCAGGGGAGGCAATAGGGAATATGTGGTGACATCAGTGAAAGGCAAGCCTGTGCTCAGCGTCGTGATACAAAGTCTCAAGCTCACGTGCACAGTACTCATTGCTGGTTAGCCCCAGGAACCGGAGCTCCATTCATACCAGGGCCTCCTGCCCACCCTTCTCCTGCCTGTCTACATCCCCCAGATGATTTCATTCTTCTTCTCCGGGTGCCTTTGATCTTGTGATGATTTTTTTAAAGACATTTTATTTTATGTAGGGAAGGTTTGATAGGTAACTCTTAGTCTCTTCTTTCCCTGTCACCCAAGGGACTCAGTCAGACTGAACAGGTTTTGGCATTGAGAGGCAAACTTTGCTATAGGAGATCTTATTCTCGGGTTATGGACCGCTCTTTGGGGAATTGGAGGAAAGCCCAGAACTATTTGAAGCCAGTTATGGCTGTAGTTTCCTTTTGTCCATAAGTAGCTAGGAGCAGGACCTTAGATCATGCGTGGGTGTCATATGAAATGTACACACATACATGCAGCAAAATGTTCCACTGAGGAGGGGTGAATGTTGGCCACCATTCATTAGGGCTCCAAATTGCCTTAATCTAAAGATGACAAATGCCAGCAACAAGGGAGGAACAGAGAGGGACCGCTGCGGATCTTCTTATGTCAAGTCATCATGTCCCTGCCTTCCATATGTATTTGTCACCACAATTCCAGAGACCCTTGTTCTTGCCTCAGAGGGATAATTGATGTGTATGAATATTCCAGAATGGAAATGGAACAGATGTTGAAAATAATGGCTCAGAATAATATTTTTTGCAGATGAAAGCAGAGCCTTTGTTAATGAGTAAGCTGTTGGGGCTGGGAGAGAGTGGTGTTTGAGATGAGGTGAACTGAAATCAACAATTAGCATCCTCTAAAGTCAGAGAAACTGCCCTGCCCTGGCACCTCTGCTCCTTTGGGTTACCTTTCGAGGAGCTTGGGCACTGAGGGTCAGAGCTGACCTTTCTCCCTCGGCTGGATTTTTCCTGCTCATCTGATACGAATCTAATACTTGTATCAGCGCCTCCCTCACCACCATTGTCCACAGAGAGCAGTACATCTTATATCGCAGCCCGTGGACACGTGCATATGAATTTCTTTTAAAATATAAAATCACTACTTATGAATTTTAATGTTATCTCTTCGATTTTTTTTGAAGCTATTTGTGACCCATTTAATTTTGTACTTGGGCGTTTGCTTTGAGAACAGCAGTTTACAGCAGTATCAGCCTTTGATTCCAGTTCGGCCTAACTGAAAAATTTAGTATGAATCTAAAGCTAACACGTGTGTATCTTCTCTCTATCTGTAAACACTCCTTTTTCCAACCATGTGAATTTTCATCCACTCAGGAACGAACGGGATTGTCCTCACCCTCCCTAGACGTACGAGAATCTGAGTATATCTCTAGGAAGACTTCTAATCATTTGTTGTAGAAAACAATACTCAGCCTTGCTGTTTCCTTCCACTCCTCTTTTCCTTCTAGAAAGCAGTGTTGGCAATTCCAGATGCTAACAGTACCGAGTTGGGAACGAGCATCAGGAAAAGAACCTGCCTGGGAAGAGGCTCTGTACCCTTCTCTTTGCTCTGGATGCACAGACTCACACTGTTACACTAGGGACTCTGGGAAGTGGGGTCTACTACCCACCAGTTTCTGTCCTGTTTATTCTGACTCCAGGCAACCCCCCCCCATGTTAGAGGAGAACTGCACTCTGCAGGGTTTTCAGTGGCTGAGGTTTAGGGACTAAATCACCAGGGCTTTGTTCTGAGGGGCCTGTGAGTAGACTCACACCTTCAACCTCTTGGTTAACAGTCAACATTTTGCATCAGGGACTCTGGGAAGCAGATCAATGCATAATAATTCCTAGGAATGAGTCTTCCCCACCTACTCCTTCTGCTTCAACATGTGCTCTTTGTTTTTTTATTTCTGACAGGTCAGCGGACAGATTGCAGTCTGGCCAGGTAGGTGTGGTCTGGGCAGACCTGGGAAGGGATGATGAGAGGACCAGGGGTAGAGTCATTCCAGCCTGGGAAAGAGCCAAGGAATTGAGTTTGGAAAAGCCTTTGGTGATTTTGCAAAGGATTGGCCTAGTCAGGGGCTGCTCCCTACCCTCTGCAGCCTTGCTGACCCCATCTGGTCTGAAGTAGAAACAGGCTGTGTTGTGAGCTGAGCAGAACTGAGGTGTTATCACTTGCTGAAATAGGCCTGACACGCCCAAAAGCTTATATTGCAAGAGAAAGAAACATTTGACTCTGGAAAATTCTGTTTTCCTAACCTTAAGAGATTTGACGTTAATATTTGGGCTTTGAGGAGCCTCTGTCCCAGAGAAGGAAATAGCTTTTGATCTGAAATTTTTTTTGGGGAAAAAAAAAAGCTTGGAAAAATGGCAGGTCCTAATTAATGACTGCTGCTAGATAATGAAATATTACATCGCATTGCCTTGCCAAACAGCACTGAGAGAAACCCTTGCATGATGAACAAGTCTGCAGCCCTCCCAGGCCTTTCCCATCTTCCCCTCCCACCCCAACAGGGCCAAATATTTTTCCCTCCCTGTCACCGTGTTGCTATTAGAAAACTCTGTGAGCTGGCGGAGAGCAGAGCAGTCATGCAGCCAACAGTTCTCAGATGCCTAAAAATGTGCTGATTTAACCGAGGAAAGAGCTTTAATGGGCTGGACTCCTTTGAGACCCAGGGTTAGCCCATTATATCAACCACTTATATCTGCCAACACACACAATAATCATGAGGCCATTTACAATTATAGGCTCATTATTTAGAAATAGCTTCATTTGGCTTTCATCGTTTTGTGCTTGTGGATCACAATAAAGATCCTATTAGTGTACAGTGTACTAGTCTTGATGGCTGGAAGAGGCCAAGATAAGGATTCTGTCTTCTCAATGATGGAGTCTTTCTGACTTAATGTAAGTTCCCCTAAAGCCCTGAATCTTGCAGAAGACCATGTGGAAATCAGAAGAATCAAATTCTGAACTGAATTCCCTGTTGCTGTGTGACCTTGGACTACTCTCTTCCCCTTTCTGGGCCCCAGTTTGCTCATCTGTAAGACAAGAGAATTATACTAAATCCAGGGAGCCCTAGGGAGGCAAAGAGGGTCCCTTAGAAATCATCTGGTAGAGGGACAGAGAGTGGCCAAGCAGCCTGGTTCTGGTCCCTGCGTGCTGAGCATGGCTGTCCTTCGGAGTCAGATTCCTTTTGAGAAAAGGCTTCTGAGGCTAAACACAGCTCGAAAAACATTGCCCTAGAAGGCCGCCAAGATTCTTCCCATCTGGATGCTCCACCTTCCAAAGTGCAGAAAAATTGTTCCCTATCTGTCCCCTACGAATTTCCAAGAGAAAGAAAACTGCATCGTCCGTTAGTGTTGGCTTCCAGATCCTCTTGCCTAATCCAAATTCACCTTACTGAAAATTGAGCCACTTTTCTCCTGTGCTGATCTGAATGATGGTGGACGCGAATAGCAAGACCCTCCATGCCTGTGTGATGATAGGAGCTGTGTTGGCCTCTATTTGGAAAATCGATTAGCAAGTCTTTCTAGGCATTTTGAGATCTAAATGGAACAATGTGGTTTTGCCTCGTTCACCACCAGACTGATTTTTCATTATTGAAGATTTTACTTTTGGGTTTTAAAGAGGTTGTTTTTCTTATTCTGTCCTCATTTTCTTTTTCCCCTCTTATTTCTGGTTTGGTCCACTGTGATCGATGGGGTCAACCGCAGGCGGAGCTCAACTGTGAGGAAGCAGGTATGTGCTCAGTGGGAACCAGCTGGTCTGGCTTGAAGGGTCATTCGTATCCTGCAGCTATCAACAGAACTCTGCCTGGGGCAGGACAAGCTTAAAATAACTCCATTTAGTCAGAGTGTGCTTAACAGGATAACAGTTCGTATAAAGCTGTAAATAGTGATAGTAGACCTCTTCCTACAGACTGTCCTGTATCATCCAGTCAAAACTAACTCATGTCCTACATGTCAGTGGTTTTCAGAGATTGTTAATCACCTAGGAAAAAATTGCCCCTCTTTCACCCATGAAGCAACGGGTGGGCTTGAACTACATGTTATTGGTTTGGGAGTGTGGCTACTTAACTACTAAGCCACCAGAGTTTACTTCCTACATATTTATTGTTGTTGTGTACCGTAGAGTCGGAACTGACCCGTAGCTGACCATCAGGCAGGTTTACAGAGGAAATTAACCACATAGGAGGAGATTGTTCATCCTTCTTCTGCAGAGCAGCTGGTGGATTCGAACAGTGTGCCTTTGGGATTTGCAGCACAGCTTTTTTGCCACTAGACCACCAGCTCTCCCTTCCCACATACTAGGGGCTGGTTTTGACTGTGGCAGATGATGCCAGAACTGCTTAGCATGTCACTGCTCTAAGAAAGCCTCACGAGGCCTGTATCTGGACTAGTATGTCAGTAGCTCACTGTCTTATTTTAAGTTTGCAGCTGTTGGTTTATTTATTGGTTTCTAGTCTTCTGGTTAGTCTAGATGTATTCCTAACACACGTTAAATCTGCAAAGGGAAGTCTGTAATAGGGGCAACAGGCAAGAGCTCCTGAAGTCTTCATAATCTTCAGTGTTGTATTTAAATCGTGTTATGCATATTAGGAGAGATCTTAACAACCAGTGGCATGAGTAACCCACATTTCGTGGGCAACCTGAATAGTGCTCATGCTTGTTTAAAACAAATCCATTACAGTTGTTTTGTTGTTGTTTTACAGTGGCAGACTTGACTTTGTAATTATGCTTTATGAAAAATACTGACATGATCCCATGAGCCCTAAGTTCATACCAGCTAAGCAGTTGGCAGTTAGCAGGGTGCAGGTGAAGAGAACCTGGAAGTACCTTTGTCTGTGCGTGGAGGGATAAACAGGGCTTTACAGAACCATCTTGAATGATACACGGCGGCTGCAGCCATAGGGAGAGGAGGAATTGTATCAGACAGGAGCTTTCGCTGGTGTCCGCCGTCTCTAGCTTCAGCCGTCTTCTCAGCTGATCTGGCTGCTCCGGGGGAGTGGGCGGGCCAGCTGGGGAACAGGGATGGCACAGCCCTGCTTGTCGGAGCTGGTCTGTCACTGTTTCCTCTTCCTCTCTGCTGCAGATCTGTTAGTGAGAACACCATCTGATGCAATGAGGGACTTTTTCTATCCTAAAAATTCCACTGTATGTACTCTTCCTTTCACTTATTCTGTTTCTTCCTTTTTCTCCCTTATTTTCATTCAAAAACTGAAGAAGAACAGAGCCCCTGCCAGGTAGAATTTATTGACTTTAGAATTAAGAGGTAGAATGTTGAGCCGTTGCCCATCTTCTGACCAGGAACAGAATTGGTCTTAACGTTGATTCCTTTTAGTTCCCGGACTAGGACAGGGGCCTCCTGCTTAGAGATAGAGGTGTGTGAGAGCTTTGCAGCCTCCCCTCTGGCAGCAGGAGTGTGGAGACAGTGGTTTGAGGTGGGAAGGCAGTCATCCTGTGCTGACAGGGGCCCGGCTCTCTGGCTTGGACTCCCCGGACATTGGAGTGGAACAGCACCCATCTCGCTCACATCCTGGTGAACCTAAGCAGTTGTAGGTGAAGCATATTTACTTAGTTTTAAATTTTAGATTAAGGGAGCTCTGGTGGCCTTGTGGCAAGAAGCTGTGCTGCAATCCTGAAGGCACATGGTTTGAATCCACTAGCTGCTCCATGGGAGAAGGATGGGCGATCTCCTCTCATGTGATTAACTGCCTCTGAAAACCCGCCAGAGGGTCAGCTATGGGTCGGTTCCGACTCAGTGGTACACAACATTAAAAAAAATTGTGTTTAAGTAGCTTTGATGACACAGGCTGTTAAGTGTTGTGCTGCAGGCCCAAAAGTTGTGCCTCTCTAGAGGTTTGGGAGAGAGATAGTCCCTTTCCATTAAGATTTACAGCCTTGGAAACCCAACAGAGGGTCTTGTGAGTCTGAATCAACCTGACGACCACGACAAGATTTGTGTAGAAGCTCCAGGATACATAAGAAATCTCCATCAGGTGGATTTTCATCTTGCTGCCCCAGTGTCTCTCCAGTAACTCAAATCTGATGGTGGTTCAGTATAAGAGTTTTCCTCAGATGGACAGGCGGGTAAAGAAATAGGCAGTTTGGGAGATAAGTAATTGTGTGTGTAAGTAATTAGGAGGTAAATATTTATTTATGGCAATTCAGCCAAACAAGATGAAAAATCTGGTAGCATTTATTTTTTAGTTTTCTTAATGGGTTTAGCAAAGGCTAGGTTTAAATTATCCCAGATTTAGCAAAAATTAGGTTTAAACTATTCCAGGTTTTTTAAACAAGATACCTAGGTTATTGCTTCTAGGCTTCTAGGCCTTCCTCATTCCCTTCAAGTTCCAGCATTTTCTCTCTCCTGATTGTTCCTTCTGTATCTCCTCTGCTGATTCTTTCTCTGTTCTCTTAGACATTTTTCCTAGGCTTGGCCCTTTCTGGACTTCTCTCCATATTATTATCTTGTTGGCTGTCTTCCCTTAGGTAAATCTTTCTCTCCTTCCGCTTAACCCATTGCCATCAAATTGGAGCCAAGTCACAGCTCACCCTCCAGAGGGTTTCTAAGTCTGTGAATTGTATAGGAAGAGATTGACCGTCTTTGATGATTAAAACCATCCGAGAGACATGGCCTTTGGGTTAGCTCAGTTCCCTACAGACCACACCAGCAGAGCTCCCTCAGCATGCTGCTTCTCTCTGAGGCTGTCATTCTAGTCTTTGAATCTAATTCCTAAGTTGGCTGACTGGACATTGAATCTTTCAAGTTGGCATTCTATTCTGCACATCTGTTTCTTCACCTTCCTCACCACTCTTGAACTTCCTTAGCATCTCCCCTAACTTACCTATTTCCCTTTTGCGAGATCCCTCCTAATTTTCAATGCCTCTGACATACTTTGGACATGTTGTAAGAAGGAACTGGTCCTTGGAGAGGGACATCATGCTTGGTAGGGTGGAGGAAAGACCCTCTATGAGGTAGATTGATTGAGTGACTGGGGTGATCGGGATGGTTGTGTCAGAGACAATGAGATTGGCACAGGATAGAGCAGGGTTTAGGGCTTTTGTACATAGGGCCTCTATGAGTTGTAGGTGACTTGATGGCACATAACAACAGCAACTGAGGATTCAAATCTTATCCCTGACCTCTTTCTGTTTGTCCTCTCATAATGCATGTTGAATCAAGTGTTAGGAATTTTCTCCTTTGGTGAAAACAAAATTCTGTCAACGATATTAAAGAACTAGTACTTGACAAGAAACTTTAACCCTCTCACTCATGAGAAAGTCTGTCAAACTACAGCCTGTCGAGGAGTTATCGGTGCCTCCTGATTGTTCACTCCTGCAGCCCTCTGGGTTCCTGCTCTCCTGTGTTTCTAACTCAGGTCTGCCACCTTCCCACTCTCGGTTTGTTGCTAATCCATGCACACTGGAATAAAACACTGCTCAGTCTTGGTAATTAACTTTGGAGTAGACCGTTATGATCCATAGTTTTCATTGCCTGGTTATTAGAAGCAGATTGCTGCCTCTTCTTTCTTAGTCTAGATGTTCTAGTCTTTCTTAGTCTAGATGTTCTGCTGAGACCAGTTCAACATCCCAGCGACTCACATGTCCCCTGTAACAGACCTGTGGTGACTGCATGTGAAGTATGTTGGTTAGGAATTAAACCGACCAGTTCAACATCCCAGCGACTCACATGACTGCATGTGAGGTATGTTGGTCAGGAATTAAACTGACCAGTTCAACATCCCAGCGACCCACATGTCCCCTCTAACAGACCTGTGGTGACTGCATGTGAGGTGTGTTCATCAGGATTTAAACCAACCAGTTCAGCATCCCAGCGACTCACATGTCCCTTCTAACAGACCTGTGGTGGCTGCACATTAGTCAGAAATTAAGCTAACTTTTGCATGGAAAGTGAAAATTCTGCCTTTGAACCACCATCACTCTTAATCTGATTAGATAGAAAGTTGGCCTAATTGTTCTTAAAGACCCTCTTCCAACCTTGAAATAAAATGAACAAAATATTACAAAAATAGAATTAAACTGAGGGGGAGAGATAGAGATCAAGGAGTCAACAGAGGTGATGAATCAAAACATGATAAGAAACTGCATCAAATTTGACACATTTTTAAAAAACTGGAAATAGAAATATCATTCAATCCCGCAATCCCAGTGCTAAGTATAGATCCTGAAGGAATAAGAGCTATGACATGAACAGATGTATTAATGTACATGTTCATTGCAGCATTACTTAGAATAGCAAAGAGACAGAAATAATCCAAGTGGTTAGTGAACAAACAGATAAACTTATATGTTCACATAATGAAGTACTTTGCAGCTCTGAGAAATAATACAGAATTGGATAGACACTGTGTAACATGGATGCATTTAATTTTGCCAAGTCAAATAAGTCAGTCATAAAAGAATAAATATATATAGGACCGTTATAAAAAAGCTAAAGAAAGATTTATGCACAGAAATAATTATTACTGGTTGATGCAAGGACAGGAGTAGAGGCAGAGTCGAATGAAAATTAGTTAGTAGATAATAGGCATTAAGAGGATGATCAGCACAGTATTACTAAAGAAAGAAAAGGCACAGAGAGGAATAGAAAAATTAATGGAAATCAGAATCATAGGAAGGGAATGGGAAGAGTGATATTACATTACAGATCATGAAATTACTTCTAGAACAAAGAGTTTGAATGATGAAATAAAAATCTGCTTACTTTGTTACACCTTCATGCAAATCACAATTTTGAAAATGGTTTAAAAAATATAAAGGCAAGAAAGAAAAGTTGCACGGTTTAGCTGTATGCAGAGTTAATGGTGACGCCTTTGTGCGCACTACCTGAGTGCAGTGGCTCATCATGGGACATTCATTTGATGCTTAGAAACATCATAGAGAGAGAGAGAGAAGGGTAGGAAGAGGATCTGGCACCTGGTGATTTTGCCCAGTTTTTGCTCACGCTTAAAAGAGGGCACTGGGAGCACACTCTTCTGAGATCAGGCGCAATCAGGGTTGTATGGCCGTCGACTAGCATGTTGTTCTGCAGGTTAGTTAATAGGTCTTCTGGGATCCACCTTGCCAGCCACAGATTATCCTTCTGGAATCAACTGATGTGCTGGTGGTAACCATCAGCTTGCAGGTTCATGTCTTTGATTCCCAACTTCTTGCCAAACCCTGCATACTTCCCCCTAAGTAGGCATTGCTATCTCATTTCCCGTAAGTCCATGCTGTATTTTGCTCTTGTGTAGCCTGTGAGCTTCCCAGCCTGCCTTCTTCTGCATCTTTGTATAGTTAATTCCGGGTAATGAACACCCACCTTACTGACGGCTTGTACTTGTCTTTCAGTATTATGTAAATTTGCCCTCACTTTGAAGTGTTTGAGGCAAACCCTACTCAGCAACAAATTCTTCATCACTGTCACTTCATTTGCTATGTGTGCAGTTATTAAGACCTGGAACAGGCTTCGAGTCATCTGTTCTTGTGCTGACCAAAACCAAAACGCACCCACTGCCATCGTGTCGGTTCTGACTCGTAGGAACTGTCTGTCAAGTATCCAAGATATGAATCTTTATGGGAAAGAACTACCCATCTTTCTCCTATGGAGCGAGTAGGTGGTAGGTTCAAACCACCAACTTTCTGGATACATATCTGCTACCCTGCGAGGGTGAGATGAAGCTAAATAAAAACAGTTATGTGTCTATTCTTACTTATTAGCAAAGTCAACATAAAGTTATGCTTGGGCAATGATCTCCTTCATGTTGAGGGACGCTGCCTGGGTTCAAGTCCTGGCTGTGCCACTTACCATCTGCGTGACCATTTAGGGCCAGGAAAACCTGAAAAAAAATACCCTCATATTTCCCTACTGTGACTGTTCACTCTTAATAAATGAAAAATAGAATAGCAGCCCCTTCACCAGCATAATTTTAGAAAGGAGGGGGGAGTTTTGTTTTTCTTATAGTGGATCCCACTTTGTTCATGATGACCAAGGAATGAGGACCAAACGTCTTCCTTCCCAATCACCCTGGGCTGGCCAGTGAAGTCCGTGGAACCGACGCAAGGGCAGATGCTGGCCGCCTGGCTAGAGAGCTGGAACAGACAGGTCTGAGGGCCAAAGGGATGGGCGTTTGCATTGGCAAGACCTATTGACCTCAGCTCACCCTGGCACCCACTGAATCCCATTGGCAGCATCCCTGGCTCCCAGCAAGGGTGAGAGCTAGAGAGCAAGCCAGTACTGTCCTCAGTCTGATTTCATGAGGCCGCGCTGCTTCCTCAGTAGTGACCAGACCCCTTGGCTACCTGAAAATTCAGAGCCAGGATTGGGGAACAGACAGGCCTGGAGAAAGGGCACACAGGTCCCATCCTGCTTGAGACTTTAGTCTCTGTCCTTCACTTCTAAAGTCCTTTCCACTTTCCGGCAGCTTCCATACCCCTCTCTCTGACTTCCTTGTTCTCCAGGACTGAACTGTTGTGGTTTAACTGCATTATGAAAAAGCCTACTGGACGTTAGTGATGTTTGGTGTGCACACCGGGCATTACGTGCCAAGGTCTTATGATGCAGTTTGAGTGGTGGTGGGAGGGACCCTGCCTGAGTTTTAAGATCTGGCTCTGCCACTTGCCATCTGTGTGCTGTTGCTTACCAGCTGTTTAACCTTTCTAGGGCTTCCATTTCCTTGTTTATAATATGAAGATAATAATACATAGCCCATTGGGTTGTAACAGGACTAAACCTCTAAAGAACTTAGTCTATGGCCCAACACCTCCACAAATTCCTCTCTAAGTGGAAGCACTAATTTTCATGTGCCAGTAGAAAATGCTATTCTCAGCACCATCCATTCTCTCTCTCTCTCTCTCGGTTAGGGCAAGTTGAGGGCCAAAAAAGTTGAATGACTTGAGCAAGGTCATGTAGCAAATGGCAGAGCAAAGAGTCATCTTGAGGTCTTGCGCCTAGGCTTAGTACTAGTGAGTCCCTTTTGTTTCTAAGAGCTTTTCTTCTCCTTCCTACCTTTTATGCCAAGAAAGTGTCCTACCTAGAGCTTCCTTTGGTGCTTGCAGCTGCCTTCTGTGGCTGTTAGACAAATACCTGTGATGTCTGAGGCTTCATGGCCAGCCCCGAACATCCAGGAACCTGCATGGATAGGATGTGCCCTTGGGAAGGTTGAACTGCAGTGGTGTCAAATGCAAATATTTCCATCTTCACAGTTAATTAACATCGAAATCAAAGTGAGGCAAAATAGAGGGCACTGTGGTCCCGTAGACAGGGATTCTGACCCCTTTGTGGAGTCTGGGAAAGGGTCCCTGTGGAAGACTATTTACACTGAGACCTCATGGCTGCCTAGCAGTTTGCTAAAAGAAGAGACAGAGAGTCGTGGGTAAGGAGCACATTCTGGCATGAAGAGCAGCTCATAGCCCGAGGCGAAGGCAGAGTTCTCTGAGGAACAGAAAGGCAGCCAGTGTGCCTGCACCAGACAGATGGTGTGGGAAGAGTGGAAAGACATGAAAGGGGAAGCAGAGGCGGAATCCAGGGCAGGCAGGGCTATGTAAAGAGAGCAATGGGATTTCACTGAGCGATTTTAACCTAGAGAGTCGATGATGAGAATTGCCTTTTAAAAGAGCACCAAGTGTTCAGTTAGTGAAGCGCAGATACTAACACTGGATTGATACAGAGAAGGTTATAGCATGGTCTCTGTACAATGACAACTTGCAAAATCATCAAGCGTTCCCTAAAATTAAAAAATAATAACAGGAAAAGACCACCCAACCACTGCGCAATGGAAGACGAACATGGATTGGAGGACAGCAAGGATGGGAGCAGGGACACACTGATTGAAATAGCGATAGCTTCACCTGCGTGAGGGCAGTAAAGATGGAGAGAATTGAGAATAGATTTAAAAGACAAAATGTGCAGGTTGGTTGAGTGGCTGAAAATGGGGAGTGAGTTAGGGATAAAAGATGATATGATCAGTTCAGTTCGTGAGGCTAAGGTGTGTACATAGAGTTCAGGTCCATGGTGGCGTGAGTGCTCTTGTGCTGGGAGGAAAGGCTGCTTCTCCATGGGCTAGCCACTGATCCGGCCAAGACACGTTCCCTCCGACCCCGGGCCATCCCTGTTCAAAGATTCTAATGCTGGGTTTCTCTTTGGCTTTTCAGGATTCCAGCCAGGCAATTCCTCTGGTGGTAGAAAGTTGTATCCGGTTCATCAGCAGACACGGTAAGTAGAATTACAGCCTTGCCCATATTTGTGCAAAGATTGGAAAGGACTTCCAAGAATTCTTTGTCAACGAAGAATAGAGGTTGGCTTTCCATCCTGACGCACAGTAAAGGAATAAAATCTTTGTTTGGGTGTTTGCCATCTCAGAATGGCCACTCCTAAACATTCAGACAAAGATAATTGTATGTTTTGACCCAAAATGCCAGTGCCACTCACCGTGCCCTCCCTTTTCTAGCTTGAGAGTGAATTCTAAATTACAGCTGTCGTGTGAGTAAGTACAGTTAGCACTACGTGGCGGTAGCGATTTGCCATTACTCACTGTCTTTGCACATGTAGATATCTCCCACTGCACAGAGCTCACCCTTTATAACATTGACTTTCTGCATCAGGCTAGCTTGAGACTCCTTGTCTAATGTGGCGTTGCTTCCTAATAGCATTCAGTTTGTGTTCTGGTTTGATCTTACTCAATTCAATCTCCCCAAGAGCTCAGTGAGCAAATGGTCTTAAAGCTGTAGCCACCATTTGAGAGGCTACAGGGCTGGCTGGCTGCTGCTGCTCGTGCCGAAGTCAAGCCATGCTGTCTCTTGTTTGTGCCTAGCCAAGTCTCATAAACTTCCCTCACCAGCTACTGGTCTGGTTGGCTAGAATTAAGGAGTGGAGATAAAATGCCAGAGCATTGATATTTCCAAGAGTTTAGAAAGCACAGATGTCTGTGATTGAGATAATAGCGATTTCTAAGAATCAGACATCAGAAATTGTTCCTAAGATAGTGTTCTGTCTGGTAACAGGACAAGGCGCAGAAATGGTTCTCTGGAAAATGAGGCTAAAGACAGTGGCTGGTCAGAAGTCAGAGGCAGCTGCTTCCCCCTGCCCCCCCCCCCAGCCTTCCTCTTTTCCTATAAGCTGAGGACATGTATTATTTGGATGCTTTTTTAGAATAGTAATTATCTTGGGATGTTCATGGCTTATCTCATTGTAATCAACTACAATTTCTTAGTCTTATCTCCTTTCACTTGAAGTAACAACCTTGTATATCACTCTGTTGAACAGTCAACAAATATTTATCAAGCCTTAATCAGAGCTGAACACCATGCATTACTAAGTAGGGAAACAGAAACAGTACTGTCTTTCTGTGGCTTCCTAATGCACTTGGGACAAAATAAGTAAGCATGTGAAGTTTAGTAAAAGGAGGTGATCACATAAGAGAGTGCTGGTGGCCTAGTGGCAAGAAGCTGCACTGCAATCCCAGAGGTACATGGTTCGAATCCACCAGATGCTGTGCTGGAGAAGGAGGGGTAATCTCCTCCTGTACCAATCAGATCCCATTTGATGGTGTACACACACACACACACACACAAAATAATCAAAGAAAAGAAAAAATTAAAAAGAAAAAAAAAGGTGACCACAGTAATTTAGATTAGCGGTGTTAGAAATTTCACAGGATACTAATGATAGTATCATTAGTCAAGAAGTCGACAAAGAGAAGTCCAAACGTAGATTAGGGAAGAACTATTTGTGCTCAAGGGACAATAGGGAGAAGAGAGTCTAAACACCAATTTGTATATCTACGAGTTTCATTCATTGATTTATTCATCGAAAAAGTATATGTGATCTTGTGTGCCAAGTAAACATTTCTGCCCCCATGAATCTTTTATTCTACTGGACAGATAAACATAATCGGTTGATAAGTTACTATGCAGGATGTCTAATGTTGCTGGGTAACATACAAGATGAAACTGAGGGATGGCATGGGGAGAAGACACTGACTTAAACGATTTTCCAGGGGAAAGCCAAGGGAATATTAGGGAAGATTGTTTTGTGACGAGGGACCTCGAGGGCAAAGGACAAGGAACGTGCTTGGTGTGTGTAAGGAATAGCAGGCAAAAGCCCAGAGTGGCTGGTGAGTCACAAGTCAAGCGACAGATGGGGCTGGGCGCACACTCCTAGGTCCAGGCTGGCAGTTGTTGACCGAGTAGATGCTTGGGTTTTATCCTGAGTGAGAGGGGGTGGTGGCATTAGAGAGTTTGGAGCAGAAAGTGGTCATTGTAAGGAATCCTTGGCTGCTGCGCAGAGTAAGACCAGAGTGGAAGCAGGCAGAGCGGGTAGAAGGCTAATGCTGCAGGAGTGAGGGGAGACCAGACTGGTGGCTTGGACCAGGGCTTGAGCCATTGAGGTGGGCCTGGGACAGGTTCCAGATACGATATTTTCAGAATGTAGTTGCTGCTCATAACCCCCCCCCCCATTTTTTCAGCTGAATTGATTTTTTCCCCCAACTGGGACAACTTAGCATATTCTGAACTCCCTAAAATTTACAGTTAAATGTGTTGTATTATATGCCTATAATGGCAGGTTCAGAACCCTTGTCAATCTCAAGGGCCTACCACATGGAAAATGCTGGGAATTTTACACCTTTATACTCTGTTCATATTTTCTAGGAAGGAGTTACTGCTGCAGTCTCCATTTTAGAAATCTGAGGCCCATTGTCCCTGTGACCCAGGAAAGCTTAAAAGAAAGGCAGAGATGTAAGAACAACTGAGGCTGAATCATGTGTCTTGGCTTTTATTAAAAACAAAACCAAACCCCAACAACCCATTTTTTTAAAGTCAGGAGCAAAGTAAAAGTAATATGAGCAGGAGGTGGCTGTGGTAGCAATCATGGAAAAATCCTCTAGGAGAGCAGCTTTTGGCAACACATGGGTCCAGTGCAAAACAGACGTTTGTGCCATTTCCAAATAACTCATCCAAGTAGCGTCAGATTTATGCTTCTATATTATCATGTGCACACAAAAGAAGTAGGGGGGGAATTTAAAAAAAGGATGTGTGATGTTGATCATGTGAGGGCTGACCGGCATTGTAATAGAAAGCCAACTGGTTTTCCCATTTGCTTTCTAGAAACTTCATTTCTTAGTGTTCCTGCTTTCAGAATCATCAGATTAGATGCTATGAAAATTTAGTCCGTTAAATAAGAACACACAGTGGCCTTCTAAACCACAGTTACTTTTTTGTTTATCTGAGTGTCTATTTGTAACCTCTTTTAAAAATTTTTATTTAAAAGTTTGCGAACCATGTTGGGTGTTTTCAGTCATTGATTAGTACACATTCTGTCCCATATCACGTAAAACACACAGTGTCTGATCATCCATTCATTCCACGTTGTCTTTTGTCACCCACATTAATACATGTTTATTGTCTCTTTGTTTTCTACTCTTCCCTTTTCTTCTCCCTGGTAACTATACTAGAATCCTTCCCTCTGGATATGTATGTAAATTTTTCTACAGCTTTTTATGAAAATGGTCTTTTTTATACAGTATTTGTCTTATTATGACTGACTTATTTCACTCAGTATAAGGTCCTGCAGGCTTTTTTATAGTTTATTTTCTCTATGTTTTGAGGGATATATGCAGTAGCACATGCACCAATTCAATGTCTACACATATAATTCAGTGGCATGGATTGCATCCCTTGGGTTGCATCTCCATTCTCACCTTCCTTTGTCAAATCGTGTCTCCTCTATTAACTTGGACTCTCTAGATTCTTGAGGAAAAAGCAAATCAGAGTGAAAGAACTGAATGTGTCTCAGCCCCACTGCTTGGTTTCCATTCCCCTCACCAGCTAATTCCTCCTTGTCCTGGACCCTGAGCAATGACTGCCTTTCGTTAACGGTCTACACTACTAAGAAAAAAATTAGATTTAAAAAAAAAAAAAGCTCTTCTCTTACGAAGCGAGGATGTCCCAGTAACCTGCACTCTGATGTGACCATTTCCTTCAATTAAAGCTGCATTTTTTATGAGTACGTGGCTATTTCTCCAAATGTAAATACTTGTTTATCTTTTATGTCTGAGCAGTATTTCTGCCTTTTACATCCCATTGATGAAACTAATATGGTGTTATTGTGTTGTTACTCATGGGTTGTTTGTGACATTGCCTGCATCCTATGAGACATCCTATGATGACATCCTAAATATTCTAGAGATTCCCATAGAGGAGCAGACAATTTGAGTCCTATACAAGCCTGGAAATTACATTTTCCCCTCTTAGTTCTTACGGTTGTTTCAACTGAATTCAAGATTTCATCCCTGGACTGTATGGTTTACCTACAAAGGACGGATGCCCCCTCCTAAAGATGGTAGCCCCAAAACAGTGAACAAAATGTAGCATAGCTGCGTTTTCTTTTCCTAATTTTGTTTTATATTTCTCTGCCTTGTCAAGGTGTTTTAAAGGATTGTGCCCTGAAAGCAGGGTTTTGACAGAATGCCCAAGATTGAGATGCAGGATTCTCTCAATCAGAGATTGAGCCCAGCTCCTGGACTCAGCACTAATGCAGAGATTTCTTAGGGGTTTTGCAGTTTTCTTTGTGATCATATCCCTGTTCAGATCAGCAGAGGTGGCCTCCACCCTCTGTGTGTTCATTCCAGAAGACCCCCATGAGCTTAGCGTGGTAGCCAGGTGTGGGGATGGAGTGCAGAGTTTCAATCCGAAGAGCTGGCTTTGAGCCCACACAAACCCTGGGCCAGTCATAGCGCATCAGTCCCCTCATCTGGGAAAGGACAGCCCTCTTGAAATGAACCGGTTTCATGAAGACAGCAGTTGATTTCTAGGAAAGCGTGTATTAGCAGCAAGTATTGTTTTGTTTCTTTTCTTGTGGTAAAACTGTATGTAACAGACGTAATGGTCCAGTTACTATAGAGCAGAGATGAAAAGGGTAAGGAGTCAAAGAAACCAGATAACTGCAAGGGGCCAATTCAGGAGGATGTTTATGGGAGTGGTAAAATATTGTGGAAAATGTAATCAACTCCTCTGAACAGTATATGGTAGTTGTTAAATGGGACCCTAACTTGCTATATAAACAACTTTCACAAAAAAACACTAAAATATTATTTTTCTTTTAAAAGTGTATATATAGATACTGGTATAACATAAAACATTTGCCAGTTCAACATTCTTTATATGCACAGTCCCCGACACATGTCACATTTATCACCTTTTGCACCCATTACCACCATCCAATTCCAAATTATTCCCCACCATTAACAAAAATGCAAAGGCCTACCAGTAGCACCCTTTCTCTCCTCTCCGCCTTCACACCCCTGGTAAGTAATCTCGAAAGCACTTTGATTTCTGTATGCTTGTCTGTGGTAGATATCTTGTGTAGGTGGGATCATACAGTGTTTGATTTCCTTATTCAGCCTTTTTGAAAAGTGCCCCCCCTGGTCTCTAGCGTCTTGCCTGCCATGCCTTTGTTGAAGGTCTTGACGCTGGGTGCTAAGATGACATGAGGGTCGTCTGTCCGTCCCACTTTGCAGGTGGGAACAGAGAGGCAAAAGCAGGGGAAGGGACTTTCCTTGATACCCAGTGATCACTCCAGTGATTGGTTTTCCTAACATCCTTGGGCATCCTTCCTCTTTAGACTTGAGGACCAGATCCTCAGGGAGACTGACTGTGCGCTGGGGAGAGACACGGTCCAGAAAGCCTGGAGCTGACTTTGTTTTTCCTTCTCTTTGACCCCTTTTCCTGGTCTCTTTTTCCAGGACTGCAGCACGAAGGAATTTTCCGGGTGTCAGGATCCCAGGTGGAAGTGAATGACATCAAAAACGCCTTCGAGAGAGGTAAGGGGATAGGCCGGCCTGGCCCTCCTCCCTACTCTTCTTTTGACTCCCCCCTGGAGGTCCCCAGAGTTAGGAAGCCAGCTTGTCCCATCTTCAGCCAAGACACCTGCTGCCCTGTAGACCCTGGCGTCATGCCCACGCAGGGAGAAACTACTGGGGCACACCCCAGCTCCGTCCTTCCTCCTTGGCCCCATTCACCTGCCTCTCTCCTGCGATGATCTCCGAAACCCAAGAAGTTAACTATGCTGGCTGGGCGGTTTATGGCTTCAGCCAGAGCCCTTGGTGGCAGTTAATACCAGGGCTAATGCGCCTGTTCATCGGAGCCCATTTATTATCTTGTGGGCAATTAAGGTAATGGGCAAGCTTTGGCAATTTCCGTCACTGTAATGGATATATATAGTTTCAATTTGAGGTTGGTCCTATCATTAAATCTAATTACATCTGATATGAAATTTTCCATAGGGAGCTCCGGCATGATTGTTCTCCTGTAAGTAGGTGTCCTTTGTTGCTGGCGGGAGGGGCTCGCCTCCCCGGCCTCGTTTTCCTCCCCCAGGAGCTCTGGCCCAGCCTGCTTGCTCTTAGGATTCTTGAGAGAGAGGCAGATGCCACTGCACAGCCCAGCCCAGCCCATAGGGAATGTCCCTCAGCTAGTCTGGCACAGAAGAGCTTACTGAGCTGCTGAGCTCTCCTGCCCCTCCTCTGGCCCCAGGGCCCCTGACCCTCAGTGGCCTTTGCTTGATCTGTTTCCTGGTCCATTCCACATGGAGCCATGATGCTGGACAGACAGCTGATAGACTAGGACTAGGACATAGATAGGTCACCCCTTCCTCTGCACTGCTGCATCCCCCTCCATATTTTTTGCCTTTCTCATTTTTTCTATTTTGGGACCTTGCTCTTCCCCAGGAGAAGACCCCTTGGCTGGAGACCAGAACGACCATGACATGGACTCCATAGCTGGTGTGTTGAAGCTTTATTTCCGGGGGCTGGAACACCCCCTCTTCCCTAAGGACATCTTCCACGACCTGATTGCCTGCGTCAGTACGTACTCATGTGGCCTCAGACTGGATTCTGGGCACAGCCCTGGAGGTTCCTCCCAAATCATGTAGCACGGATAAAAAAAATGTCCATGGGGCCTTTGTTCTGACGCACTTTTCGGTAGCATTTCCCCTTTTCCATAAGGAGTCTAGAATCACCAGTCAGGACTCCTGGCCTTTCTTCTTTCTGACTCGCCTCAGTCTTAAATGTTTTTGCATCTCCTTCAGTAAAATGCCTTTTTGTTCGTATAAAAGATAGAGCCCTTTTCAATGATTTGGTGCTTATACATTAGGGCTTGTGCTTTTGTGGTGAAAAAGCCTAGCAGTGAGGGTTCCCCATCTAGTACTTTAACAGGTTGCCACACACTTAAATTGACGACTGTGCTTAGAAGCGCTTTTTTTTTATTTACTATGTATTACCATCATTTGTGGCAATGTGTTAAGCAAAGCATGAAGGTTCTTGCTAGATATGTTAGTATGTGCTCTTCTGGGACTTCAGGTCCTCTGTGTATTTGTAGGTAGTAATATGGCATTTTCCCATTACTTGCTTTATCTTGTTGTTATGTACAGTTGAGTCAAACTGACTCATCATTGACCCTCCAGTGAGTTTTCAGGGGTAGTTAATCACACAGGAGGAGATTGCCTGTCTTTCTCCCACAGAATAGCTGGTGGGTTTGAACTGTATACCTTTGCATTAGCAATGCAATTCCTTACCACTAAGCCACTAGAGCTTCCTCATCTTTGTTAGATAAACCCCAAAATTTGGGGCTTAAGTTATTTCTAGCTAACAATACTGGAACACCCTGGTTCTTCCCGTTGGGTCCTTCTGGAAGCAGACCCACCTGAATGATGGTGCCAGTGACTGGAGTGGGTAGTGCCTTTGCAGCGATGAATTCCCCTTCCCTGGGCAGCCACAGTCCTCCTGGCCCCGACTTCCCTATGACTCAGTCTATGCCTCATATGCCTATTCCTTTCTTGGTTATTCTGAGAGAGAAAGGCCCTGGAGCATGCAGGAGACTTAACTGCCCTGCTTTGTCATTCGTTGATGTGCGCCTTTATGAGAGTATGAACTTTGATGACTGTTGATAGTTACAGAAAGGCTTCAGGCCTTTTGTTCACAGGGTCGCTGTGAGTCGTGCTTGACTCCACAGCAATCAGCAACAACAGTGACAATAAGGTATGTAGATGATTAAATATATGCATTCTTCTGGCTGTGCCTTTCCCCAGAACTGAGTCTAGATAACACATCTTAAACTGAATTGAGTTACCAGATAGTACTAGTTATGTACAAGATGACTTGGTTAACCTGTTCTTTTCTTGATGTGTACACATCCTTTTAATCCACTCTTCTCAGTTCTTTCTTACCCAAAAGCACATACCAACAAATCAAATAATATCTGTAGGTACAGTAGTGGTGTTTGGGTTGGCTGCCATGGCCTGTCCACAGTACACCGGCCAGGCCTCTGCTCTGGTCTTCCTAGGTTATCAGTCCTCTCAGGGACTTGCCAGCGATCTCTCATAGCTCATGCTCACTCTAGATAAGGGAAGGAAAGGTGAGTCTAACTTCCCCAAAGGATGAGGTGCTGTGCCCAGCCTCTCCTTCCCCACAGGCAGGCCCTCCAGGACAGATATTGAGCAATCACAGAGTTATGCATAGTCCCTTGTCTATGTGTTTTTTGTAAGAAGAGTAGGGTACACACCCAAACTCTTCTGTGCCCATGACACATACAGCCTGAGTCCTGCGTAGTTAATGCCTGGAGCTCATCACATACAGGTCTCAGAAGCCCCACAGACATGTTCCGTGCCCATGGTGCATACACTAAGTCCTGCCGAGTTAATGCCTGGAGCCCAGCATATGCGGGTCTCGAGCCCCACAGGGATATTCTATGCCCATGACAACTACACCCAGAGTCCTGCATAGTTAATGCCTGGAGCTCAGGTTGTGCAGATCTCAGAAGCCCCACAGGCATGTTCTGTGCCCATGGCACATACACTAAGTCCTGCCGAGTTAATGCCTGGAGCTCAGCATATGCGAGTCTCAGAAGCCCCACAGACATGTTCTGTGCCCATGGCGCATACACTCGAAGTCCTTCAGAGTTAATGCCTGGAGCTCAGCATATGCGCGTCTCGAGCCCCACAGGGATGTTCTATGCCCATGACACCTACACCCAGAGTCCTGCATAGTTAATGCCTGGAGCTCAGGTTGTGCAGATCTCAGAAACCTCACAGGCATATTCTGTGCCCATGGCGCTTACACTCTTAAGTCCTGCATAGTTAATGTCTGGAGCTCAGCATATGCAGGTCTCAGAAGCCTCACAGGCATGTTCTGTGCCCATGGTGCATATACTCTGAGTCCTGTGGAGTTAATGCCTAGAGCTCAGCATATGGGGGGGGGGGGTCTCAGAAGCCCCATGGGATGTTCTGTGCCCATGACATATACACTCTGAGTCCTGCGAAGTTAATGCCTGGAGCTCAGCATATGTGGGTCTCAGAAGACCCATAGGCTGTTTTATGTCCATGGCGCATACACTCTGAGTCCTGCAGACTTACTGCTTGGAGCTCAGCATGTGCGGGTCTCAGAAGCCCCACAGGCATGAAAGCCTTTCCCTGCATGGCTTCACCTGAATGTTCTCCCTGTTCCACCTGCAGAGAGGAAGGAAGGGACTTCTGAACCTGACTCTCTGGGGTCTCAGTCACAGGGGAGAATAACATGGTCGTCTTCTTTCAGCAATGGACAACCTTCAGGAGCGAGCACTGCACATCCGGAAAGTCCTGCTGGTCCTGCCCAAAACCACTCTGATCATCATGAGATACCTCTTTGCCTTCCTCAATCAGTGAGTAGTGTCTCCACGGAGCTTTGGCGTGGGTTGCTGGAAGTTCACATGAGGACCCACCTGTATCTGTGTGTTTATCCTAACTGAACACTGATCACACCTGCTGTGAGAGTTCTAGGCTGTAAAAAAGCCCTGAGAGACAGAAGCCCTGACATCGTAGCTTACCTTTTAGACAAGGAGGAGAGACGGATAATAGCAGATTATAGTCCTAAGTGTGTTAGTGAAAAAATATAGAAGGGTCAGAAAGAGGAGAGAGAATTCAGAGTCTAAATGGGGCAAGAGGCGAGAGATGGGATGGTGAGGGAGCCTCTCTGAGAAGTGTCCGAGTTTCATTCAGCCTAAAGGAAGTGAAAGAGGAGATACAGTATTGGGCTTGGATTAGGGAAGCAGTCGAGAGGTTTTAAGCAAAAGCACATGCAGCCCTAAGTTACATATTTATTCTGAACCCCTCCAGTTGCTGTGTGGAAGGTGTACTGGAGAAGATCAGGAGACGTAGAGAGACCTATGAAGAGGTGTTGTAGTGTCTAGACATGACGTGGCTTGGCCTGGCGTGGTGCTCAGGGAGGTGACGGGGAGCAGTCAGGTTGGGGTATATTTTGAGCTTAGCACAGACAGGACCTGATGATGATTTGCATGAAGAGGGTGAAGAAAGAGAGATTTAGATTGCCGCACAATTTGACATTTTTGGCATGAGCAACAAGGAGACGGTGATGCCATACAGAACATATGGAGGAAGAAATCAAGACAAATTACCAACGTGGGCACACTTATCTGAAGTCCCACTTATTTTAAGTAGACAGCAGAACAGGAATCTGACACTCCGGGAACAAGCACAGTGTGGGAATATCTGTGTGTTGGTGATATTTAGCTGAATTAGCAGCCCCTGCTTGGCACCCTTTGGGGGTACACACACCATAATTTAACCCTCCTGCTGGCCCTGCCAAGCCTTAAAGGGCTAGCTGTGCAGGCTGTTACCTCCATACAGCACATATGCTCCAGTATTTGAACCCCAATTCAGCATTTAGCTGCTTTGAATTAAAAAAATCCCTCAACTGAATTTCTTCAACATAGAAAAAGTATCTATGAAAACCCAAGAGCCAACATTGTTCTTAATGGAGAGAGGTTAAAGGCATTCCC
>NW_006399813.1:5995077-6094024 GCF_000299155.1 Elephantulus edwardii
CAAAAGGACAAATATTACATGATGCCACTGTTGTAGAATGGGACTGTCCTTGGGGTTGGGGAGAGACTGAGTAAGATGGGTTCAATAATGTATATTGCACTGAAACAGAGGAGGGAGAAAACTGTGTAAAAGAGAGATGTGACTAGGTATTTCTGTCATCACAGGAGTCTAGAGCGAGGGCTACACGGTGGAGGGGACCTGGGGGAGGGTTTGTAAAACAATGAAAGAATCTTTTCTTTTACTTTTCCATTAAAAAAAAAATCCCTCAACTGTTCATGTGTCCAGCATGGTGATGGTGTTAGGTACCGTCCAATTGATGATGACACATACCAACCCAGGGAACAACAGCCTGGAGCCTTGGCCTAGCCTGAGCCATTGTCAAACGGCAATCTCTGCCACGCTCAAATCCATTTTTTTTAAGTCACTGTGTCAATCCTTCTCATTGAGGATCTTCTCTCTTTGGCTGACCTTTCCCAGCATGATGGTTTTTCTTTGGGGACTGGCCCCTTCTGACAACAAGCCCAGAGTGTATGAGATGATGTTTCACCATCTTTGCCCCTAAGAAACATCCTGGCAGCCTGGCCCAGGCTGATGTAATTACTCTCGAGTTGGTCTCCTCTCCTTGACTAATACCTGCCCTCAAAGGGAGTGCAGTCTGTTCTCCTGATCAAGATTCACCACGTGGTGGTTAAGCAGGTGAGAGAGACAGGAGTTACTGTGCATAAACACAGTGGCCTCTTAGCTCTTTCTTTTCATCACACTTAAAGGATTGTAGGAGGGAGGTGCAGGCAGAGAGATACATCTTGTAGAGCTATAGATGATGGCCACCACTGTTTGGATAAAAACATGAGAATAACCACATTCTAAAGAGTCATATTATTCTTTTTGTTTTAATTTTTTTTAGTGACAATAAATTCATTTATTTGTTTAATCATGTTATACACACACTCCAGTTAGAAATAGATTTACTTACTGACTAGAATACATTAGTTGTAAACAGTCACGTTTTTAACCTTATATTATCCAGACAAAATATATTTTCTAAAGTTATGTAGGTTTTCATTTCTTCCTCATTGTTTTTGGTGTGATTCCATTTCTTATTTGTAATGCAATTGGGTTGATTTGTTTTTTGTTGGGTTTTGGGGTGGTTTTTTTTTCGATTTTAGTGAATGTTTACAGAGATTTTGGATTTCCATACATCATTGTTGCATTTTTCTCGCTGCACACACCCCTGCCCCCAGTTTGAAAAATAAAAGAAAAATTATTTCATTGGTATACAATCACACACACCTCCGCCCCAAGTACACTCTACTATGCAACCCTCATTCTGGACTCTTGTTTTTCATTTTTAAATAGTTACTTTGTTTTCTAATTGGAGAGGGAAAGACTGATTTGCTCACCTGTGTTTCATTGAAAAGATTTTTTTTTTCTCACCAAAATAGCAACAGTACTCATATTTCCTGAAATAATAATAGAATTCAAAGCACACGTGGTAATGAAGACGACCTTCGTGGGCGGAGCCGGGTGGTAAGTGGGTGTGACTGACAGGTCCATCATAAATTAGCAGGGAGTGCCCGATGGGGACTTTGCTTCAGCCCTGTCTTTCAGGACCCTTCTTTGTTAACTGTGTGCGCACTATTCCTTGTTTGTGACTTATTCTCTCCTTGTATTGCTGTGTATCACTGAGTCAGAACTGACCTTCAAGCAGGTTTTCAAAGGCAGTAAATCCCGTAGGAATAGATTGCCCATCCTACTGCAGGGCAGCTGGTGGATTTGAACCGCATGCTTTTGGGACTGCAGCATAGCTTCTTACCACTAGGCCATCTCAAACCTCTTTTTTTTAAAAAAAAGTTACTGTCTAGCAAACCTTGTGGGGATTTGGGGGTGGGGGGTGGGGTGTTTGTTTAATTTCTTTTTTTCCCTTCTTCATTTTTCTACTCATTTATTTACAAAACTAGAATACAAATTTGAACCAATTCTTTCCATTTCCCTTACCCCCCCCATCAAATTGTACAACCGAATGATTAATTCCCTTTTCCTCCTGCACATCCACATCCCTCTGCTTCCAGCCTCTCCCATCCCTCCTGGATCCTTATACTTATTCTACAATAATGGTTTTACACAATATTTATCCTTGTGGGACTGAGTTAGTTCACTCAGCATAATGCTCTCCAGTCCCTCCGAAGTTAGGTAATAATTTGCAAAGTTATTGCTCCTGTGTGCTGCATAGCAAGCCTTGTTAATAATTAATCATTTTCTTACATGGCCTTGATATTGATTATCTATTGTGTGTGTAATCGGTTCTCAAACTTAGTAATTTACATCAATAAGTATTCATTTACTCACAGTGCCTGTTGGCTGGGAATGCAGGACTACTTAAAGTAGCAGGATTGGGTCCCCTTGGACTCGATATCTCAAGCTTCCAGTGAGAGTTTTGACCAGGGCTGTGGTCTCATCTGAAGACTTGATGGGGTTGTTGAACTGAGGGACTCAGTTCCTGGCTGTCTGTTGGCTCTGGGCTTCTTCTAGTTCCCTTCCACATGGGTCTCTCCATAGAGCAGCTCACAGCATGGCAGCTGATTCCCTCAGAGTGAACGAGTAAAGGAACACCCAAGATATAAACATAGGCTTTGTAAGCTGATCTCAGAAGTGGTCACCCAGCATCTCCTCTGCATTTCATTCACCAGACACAAGTTAATAACTGTAGCCCACCCTGAAGGGGTTAACTTACAAAAACCCTAGGAAGCCAAGAGGTATTAGAGGCTTCTCACCACAGAATAGGTACTGCCCAGCTGTGGGTAACCCCCAGCTGGGTGTGGGTAATGGGGGTGGGGGGGGTGTAACGCCTACTTCACTGCAACTGATTGTTTGCTCACCTTTTGAAACCTGATTTCTTCAGATTTCTAATAATAGTCTCCTCACTCAGCTGCTCACTCAAAAGTTGGAAGTTCAGGTCCATCGAAAAGTATCTCAGAAGAAAGAGTTGATGATCTACTTCTGAAATATCAGCCACTGAAAATTCTGGGGAGCACTGTCCTGTTTAGACAGACATACGGGAGGTCCCCGCAAATAGGCATCGACTTGATAGCAACTTGTTCAGTCTCTTGTTCGTACATACTGTCGTGAGCTATTAACTGAAAGGTCAGTGGTTCAGATTCACCCGTTACTCCGTCAAGAAGGATGAGATCCTTTCCTCCTGGGAGATTGCACCATCCCCAGTGGAGGGTCACCAACCTCAGTGGAGGGTCATCATGAATTAGCATCAGCTCAACAACAGTGATCATCAAGGAAAGTCCACAGATTGCCTGCATCCGTGAGAATGTTGGAAATGCAACCTCTTACCCCTCCCCACGAGACCTACCCAATCAGAATCTTCATTTTCACAACATCTCTAATGAGTCATGTGCATGTCTGAGTTTGAAAACACCACTCCCTTTCAGTGTCCACTCCATCAGAAGGACGCCAGCATGCCTCTCGGAGGTTGACACTGCCCAGCTCCTCTCCAGAAAGACTGAATCTTGCTCTAAATCTCACCAACTTCCAAGTGCTCCTGGTTTGGGAAGCATGTGTGTGGGCTCTTCATATGTTTATAAGGAGTGTTTTGACTCCTGAATACAACTGAAAAAGAAGTGGATTTGGATAGCTTTGGAAACTCACTGAGGCTCATGTTTTTATCCATTCATTTATTTGACACATATTTATTGGACACGAACTCTAACTCACAGCATCTCCTGGATGCTTTTGAAGCCGGTGGTCTATAGACTTCCTTTGATTACCCACTGCTGTTAAGTTCAAGTTGATGCCTTTGAGCTGTGGTTTTAGAGAAGAGTACTGAACATCTCATGGACCGCCAAATGAACAAACATGTTTAGAGAAGGTGCGGCTAGAGTGTTCCTGGAGGCAAGGATGGCAAAGTTTCTAATTACATACTTTGGACATGTTGCTAGAAAAGGCTATTTCTTGGAGGACATTATGCTTGGAAAAGTGAGGGACAGCCAAAGAGAAGATGACCTTCAACAAGATGAGTTGACACTTATAGTGATTGGGCTTGAGGGTGTTAGAGATTGAAAAGATGGCACAGGATAGGACAGCGTTCAGATCTGTTGTTTGTAGGGTCCTTTGAGTTGTCAACAACAACTCGCTAGAGAAAAAGACCTGGCCATCTCATTGCATGAAGATCGTAGCTGGGAAGGCGTATGGAGCTGCTCTGCTCTGGCTCACACAGTCGTTGAGTGAGAATCGACTCGGCAGTACCCGTCAACAGCAGTGTGCCAGGCCCTGTTTTAGCACCTGGCTATGTGATAGTACACCAAACAGTCAAGGTCTCTGCCTTCCTGGAAGTTACCGTCTCTTAAGAGGAAGGCAGACAAAATTCATACCGTATCAGAAGATACTGTGCTGCAGAGAAGAGTAGAGCAGGTAGTGGAGTAGGAAGATGCCAAGAGTGAAGATATGCTGTTCAAGGTAGAGGAAACATCACTGAGGTAACAGTGAGTAGTGGGGTCAGAGGAAAAGTGAGCAGGAATGCAAGAACCACATAGAGAAAGATACTCGGGGTGACCAGCCCTTGCATTACATGCACTGGCAGGTCAGCTAAGCAAAAGACTAAGAGCTGACAGAGCAGCCTGGGGAGCATAGCCTTGGTGAGTACCACATGGGTGGCGTGGAAGGACAGCATCCTGGGGTGTTAGGCTCGAGGGCGAAGAAGTGGAGACAGCAGGTGCAGACAACCTTCTAAGGAATTTTATTATCTAGAGAAGCAGAAGAGTGGATGGAGGTGTGGGGCCGAGAAGAGAATGTTAAGATGGGAGGGATTTCTACCTGTTAGTATGCCACTGGTGATGAGCAGTGGAGGGGGCAGAAATTGATGGAGGAGAGAGCAAGGATAGTTGTGTAAGTGATTCTGGAAGAGTGAGAGAGGGTGGAGTTTACTGCACTGGTTAATAGACGTGGGGAACACGACTGTCAAGGAATACCTTGGAAGAATCAGCCAGAATCACCTTTTTTTCTTATGTCTTAGCAAGCCCTTTGGGGTCACCTGTGGGAGGCTGCTGTACCACAGGTTTATAGAGGGGAGTTGTGATGTCTCCTAATGCAAAACCTTTAAAGGCCTGAGGAACTTCCATTGTAGGCTTTGCCTGGGGTCTTGGCAACTAATATAATTTCTCTTCATCCCTATCAGACTCCACCTCATGTGCATACTGTCTCACCCATAAGTGTGTTATTTGTTGCCATATCCAACCCCTGGGGCCTGTGAAGCTGAGAGTTTTTAAGTAAGCTGTTGTGTATTTAAAATAATGCATCCTGGGGATTTGAGTCTTAGAAGGTCCCATTTAACGATTCTATTCTCTCCTGATATGCACATCAAAAAAACTTCTCCAGGAGGGTAAAAAGGAAAGTTACAGACTGGGAAAAATATATTTGGGAATAACATATCTGATAATGGACTCATATCTAAAATTTATGGAATACTCTAGCACCTCAACAAGAAAAAGGTAAACAACCCATTCACAAAATGAGCACAGGATATGAACAGAGACTTCACCAAAGAAGGAATTCAGATGGCAGACAAACACAGAAGAAATGTTCAAAATCCCTAGCTGTCAGAGAGATGCAAATCAATACAACCATAAGGTAACAACATCTCACCCCAGTGACTAGAGCAAAGTTTGGCAGAACAGCAAACAACAAATGCAGGCTAGGTTTTGGAGAGATTGGAACCCTTATTCACTGCTGGTAAGAATGTAAAATGGTACAGTGCCTATGGAAGACAGTATGGTTCTTTCTCAAAGAGTTGGAAATAGAAATACCATTTGACCCAGTAATTCTCTACTAGGAATATACTCTTAAAAAAAAAAAGAGTACATGCACACCCATGTTTATTGCTGCATTATTCACAATAGCAAAGAGATGGGAGCAACACAAGTGCCCATCAACAAATAAATGGATAGGAAAACTATGGTATATTCACACAATGGAATACTACACAGCACTGAAAAACAAGGAATTAATAAAATATTACACAGCCTGGGTGACCCTGGAGAACTTTATGCTGAGTGAGATATCTCAGTCACAAAAGAACAAATACTACCTAGTGCCATTGTTATAAAATAGGACAGAAATGGGGGTTGGAGGAAAACTAAGAAAAGAAGAGATAAATAATGAATACTCTATTGAAACAGATGAAGGAAACAACTATTTAAAAGGCATTATTTGTATGAAAACAGTCCAGAATAAGAGGTGCATAGTAAAGTGGACTGGGGGGCAGGGGGAGGGAGGAAATTATGCAACAATGAACCAGTATTCTTTTAAAAAAGAAAAAGTGAACTAATGTGGGGTAGGGAAGAAAATGTGCAACAATGAATGAATGAAAAGCCACTTCCCTGTAAACTTTTGATAAAATCACAATGTTAAAAAGAAAAAAAAACAGTGTGTCCAAAGCATAATGTTCCCCATGGGGAGTTCTGATTGGGGAAGTAGAGTCCTTGACTTGATAGTGTCTGTCAGAGGAAGAAGGTCAGTAGATTCCTGTGAATTCTTAGCTGCCCCATGTCTGGAGCCCCGCTGTCTAGTCCCTGCCTAGATCTTCCATCAAGAAGCAAACAGAACTGGAATTATAGGGGGGAAACTGAAATACCCCTTGCAGGCCGGGCACTGTGCCAAATGCTTTACATAGATTATCTCATTTAATCTTTAAAACAGCCCCATAAAAGACACACTTTTATTGCCCCATTTTACAATGAAGAAAGTAGGGAACTAGAACAAAGTGATGGAACTAAGACTCAGAACTAGGTCTATTTAACTCTAAAATCCTTGAAGTGGCTTCCCCCTCATTTAATTTAACCAAGGAGGCAAATGCACACATCATTGGAATTTAAAAATCCTGAAAAGTGCAGCATGAAAAGCAGTTGGCCGCCCCGGTCCTAAGTGTCTTACCACCCCTCCACAAACCTGAAACCTCCCAAACAAACCCTTGGCCATTGAGTCACTTCTGACCCACCGTGGCCCAATATGCTGAACCTTTTTAGGATGCACAAAAGATGATTCATTAGAAATAGAGTACAAGTCTTCAAGGTGATGCTATGCATAGAAATCAATTCCAAAGGAACCTGTTACCAATGTGTACTTTAGGTGTTTCTTTAAAAATAAAAACTCCACTGTAATCTCAAAGGCATGCAGTTCGAATCCACCAGATGTTTGGCTGGAGGACAGGCAGTCTCTTCCTATGCCAGTCAGATCTGACTTAAAGGCACACAGCAAGAAAAAAAATAAATAAAAATTCATGGTTTTGAGGTCTTCTGTAGGATAATACCTTCAGGTTCTGTAAGGATTATTAACATGGTGATTCTTAATGCAAAATTATATGCATTTTTTGTGTACATACATGACGTTTTGGTGTATTTTGTTTTGTTGCTTCAAGGGTCTACAATTAGAGCCACAGTGGCAACAGACTTTATAAACATCCGAAGCTCATTTTCACACATGTTCTTAGAGGGATGAAAGGGTGATGCTACCTGGCTCAGCATCTGGTGAGAGTCCTGGATCTGATCAGTTCAGGCATTAGTCTCAGGGGCTCTGCGGGGCCTCCCCAGTCCTTTTACTGAGACCAATAGGAAAGTTGACAGGGTGAGGGGCCAGGGAACATACTGGAATCTTCAGTGAAAGAACAAACCACTGAACTAGAGAGGGACCTGCCCAGTGCTGTCAGTCTGAAACAGACTGCCTGATTCTGATGAATATCCACTCAGATGAAAGTGGCTGAGTCTTCTCAACCTTCTCGTTGGCTTTCAGGAGACTGGTTCCTCTCAAGGTCTGACACAGTCAGGTGCCGAGGAATCCAGCGGGGCCCTGTGAGCAGGGTAGAGCTCCTTGACAAAGCTGGCAGCTCTGGGCCTGTATCGAGAGCTGACCCAGGTCAGGGATGGGCCAATGGGGATTCAGTAGGTGCAGTGACTGAAAAGGTTTGAGTCCTTGGTCAGGCTGGACGTATGACTGAGCTGAGAAGGAGAAATTCCCTTTATAAAAATAATACCCAGCAATAATCAAGTTAGCATTCAGAAGAAACCTAGGCAAAGCTGAATAGCATGCTGATCTTTTCCTGAGTAAATCCTGCATGTAACAGTAGAGGAGGATAGTATGAGAATGAAAAATGACCACATATAAGCTCTTCTGGAAGGAAATTCACTGTTTGATAAAATCCACTAATTGGTTGACTTTTAAAAAAAAAGTCAAGAGTCTAGCATGGAATTTCTCTAAGAATTTGGTTATTTTGCTCTGAATTAAGCTAACCAGTACACAAAGCCTGTGTCCTCTGCCCATGTCATTTCCAGGGCAGCCTGAGGGTCCCCGTCGGCTCTCTGAATTTAGCACGTTGCTCTGTGAGAGCTGTGTCCACCTCGGCAGAGTGCAGGACCTCACGTCACAGTGGATTTGGTGGGCTAGGTCCTACCAGAGTCGGGGCAGAAAGTGGGGCTCAGAGCTTCCAGGAGTCAGCACTGCACCCCTTCCACTAGGATGGAGTGTGTTGGGCACCCCCACTCTGCCTTTCCTTGGCTCCTGAGTTACCGTAGCAGTGACCGTTCCCTTTTCCCCAGCTCAGCTTTCTGGAAGGACTGACATCCGGGAGGGCAGGTGGCGGTTTGTGGACCTTCTGCTTCTGCTCTTGGCAGTGCCCTTGTGAGGGGGTTTTCTGGGCATTCATGCAAGTGCTCTCCCGCTTGCCCCCTTTCCTTCCCCTCCAGCTTGTCACAGTTCAGTGAGGAGAACATGATGGACCCCTACAACCTCGCCATCTGCTTCGGGCCCTCGCTGATGTCAGTGCCCGAGGGCCACGACCAGGTGTCCTGCCAGGCGCACGTGAACGAGCTGATCAAAACCATCATCATCCAGCATGAGAACATCTTCCAGAACGCCAGGGAGCTGGAGGGCCCCGTCTACAGCAGAGGTGGAAGCATGGAGGATTACTGGTAAGGGGCTCGGGCCAGAGGAGGCGAGGGGTCACACACACACACTGGCCTGGGGGCCAGATGGCCAAGTGAAAACCAGCGGGAAATGCCCAGATCCTCACAGCCTCACACTCTTCAGGCTGCCAGGATGTGGGGGTGGTGGAGGCTGTCCCCACCGTGTCAACCAACAGAGGAAGTGCCATTTCACGCCACCTCCTTTTCTTAGACATTCTGAATGCCATTCTGAAAGACAATGGCAATAGCAAGAATGGTAACAATCCTGAAGTCAGTAGTGTCCTGTCCCCAGCTGTGTGCTGGAGAACCGTGATCCTGGGTCCCTACCCCGGACAACTTGGAAATGAGACATTGCCTCACTGTGACATTTGTAACAGGATAGTTTGAAATGACTTAAGACATTTGTAACAAGCAAGGAGAGGAAGCACTATTTTCACCTACTTGGGCACATCCCCAGTCATAGAAATTAGGACTGGTTTCTATGAGGCAAGGTCTTTCATGACAATAGGTGGGGAGTGGAGCTCTTAAAGGAATCCATAGGGCACATCTTTGCGCTACAGAATCACTGTGTTCCTTTTATAGATGAAGTCGCTGCAGCCAGAGAGGCCAGTGACATCATCTTTTGAGCTGCCCTGTGACAGGGATTCCCATCCACTAGCCCACACAGCCTCCCGGGATTCCACCTCTAGTTCATTTTTCCACCAGCCACAAAGATAGCTGTCTCCCTCCTTCACTCCCTGATGTCTCTTACCTCCTCCACTCTCCTGCTAAACGGTGTTTCAGCCTGAGCTGGAAGCATAAGCCAGTCCAAATCAGATTCTGTCTGAATTCAACATCTGGAACCAATTCTGCCAGCCCCATTGCGATTGACTGAGGTAAGGGAGGACAGGGAAAGTTATTTACTCAATTAGAAGCCCATTGGTCCACACTTGTCCCTCGCTCCTACATAAGGAACCTCTTACTGAAAGAGTAAAGGAGCCATAGTCGTGTATCAGAGCATCATAGTGCAGGAGAGATCCCTGCGTCCACCTCCCTGCTCTATTGCAGATCCCAGCATCTGGATCAGAACTGGAAAAACACAGGCTTGTCAGCCTGGAGAAAAGGCTCTTTGTTACTGACAGATGGTTGGTGGTGACTAGGGAGGTGGTTGGTCAGTTTGGCCTCAGCCTGCTGATAAGCTACAAGGAACTTGGGTATGAGACCTGCAAAGTTGGGTTTTTCGCCCCTTGTGTAAACCATTCAACCCTTGAAAAGCTTTAGAATAGCAGTCCCATATCTGGCTTTACTTCTCTCCTAAAGTTGAGCAAAACGTCTACTCCCTTACCGTCCACTGGAGGCTATTCCTTAGAATACAGGGTTCCCCCTGCTCAGCTTTTCCTCCCCAGCCCTATTGAGCAGAAAGAGCCCCCAAAGGGATGAGACCATTAAGAACAAGAAGGTTTTCTCCAAGGTGTCCTCCCGATGTCCAAGTGCTGTCCTTCAGACACTTGTCTGCTGCCACTGTAAAGACCACGAGATTAGTCAGAAACCTGGCCACAGCCTGAGTGAGACACCCCTGGGCCTCAGGCCAGAAGCACCCCAGGATCAAGAGTCAGTGGCCTGGACATAAGTGGCTGGTCTGAAAGTTCCATCCTCTCCTCTCCTATCCTTGGGAAGTGAGGAAAATGTCAGTGAAGTTGGGCCAGTGAAGGTGGTGATAACAAGCACCTTGCAGAGTGATCACGCAGGGAAGGGGACCCCGAGGCTGCTTGGCCTCCCTGCAGGTGGAGAGGAGAGGTGAATCCAGCGTACCACCCTCACCTCACCCTCCTCAAAACCACCGGAGCCTGGTTTTCTAGCTCCATCTGCTGTGTGATGGGGTGCTCTGCTTCTGAGAGCTCAGGTGTTACAGACATGAGGGGTGTTTCTGGGTGGGATGATGGACTGGAACAAGCATATGCTTTTAAGACTAGATGAGAGCGGAAAGATGCAGCAGCTTTCAGAGCAAGGCCTGGACCGGCAGCACCTGCATCCCAGGCCTGTTAGATGTGCAGATGCGTGGGGCTCCATTCCAGACGTACGGCATCAGGAACCTGTTCGTCATCCATTTATCTCCAAGCTCTCCAGGCTACGCTGATGCTCCCAGAAGTTTGAGAGCTGCTGCTCTAGCTGCATAGCCCGGTACATGAATTCATCAGCAACTCAACTCATTATCCTTGAGTCACAACCATCTGACAGCTCACCCTTCAGTGGATTTTCAGAGGCTGAAAACTGTGTGAGAGAAGATTGCCCATCTTTCTCCCTCAAAGTATCTGGTGGATTTGAACTGCGTACCTTTGATTTGGCAGCATAACTCCCTACCATTAGGCTACCAGCGGGGAAAATCAAGCTCTTGTTCTATATACTCTGAATGCCTGGGCTTCTTCTCAGAGGGGTTTCAGGCCCTGAAAACAATTAAAAAAAAATGTCCATGCTTTTTGACAAAGAAAAAATCCCTCCCCCCCCCCCCCCCCCCCCCCCATGTTCTCTGGTATCTATAAAATGTCTTTGGAACGGACTTAGTGCACATGAGTAAATTCTGAACTCTGATCTCTGAGGAGCTTCCTAGGGCAAGAAGACTCATGCTCTGGAGAGGGAGACACAGTAGGGATCGGAGTAGAATCAGGGAGACCATGTTTGAGTGGATGATCATATTTCCAGAAGACCACCTAGAAAGGCTCACTTGTTCCCACTTGCTACCAGAGAAGGGAGCCTCAGAAATTAAGCTGAATTTTCTCAGGAAGTAAGAACCTCCTGATTCCTAATACCATGTCCTTTAAAGTTCATGAGCCAGGAGAGCCATATTTCTACTTTACTAATAATTTCCAGGGTGCTTTGGTGGTGTTCAGAAGGAGATGTGGTGCTCACCCAAAGACTGTCTTTCTCTGTCAGTTTGAGTACACCAGGGCTCCGAGGTAGAAAGGTGGACAACCTCCTCCTACATGATTTACAGCCTCGAACATCCCCTAGAGGATCAGCTATGAGTTGGTTCCAACTCAAAGGCGTTAACTTGAGTTGAATAACTTCCCAGGCCATTCTCTTTTCTCCAACTTGGTTGTTTTCAGACTCCGTGAATTTGCTTCTTCAAGAACTAACCCAGTTCCCACTCCCAGCTCTCTTGCAGAGTCTAACCCACAGCAGACTTTTCTTCCTCTATCTTGTTTCCATGCGTGAGCCCATCATTATAGTGACTATTTCAATCTCTCAAGTAGAGTCTTTCTCTCCTTCACTGCCCCCTCCACCTTCCCCAGCACAATGGCTTTATTTCCAAGAGCTGGCCCCTCCTGACAACATGTCCAAAACATGTGAGGTGCTGTTTCACCGTCTTTGCCTCTTGAGGAGCACCCAGGGTGAACTTCAGAGATTATGAGGATGGTGTGAGATAGGGCAGGGCTCTGATCTGTTGTTCATAGGGTTGCTATGAGTCAAAGTCACCTCAGCGGCACCTAACAACGGCAACAGCAACATCCTGTTTCCACACTGCCCTCTGATTCACCACCCGTTTTCTCACTAGTAGACCAGCTAAACCACAGAGTAGGCATGAGGCATCAAGCAACTCAAGGAAGAAAGGAAGTACCATTTGCTTAGAAACCTTCCTGGGCCAGACTCTTTACTGAATTATTTCATTGCTCCCACACATAACTCTGTGAGATATGTAGGTGGCTATCCTCAAATTACAGATTAGACAGTTGCAGCTTATAGAGGCTGAGTAATTGCCCAGGGTCACACTGTTATCCAGGCCCAGAGGTGACTTTGGGATTCAGTTGCATCTGATGCTGAAATTCAGTATTTCCTTCCCACACCTTCCCTCCTGGAAAACCAGAAGGCCTGCATAATTAGCATAGATGGCCAGCTCTTGAGGAGTTGAGTTGTTCCGTATTTTCAAAAGAATTTACTGTGTAAGTTCAAAGGTACTTTACTTGGTCTAAATCCCAAATAGTCAGAAGTAAGTCTTTATCCTAGAAGTAGCCTACAGAACTTGTGAGCCTTCTATTGCCTTATGAGTGTTTGTTTATTGTGTGCAGTTACGGTATTGATAGCCCAAGATCGAGTCCACTGTTCCAAAGGAGCTGTGTGAGGGGGAAGACAAGAGGTGTGTAAACATAAGACTGACCTCCTGGTCACTCTTCTTGTATTACAGTGATAGTCCTCATGGGGAGACTACCTCGGCTGAAGACTCAACCCAGGATGTGACCACAGAGCACCACATGAGCGATGACGGTATGACCCTGCTCTCTGGAAAGTGGGGCCACCTGGGTGAATCAGACAAAGTGGCAATGGGCCCTAAGCACATACAGAAAACTCAACAGCCCCTCGCCTTCATTCCTTCTCTTCCTTGGAAAGGCAGCTTACCTTCTCAGATAGTTTGAGAATAGACTCTGTATTAAGCTGTGGTTGAAGAACTAGACCTCTGGTAGTTCTTCAGCCTTCTTGCTCCAACTTCCTGCCACTCATCCCCCTCCCAGCTTCTTGTCTAGTCTGAGACTTGCATAGTGCCCAGTACCTTGTCACAGCCCAGACTCCTTCCAGGTAGGGTCTGATGACTAAAGCCAAGAAGGTTCATTTGAAAAACAGCCTGGGGAATAAAGAAGCTGAGTGCCAAGCATCTCACAGAAGCCAGCTAGGGAGAGCAGGAATCAGGATGCAGAAAGCACATGCTTTCATGCCTGCCCACTGGAAAATGTGACCCTTCCCAAAGTACAGGCATAGGAGAGCTGAGCAGCCTGGCCGGTGTGCATCAAAAGGCGGAATGCCCAGCTGTCCTCGCAGGGCCTCCACTGTGCCCATGATTTATTAGGGTCTGTCCAGCCAGCATATTTTTTCCTCTTTCCAACCGATCCCACCTCCATTCCTGGATCACTTGGGCTCTGAAAATCTCAGCAGCTGACAAGGGGCCTCAGAATTTTCTGGGCACCAGAACAAAATGGCATAGTCTGTGGCGCATTCTCTACCTTGCTGTGAATTCTGGAACTTCAAGCCAACTTTTAAAGGAGGGGAGGGAGTGAAAAACAAAACAGAACTGCTTATTTTAGTCCTGATGTTGAGAAGGATCAGTCTGATCATTTGCCACTGTAGAAGAGGAAGCATATGAACTTGGAAAATGAGTATTTAGTTGGGGCCCAGTAGTGTGCCCAGTATTGCTAGAAAGTTTATGTCCCTTAATTCTATTCTAACAGATAAGAGTCTCTATTTTATAGTTAAGATAAAATTCAGACAGGTCAAGTCATAGACTCAGGGTTGAACGGAACTGAGATTGTAATATTTAGCCAGGCCTCAAAAGCTGAGGTTCCCCCACAACCCCGACTTCTCTGCCTCTGTGGTGATGTCTTAGCCCTGCTAATTCAGAGAGGAGACCCACCAACCAAGTCTATCTGGACACGCTCTTGTTTTGGTTTTTTGTTTTGTTTTGTTTTTTATTTTATTATTTTGTGTATATGTACCATCAAATTGTATCTGACTGGTACAGGAGATTGTCCCTCCTCCAGCAGAGCATCTGGTGGATTTGAACTGTGTGCCTCTGGGATTGCAGTGCAACTTCTTGCCACTAGGCCACCAGAGCTCCCTATAAGCTCTTGTTTTGTTTTTAAGCAGCCTCTCTGTACTACCTAGAAAGTCCTTTGGACAAATGCACGTGAACAGCGTGTTCAGTGAGCTGCTTTTTACACACTGGCCATCTTACTAATGTTAGTCAAAGAAACTCCTTATTTTTATCATGGACAACATCCTGGAGACCAGGTCTCTCTGAGTCTGCCTTTCACCCTGTTTCCTGCCCCCACCTAGAAGAGATAATGATAATAATAAGGACAATGAATGGCATTTACCAAACACTTAACCGTGGACCAGGCAATGTTCCAAGCACTTTACAAATTGTAATTAATTGACTTTTCTCATAATAGTATCTTGAGACAGGCACTCTTGTTATCTTCATTTTATTGACAAAGTCAGAAGTACACACAAAAAGTAAAAATGCATCACATTTTCATTTTCAAATCACTTACGTGCCTGTTTTTTCCATATACTGGTAGCAAGATATCTTTCTGTATTGGGCACTTTGAAAAGTTGATGAGGTAAGTTGTTTCCTGTTTATAAAGATTGGCGTTCTACTAAGGAGTGGACACATGAATTATTTAAATCCTGATGTGTTTTCTGTAGTCAAGAGGTGTTTTACAATCAGAAAAGAAAGAATGCCTCAGCATGTACGATAAGTGTGGTGACAGGGTAGGTACAAGGAGCCATGGAAACACCAAAGAAAATGCTGTGAAAGTAAATTGGATTTGAACTGAGTCTTGATGTGTTTCATCAGGCCAATGAGAGGGAGGACGTTCCAGGTGGAGGCAGGAACAGTGGCACCGTCTTTGTGGGAATTACCTGCCTTATAGACTCTCTGTGGCTTATTTTTCCCACGAGGCCATCAGTCCACCACTGTGAGTTCCTCTAACTGGGCTTTTTCACCCAATTTTCTCAAGGTCCTGGGTCCTAACAACACATTTCCTTCTCTCCCACCCCTCACAGAGTGTGAGCCCATTGAGGCCATTGCCAAGTTTGACTACGTGGGCCGGACGGCCCGAGAGCTGTCCTTCAAGAAGGGGGCGTCCTTGCTGCTGTATACACGGGCTTCTGACGACTGGTGGGAAGGCCGGCACAATGGCATTGACGGACTCATCCCCCATCAGTACATCGTGGTCCAAGACACGTACGTTGGGCTCTTGACGCCTTTAGGGATCACTGGCTGCCCTGTAGGAGTGAGACCTCATTCCTAGAACTTAGAAGGATATGGGAGACCAGCCTGCAGGGGGCGGCTAAGGAGATCCTGAGGTTCCACTGTTTCTCAAACATCTCCCGACCCTGAGGAGAATTGTTTTACTCTCTCCATCTTCTCCCTGCAGACCGCTCCCTGACCCATTTATTTTACAAACCTGCCAGCCTGCACTCATCTGCGTTCACACCTGATGCGTGCTACGCACAGTATTATTTGACTACCTACATCCCCTTTCTGGAAAGATCAGCTCAGGGAAAACATTTTAAAAAAAAGCCATGCCTACCCGCACCATTTGTGCCCCTGCTGGTTCTTTTCCACTCGCAAATGAAAGTAATGAGCTACATTTCCAGGAGAAATCTAGCTTAAGCAGCCTGGTGGAAATGACCCAATTTGGTTAACTGAACGCAGATGAGGTTGATTCGGGGAAAGATGAGAGAGAGGAGGGAAGGCCTGCCTGGGAGGGAGAGCCTGAGCAAGTCCCAGAGAGTTTTCATCCCGCATTCGGGAAACAGACCGAAAGGCTCTTCCCCTGATGCCCAAGCCAAGACTGCCTCCCTACCTCCACCCCCGAACCCCTCCCCTTGAATACCATGCTGTCAGTGTTTTTAGTTCTTCCCTTAATATTATTTTTTAAAGGTTGATATCCTGAATGAGTCTGCACCCTCCCAGCAGCCTCTCCCCGGCTCGTTCGTTCTGCAGGGAAATCTTCCTCCCTCTGTTGATAACATCGCAGTCCTGGTGGCCAGCTATGCGTGGACCCTCCCAAATTTAGCGTTATGACTTCACTGCGGGACCGAGAGAAGATGCATTGTGGGGGAGAAGGGGCTTTCTTTGTCATCAGTAGCCAGAGGGGCTGTGAGCACAGTGGAGAGACACTGGAAGCTCTGAGCCAGGCCCCATGCACTACGACCGTGTGACGGTGTCCAGAGCCACCATAGAGCTGACTGTCCTTACCCACCAGTGCTCAGCACTTCAGCAGATAATCTGCAGCCTGGACTTGCCGCCTCCTGCTCTAGGAGGGGGTCCCAGCACGGCTGCCCCGGGAAAGCAGCGTGGGGTAACAGGCAGAGGGCCTCAAATCCAGTCATGCCCCCACCCCCCGCAAGCCAAGCTTTCCCGAGGAGTTGAGAAGCCTGCAATGCCCAGCTGGATTATTTATTTTTATTTAAACAGCCCTCTGAAGGCCCTTAGGGTCCCTGCCTCTCTGCTCGCAGAGCCAGCCCAGCCAGGTGTGGGTGCTGCCTCAGAGCCGTGTGGGGTCACGCGTTATATGTGTGTTTGTGTGTGTGTGTATCGGGGGGCCATCTTGCCGATTTAACACTGCTTTTTGTGTTGTTGTTGTTGTTTTCCCCTCTTCCCTGCCTGCCTACCCCTTCTCCCCCAGCGAGGACGGTGTCGTGGAGAGGTCCAGCCCCAAGTCTGAGATTGAGGTCATTTCTGAGCCACCTGAAGAAAAGGTGACAGCCAGAGCGGGGGCCAGCTGTCCCAGTGGGGGTCATGTAGCCGATATTTATCTTGCAAACATCAACAAGTAAGCGCTGCTTTTCATTTTCTGCTCCCTGAATGACTTGCCACACCCCGCCTCACCCTCTGGCCTAACGCCCTTCCATATCTGTGCTGCACTTGGCGCCGGCTCCCAGCCTAACGGTCTATGTGTGCACTGCTACCACCAGCGGACAGGCCTGAGGGGCCTCCTGGGCCCCCCTCGCAGGCCCAGGTCTGCAGCTAGCTGCCATCATGCTGTGTAGAAGGGTGCTCTTCTCTGTCGCTATGGTGTCTGTCAGCTCAGGTCTTCCGGGCAACCTCCGGGCTGAAACTTTGGCCAAAGCTTTGGTCGTGTGGTGCAATTCCATTTCACACTGTTCCTCAGAGGCGCTTCCTCTTTTCCAGTTCTGACTTCAGTCATCTCTGATGTCCCCCTTGCCTCTCATCTGTCCAAAGAGCCAAGGTTTTGTTTGTCTCCAAGCAACTGTCACCTCAGGCCACAAAAAACCCAGCCCCCTGCTGTCCGTTCGGCTCCGTCTCATAGCGCCCCTGCAGGTCAGAGAAGAACTGCCCCATAGGGCTTCCAAAGCTGTGCATCTTTACATATTTTTACAAGACTACCACATCTTTCTCCCACTGCACTGTACCCCAGATGGGCTTATTTTGATACTGTGTGTCTGTTTCTCCCTTGTCCTGCGCCCACAACTGGAGGAGACGCTATGCCCCAAGGAATGCTTTCTCCAGAGCTCTCTACTCAGCCCCTGACCCCTAGCTCCCTTTATTCTACCCTTTCACAGTGGTAGAATTTTTTTTTTTCCTATTGCTTCAGTCCTATGTGTTTTTGTGCCCTGTCCAGTCCCTTTGCAAATCCCTACTCCTGTCCAGCAGGCTCTTGACTCTGACCTCCAGCTTTCATTGTGGCTTTTAGCAACACCCTGGGGTTTTCACTCCGCCCACACCCGATCTGGCTGTCTCGAGGGAGTCCATGGCTGTGTGCTGCTGCCTCCCCTAGAGACAGACGCTCAGGTTCTTGGAGAACTAATCTCATCTCAAGGGGCCAGACACCAAGTCCCAAAGCCTGCCGACCTCTTTCTGCCAGACCCTGAACTCTTGGCCCACTGCCAGCGGGATGACAAGCCCCAGGCCGCTCCTGATGAATATGGATTGGAGATGATGTACAGTGTTTATTCCCCTCTGGCTTGGGAGGAATGAAACGATTTGCACATTGAAAACCTGTTAACCGTAGCCTCTGGACACTGAAACTGGAAGGAGAATAAAAGATGCTTGTTGTTTTTAAACTGCACCAGGTCGCCCGAATCTCTTGGCTTTTTTCCACCCTGGCGGTGGAAGGGGGTGTGGTTGGGGCACGTGGCTGTTTTCCATCCCTTTTCACCCTCAAGTGCGTAAAGTTGCTTATTCAGCTCACTTAACTCAGTGTAGTTATAACTTAAGTCAAGCCAGTAAAAAGGAAAAAAAAAAGAAAGACTGAAGGTTTTATTACTTTTCCTCCAGCATACATGCCCTGCTGGAAGCGTGAGCTAGTAAAGTGTATGTGGCCTAATCACATTTCCCCCCGTTAATTATATCCCTATAATCACAAGATTGGGAACCTGTAATTAACAGTAAACCAAGGCAGAATTTGTGGAGGGTGAGTCTGTTAATTAGTTAGGTACATATTTTTAAGCCATCACTTCGTTGATGCCATTTGTACAAGGGAGTCAGAGAAAGCTGTGGATGAAATCATCCGAAGAGAAACATCCGGTGGAAAACCAAAAGCACTTCCTGTGAACTCCTTGCTTGGTGGCATCTGCTTGCCGGTGACGGGGTTCTTGGAAGATAAGCCTCCTTTACCTCTTCAGACCCTGGCAAGGTGTCTTTGGAGTGAGCCTGCCTTTCTACCTCACCACTTGCCCCCCATATGCGCCTGTGGCTTCTCGGAGGCTCTGTTCTCTATCATCTCTGGGCCTCCACACGTGGTGACACCTCCCCTGGTCAACTCCTCCTCTTCCTTAAGAATCAGGCCAAAGATAGGATCTAGGGCAAGCCTTTCTGAGACCCCTGAGCTCCCCAGGGCTGATTTAGGGACCCTCAGTTGGTATTCACAAAGTGTCATCAGTAGCTGTGTAAAAGCGTCTATACCCCCAAATTTAGATTTCCCAGCTGACTGAGACCTCCTTAAAAAAAGACGTTTTCCTTCTCTTTCTGTCCTCAGGGCCTGACCCAAAGCAGCCACTCCACAAACATGCCTTCTCAGCACTTTTAGCTTTTGTGTGTCTACCATCCTTGAGCAGAAAAAGCAGGTCAAGCAACAAGTTATTAGGATACGACATTCCATTCCCTTTAGGTTCCACACATTTATTGAGCACCTATTGTATGCCAAGCACCGGTGCTAATCATTCAGAGATGAACATGACATGGTGCGTAGCCTCAAGAGTTCATTATCTGGCAAGACCAATATCCTGTCTATGGACAGATGCCATCGATGCTCTGAAAGAGCAGAGGAAAGTGTAGTTGGCTCTGTCAGAGGTTCGAGTTAGTGGTCTTGAGAAACGCTGAAGAGGAGGGGTGGTTATAGGACTCTGAGGACGTCAGTTCTCTATAAAAATCTGATGACAACCGAAAATGGCATTTTTCAGCAGCAGGCAACACACGTACGACAAGCAGCCAATTCCCCCTTCCCCCTTGAAGAGCCACACCATTCTGTAGCTAAAACTCAGAAGGAATATTTACGGAGTCGCTCCTCTGGGTCAGGACCCAGGCCTGGAAAGGTGCAGGAGACCTCACCCATGAGCAGGGTGAGGACAGTCAGAAAACAACCCTGCTCCTGATCCTTTGGTTTTTCCATCCATCTTCAACTCTGCCCAAATCTCCCTTAATAGACACAAAATCAGAGCTGCCCACCTACCACCCTGAAATAGAAGTTCCACTGCTTCTTACACTGTTGCGTACCACTGAGTTGGAATCGACCCAGAGCTGACCCTCTAGTGGGTTTTCAGAGGCAGTTAATCACAAAGGAGACGTTTGCGCATCCTTCTCCCGAGGAGCAGATAGTGGATTTGAACTGCGTGCTTTTGGGATTGCAGCACAGCGTCTTGCCACTGGGCCACCAGAGCTCCCTCTTCTTACATTAGGTCTTTTAAAATCTAATGCCAACAGAAAGTGAAATTATTCAGCAGCAGGCAACACCCATACAACTAGAGCCCAAGTCCCCCCAACACCCTGGAAGATCCAAACCATTCCACAGAAGAGCCTTGAGAGATCCAATACAGTGACCCAGAGCCAGGGTTTAGCCCAGTGCTAGATGGCTTGGCGTGAAGATGTATTTTCATCCCAAGAAAATGCACAAACTTGGCCCTAACTCCATGGTACTGACTCTTCTAAAAATATTCCATTCCACATTAGCAGAATAAGCAATATGAGCTGCTCTCCAGAACCCAAGTGATTCAGTCTCATTGTAGTTGGACCAAGGGACATGTTAACGTTTGGAACGGTCCGTGCCCCTTCCCATCAGCCCTCTACCTTCTGGTGGTGGTAAGCTCCCCCTTATGCCTGGGACCTGCGGTTTCTATGCAAAGCAGGCAACGAAAGGGCCTTTCCATGAGTCTCCCATTAAACGGTCATTTAGATTTTTTCCTGACAGCATCTTACATCTTGAGAAGTCAAAACGCACAACCACCAAGTAAGTATCCGTTCCTCCTCTGCCTGGTCAGCTTGGGGGCGGCAGGGGGACTCAGAGATGGAGAAACCACGGGAAGGTGAGCTGAGGAGAGTGTGCTGTGTCCCTCTCCTTCCAGAAATCCCTGGGTGCCAACCACTGCCCCCTCGCTCACCCTTGCTCCTCAGAGCCAATGTTCCCTGACCACACTGCCCTTTCTGTTTGTGATTGAAGGCAAAGGAAGCGGCCGGAATCTGGGAGCATCCGGAAAACATTTCGGAGCGACGGCCACGGGCTGAGCAGTTCCCTTACCGACTCCTCCCCGGGGGTGGGGGCCAGCTGCCGCCCATCCTCCCAGCCCATCATGAGCCAGAGTCTCCCCAAAGAAGGATCAGATAAGTGCTCAGTCAGTGGGCACGGGAGCCTCAACTCCATCAGCCGCCACTCATCCCTGAAGAATCGGCTGGACAGTCCGCAGATCCGGAAGACGGTGACGGCGGGAAGGTCAAAAAGCTTCAACAACCATCGGCCCATGGACCCGGAGGTCATTGCACAGGTAACTGAGGGCTCCGGGACCTAGCATGCGTCTACACTGAGTGCAGCCCATCCCTTGTCACAGAACTCGAGTAGAACGGATCTTTGTACATTGTAAATGGAGACTGAAAAAGACTGCTTGCCCAGGAATTTGTATATTCTTTTCCTAAAGAACCTGATGATGGAATACAGGACGTCAGGGTCCTTGCTCATACAATGGCTGTTTGTTAGCCTGTTAATAATTTTTAAAGCCAGTTTATTTTTGAGGTTTTTTTAAAAAAAAATTTATAGTCACTTTTTTTTGAGTGAATATTTACCAATCATACTGCAGTTTTGTTCAATCATTCATAAACATTTCATTTCATGAGACCAGTTAAAATATATTTATGTAATCAATTACAGTGGCTAATCAAACCCACCTTCTATATTGGCTTTCCCTTCAGCCAAATTAATCTGTTGATTAATAAATACACTACTTTGATAGAGTCCTTTCAGATCTTGGTAACCCAAGTTCCTGAGGAACATTAGTGTTGTTGGCTGGAGGTTGAAGCTTAGGTGGAGTTCTGGCCATATTCTGGTATTTTCATCCTCGTCACCCCACTTCCCACGACTGGTGTCTGGGCTTCTGATGAGTTAGGAGATCAATGAATAAGCCACTCCTGGTCTTGAAGGCCCAGACATACTCTAACCACTGGGGTTTACGGAGCAGAAGGGGTTCCTGTCCAGCCCTCCCTTGGAGTAGAGATGAGCACCCCAATTTCAGGCTCTTCTGCCCATCTGTGCACCTCACTGACAACTCTCTGTTTTCCATGAACTATTAGAGATCCAACCCCATCTCTAAAAATCCGACTACCGGGGCCACTCCAAGCAGTTCATTCCGACGTCTCTCCCAACTCTATAATTTTCATTAGACCAGGTAGGAATGAAGGGCTCTCTGCAGTCCACATGTCTCAACTGTGTTGAGATTCTCTTCACCCCTCCTTCCAGGGGATGACAGAGTCTGGGTATGGTCTCTTGGCTTAATTGTGGTGCTCTGCTTAAGGGAGGTGTTCCTGGCAAGCACAGGATTAAGCCCTGGGCCAGAGATGTCTTGCTTTGCTACCCTTCTCTTTCTGTGCCTCTACTTAAGCTCTTGGCTGCAGTCTGCCTCACGCACCTTGGGAATCCTCCCAGCTCCCCCTCTGGCCAGGTGCTCATAGCGTTGGCTGGGACAGGCTTGAGCTGCAGAATGGGACTAGGGGCGGGAGGGAGTTCCTCCTGAGCATTCGTAAGGTTTGAGCACGTTGTGGAGACGAGTGAGTTTGAATCATTGCCAGCAGAATGTGTGTCTCACTCTGTAAGACAAAGAATCCTTAACTTTGGAGCATACAATCTTTAAACATGAGCCGAATTCCAAGAGAAGAGAAAAATATCTGGTGTGATGTAGGGGTGCCAAGCACACATTTGTGGGGAGAGGGAGGGAGGGAGAGAGCTGGGAGGTCCCCCTGAGAAGAGTTGGCTTGCGTACAAAGGTTCTTTGGTTCTCTGGGACTGCTGCTTCCTGAAAGCTGGAGTGTTGCACTGTGATTTGAGCAGCGCGATTGTCACCTGTGTGGACTCTGGCTCCCCCTTCTGGTCACTAGGTGATCCCCTCTTCTCGTGGAGAAGGAAGAAGGAAATGGGCATCATCAAGCTGGACCTTGAGGAGGTGGGAGTGGGGCCATCCTGATGACCTTTAGAGAGGAGATGCTTGGACCTTCCCTCAACCCTTGAGGAAGAGGGATCTCCCTGACCTTTGACCTTCAAGCCCCAAAGAAGAAAAAAAATCATACTTCATCTCTACAGCTTTTCAAAATCTATAGATATTTATTACAATTATATAAAAGTAAAGAGGCTAAGTTAATGAGTACCCATGGATTCATTGCCCAACCCCAAAACCACTCTCACTACATGAGTGCCCCCCCTTCTACCGCTCCCCTCCCACTGCCACGTTGTCCGTTAATATCTCAGTATGTATCTCTACAGCCTGCAGGCTCATTTACAAAAGAATCTCTATTATGCTTTCAAAGGAACCCTGGTAGCACAGTGCTTAGTATGATCAGTTTATAAATGAAAGGTCAGCAGTTCAAACCCGCAAAGCCGCTCTATGGGGGAGGACTTGGCAATCTGCTCCTATAAAGAATGCAGTCTAGGAGACTGTGGGGCAGGTCTGCTGTGTCCCATGAAGGTCACCCATTGTGTCACCATGAATCAGGATCACCTCGAGAGCACACAGTGACAGTGGTATTTTTTTTTTTAACTTTTTATTTTATTCTGGTTTACTTACAAATTCCATATACATTGGTTTTCACACTGGATCTTTCCCATTTCCTTAACTCACTCCTCCTCCACCCATCAGATTGTGCTCCCACCGCCCCACCCTTAGACCCTCATACATGTTTTACTAGTTACCTATTCCTACAATAATGGTCTCGTACAGTATTTGTCCTTACGGAACTGAGTTAATTCACTTTCCGTAATGCTCTCCATTCCCTCTCAAGGTGGGTAGTGATTTACAAAATCATTCTCTGCCTCCCCCACTACTTCCCACAGTGAAAGCATTTAATAGCTTCGAGGACGTGGACCAACTAACTGAATTATCTGGGCAACTCCCTGCAGTTGGTTTCTTCTTGATTTGGCGTAGGTTATCAAAACAGGGTCCTTCGGGACATGACGCATGCTGGACTCACTGCCGCCTCCTCCCTGTGTTGCAGGATATCGAGGCCACCATGAACTCTGCCCTGAACGAGCTGCGGGAGCTGGAACGCCAGAGCAACGTCAAGCACACCCCTGACGTGGTTCTGGACACCTTGGAGCCCCTCAAAACCTCCCCGGTGGTGGCCCCCACCTCAGAGCCCTCCAGCCCCCTGCACACCCAGCTCCTCAAGGACCCTGAGCCCGCCTTCCAGCGCAGCGCCAGCACCGCTGGGGACATCGCCTGCGCCTTCCGGCCCGTCAAGTCTGTCAAGGCAGCTGCCCCAGTCAAACCGCCGGCCACCCGACCCAAGCCCGCCGTCTTCCCCAAGACAAACACCACCAGTCCCGCTGTCAATTCATCCGCTTCCCCACAGTCTACTGACAAGTCCTGTACTGTCTGATCGATATAATTTAAGTGTTCTAGACAAGGGGACTATAGAGACTGAAGACTGTTATTAAAAATCTTCCTATTTAACTAGCTTGGGGACTTCAGTTGAACATTAGAGTTTAAGTTGTTCTTGCAGGAATTAGCCTTCCCGACTCCCAGAACCTTGAGAATGATGCCCTTGTTAAGGCCCTTCCTTCCCTCTCCCACTGCCCTCTGCTTCCTCCAGTCGTGGTAATCCAGTCAGTTACAGTACATGCCATTCTTAGGTTAGCCAGAGATAGGGTTTTTTTCATTATCAGGTCACTGTGAAATTTGGCGAGGCAAGCCATCAAGAGGTGGGCTCAAGTCTCAGTCCTCCCAAGCCACAGGGCATCTCTTGGCTGTCAGCATCCAACAGTGGCATCCTGTTTTGGGGTACTGATTATAGAGAATCATATATAGTCCATTCTTTGTTTTACACGTGTGCGCGCACACACAGACACAATACTTGTAGGTTTTTTAGTCTCTGGCATGTGTAGCCTCTCCTGGTCTTAGACCAGCCTCTTTGTAAGTTATTGTGGCAGTTCACACAGCTGCCACCTGGGGACCCTGTTTCCGTTAAAATCCTTGTTCTGTCTGGGCCCAAGAACCTAGTCTTGGAAATCTCTCCACCTTTATGAAGTTAAGCAGGATGGGACTCGATCCTGGAATTAATTGTTTTGGGGCTGGGGGCTTTCTCTCTGAACATTCTTTCTTCCTGTGACTTGGTCATTGGTGTTTGCTTTTACTCTCTTCCACCACTGGAAGTACAACCCGATCGTATGAAGGCACTTCTACCCTTTCTTTCTGAATGTATAGACATTTCCTGGGTTCCTGTCTTTGTCTCTGATGGATCATTTTCCATTTGAAACATTTACCTGGATAAGACAGTTTTACAGCCAGTTCCTCTAAGGGTATGGAGTTTTGAGGGTTCAGTTATTTATGGCAGATTTCAAAAAGGTAAAAAATAGGTCCTCCTCCTTCCTACTTTTTTAGGCACTTAAACCGTAAAATTCATTCTCCTCTATTTATACATATTTTTAAAAAAATCAGCCTTGCTAACCCCAAAATTGCCCCCAATGAGAACTTGTGGACTAAATTTACCCCTTAGTTTGGTTATTATACAAGGTCTCTCTTCGTGCTCGCTTCGGCAGCACATATACTAAAAAAAAAAAAATTGGAACGATACAGAGAAGATTAGCATGGCCCCTGCACAAGGATGACACGCAAATTCGTGAAGCGTTCCATATAAAAAAAAAACAAACAAGGTCTCTCTTCGGTGGCCAGTGGTAGTTTTGAGAGCTCCTGTTTGATTGAAGAAAAACACTAACCCGGTCCAAACAAGAACCACTAAAGGAGTTTGGACTTTGCAGCTGGATGTCTTCCTAAGGCCAGACTCTAAATGAAGTAAATAAAATATTTGTTACTATGTATTTTAATCTTTCTCTAGTCTTGTTCTGAGTCTCTTCCTAAAAGCAAAAATGATACCCTTCTTTGCTCTAATCTAACCTCCAAGTCCCCTGGCCTCCAACATCGTGCTGTGCAGGAACACCAGGACCGGGTACATTTACCTCCAGGGTCTCAGGGCACGAGTCTCAGACAGCCACTGGAGTTAAAGATGAAGCATGTGCCACAGCGTTTTCTGGTTTTAAAGCTTCACTTTGAAGCACTATTCTTTCTTATTCTTCAGGAGAGATGATGGGTTACCATTAGGGAGAGAAATCTGACTTATCTTCTCTTTGACATAGATCCTTTGTGGACCAACATTTTGAAGTTGGTTGTTTTATCTGTGGAAGGTGGTCAATTTTCCTTTCTGTATGAAGGGAAAACACTTTTTTTCTTTCTTTTTTTTTTTTTTTAGGGCAATCCTAATTAGAAGGGTTTTCTGGAACCCCAGAGAACAATCCCAAGAGCTTGAAGGGAAAACTCATCACTACCTGTACTGAGTCAGCCTGTAAGAGACAACCCAAGACCTTGGAATTTGTGGGTTTGTAGCTGCTCCCTTGAGTGGCCTGTCCTGCTCTGTCATCTGTGCTCACACCGATCCTGGACCAACAGGGCACTTTCAAAGCCCAGGATCTGGTTCCTTGGCCAAAAATGCAACCTGATCCTTCACTTTACATTCCTCTGAATCCAGCTGATCCATTTGGTGCCCTTGCTCACCCTGGCCTGGCTCTGAGAGTAAAGGCAAAGCCTTCCTAAAGTCAGCGTCTTGGACCTGTCCCTTTGCTTCCTACCTTATTTCTGCTTCATCCTCATGCCTGACTTGTGTTTTCCCGTCCCCTTGGTCAGAGTCCGTCGGCCGATCTGCATCGCAAACTGAACCACGAATGAGTGGGCACCTCTTAAACCACGTCTCAGTGCCCCCTCCGCTTGGGAAGCAGAGCTGTCTTCCTCATCTCTGGTGCTCTTGACACCTCTGAGATAGTCATGTCAGGACAAGTGGGGGCCCCTAGGGAGAGTCCTTCTTTCTCGGCAGAGCTCATGGCAATCAACTGGAATTGAGGTTGCACACTGTGGTTTTAGACTGAGAAAGCCAAATGGAGCTGGCCACCCAGGGCCTCGGGAGACCAGATTTCCTCAGTCTGCCCAGCGTGATGCATCAGAGCCTGCTCCGCCCTCGTGGCACAGACCCCCCCCCCCCTTCCCAGTATGAACTCTGCAGGGTCAGTCTTTGGGGGAGAGAAGTGGGGTGGGGGCGATCTGCATCCCAGCATGGAAAACTGAGGAGTTTGCAGCCAACAGCCTAGAAATGCTTGTCTCAGCCGGCCTCCTCAGGTTTCACCTCAAGGAGGAGAAAGATGCCTGCAGCGAGAGGAACCAACCGCTGGGAGGGCTGGTGCATATGTACTTCATGTTCAGAAGAGAAACCTGATCTTCCAGGGAATTGCAATGTTGTGGCGTCTGACTTGTATGTCACGTTTGTGTAAAATGGTATATTCTTTAAAATAGTGTTGATAACTGGAATATTGTATGTATGCTTGGTGATGCTTTGTATGAACCTAAGACTGTCACTCAACAGATGTTGGATTGGGGAAAATCCAAAGCACAACTTCAAAATAAAATACATTTTTAGGTTTCGATGCTGCAGTTCATATCCCTTGCCCACTCCCTAAAATCTCTGAGCCAGGAGTCCAGCTGCCCGGGAGAGACTGTGATTCGTCTCCTCTCACGGAACCCTGCCTAACGACAGACGGAGAGATGAGGTGACTTCAGGAGCCAACCACCTTCTCTCTCCCGCCTCCAAAACAGAGTTGCTTTTCGAAAGTGACTTCTCCCCCAGCATTTCTGCTTAGCCTTTGCGTGGAAGCGGGCAGGGTTTGTGGGAAGCCTCCCAGCTCCCCATTGGGCAGTGTGTTGCCATGAGAACCATTTCCCTCCTAGATTCCATCCTTCCTGTTTTCAATGAGGGCTTTTCTCATTCTGTCCCAAGTCAGACTCTCTGCTTGAAGCACAGGAGGCTCAGAAGTGCATGTGAATCTTTGCCAGCTACAACCAAGAGTGACTGAAGATTTTATTCCCTCTGCAACCAAAGCCCCGAATCGTTCTGTCCTCAGCAGCCCCCTGCCTCTGGGAGACGAGCTGACCAGTGTGCCTGTGCTGTTGGTATGGAATTGTTCAGACACTCAGTGAGGGCTGCAGGGTGCGTACAGGAGATGCCTCTCTCTCTCTCCCATTTATTCCAGCAGAACCTAAGTTCAGGGATGACAAAATGCTTCCCAGAGCTCCCTGGGACCCACACTTAGTTTGTAGACTTAATTCTAATAGCACAGACTTCTGAAGAGGTATCCCATCTAAGGGAGTGCCCACCGCAGTTGGTAGTGGTTAATGCAAGGTAGCCTACCACTAGGCCCAGACTGTTGTTGTTGTGTACCATAGAGTCGGAACCGACCCATAGCTGACCCTGCGGCAGGTTTTCAGAGTCGGTTAACTGAATGGGAAGAGACTGCCCATCCTTCTCCCGTGGAGCAGCTGGTGGCCTCAAACCACACGCCTTCGGAATTACAGTACAGCTTCTAGACTTAGATTAGACCCTTTCTATCCTCTGCTTCTGTGTGCCAGCTCTGTGATGTGTGTCATTGACCCAGCGTCTCAAGCCCTTTGTCCTGCCGTTTCTTCTCCCTGTGTTAGTGATTATAGCTCCATCTCCAGGGCGGAGCGCCGCTTGCCAGGCCCTTGGCCTTTGGTAAGCTGAGGCTCTTCAGCCACACTGGATATATGTGAGTCCCTGCTGCTCGAGTGGAGAGGACAAGGACAATGGGAATGACAGGGAACACCCCAGGAGCTGTGAGATGCACCCAGTTATGCTGTGAGCAAAAGATCAAAAAGCCTTTTCAGGAACCGTAAGGCAAAGGCAGGCTGTTGTTCGGGTCAGTGGGGTGGGGGTGGAGGGGTCCTGTTTACTCTCTGGTTCCTTGTCTTCTGTAGAGTTGATAGGAATGAGAACAGACTCAGTGGCACCTAACAATAGTAATTCATCTCATCCAATTTGATGCAAACTAATGACCAGGGGGGGAAAGTCCAACAGACAATAGTTAATCTTCCAACTCAATAAGGAGTTCTGGTGATGTAGGAGCTCAAGCTGAACCTACTGGAAGGAAGCTATGAGTCTGATCTGATGCCACAGCGAATAAATGAGATGACTTGGTGGAAACTATAGTGGCAATGAAGAAAAACAAAAGAACCTAACCCGTTAACTTGGAGTCGATTGCAACTCCTAATGGCCCCATGTGTGTCAGGGTAGAACCACGCTCCAAAGGGCCTTCAGTGGCGGAGTTTTCAGGAGCAGGCAGTGGGGCGGCTCCCCCAGCGAGCCAACAGGAGTCGTCACCCCCAACCTCTCCCGCAAGCACATGATCTGTCTGTCTGCACCACGGTGTCTCCCAGCCAGTGATGAGTTAGCAATGAGTGTGGTGCGCTCAAAATGCGAGCCGTTCCATCCAGACGCAAACAAAATTGTACCCGTGAGCCTCGAAAATGATAGTGCATTTGGTTTTTAATCACAGGTCCATGATTTGAATCCACCAGCCATCATTGTACAGGAGAAAGACATTTCCATAAAGATTTATAGGCTTGGAAACCCTGTAGGACTGTTCTCGGTCCTACAGGATCACTGTGAATGGGAATCGACCCAAGGTAGTGAGTTTTAAGCTAAATGTATAACTATAGATGGTGGTGGTGGTTGTTGCTATGTGCTGTCGAGCTGTCGATTCACATAGCTATATGAGGTTTTCTTTCACTCAAGAGTTGGAAGCTTTGCTGCCTTGTGTGCCCCAGCAGGCATGAGACCTCTCCATGAGAGAAACCGCCTTAGGGCAGTGAAGTGGGTAGGTGGCACTTTCCTTCTAGTCAGGCTGTACTCTAAAGGGACCAAAACAAAAACTAAGTGGTAGTCTGAAAGCAAAGCAGGGTGCTGAGATGGTGCCTGTGTTGGTCAAGAAACACCATCATGAGGAAAGGGAGTGTGGGAAGTCTAGACTTCTGCTTGTCCTGATAAAGCTGTGCTATTTATCAGACGTTTGAGTGAAAAAATCAAGCAGATACTTAGGTGTATGGATCTGGAGGTTTAGAGAGATGGTATAACAGAAAACAAATTTAAGAATTATTATTGCATTATATTCTTATTCCTTAAATTTGAGAAGAACAAGTAGATGGCAACAAGAATTTAAAAAACAACAACACAAAACCCAACACCCAAAATGGGAACTCACTGCTTTGGATGTGGGAACTGACTCATAACTGACCCTCCAGTGGGTTTTCTGAGGCTGTAAATTGCATGGGAGATGATTGCTCATCTTTCTACAGTGGAGCAGGTGTTGGAGTCAAGCAGCCAGAGGGGTGTCACCATTGGGTTAGCTGTGAAACTCTTTAAGATTAGGCTACCAGGAAGGGAGCTCTGGTGGCCTAGTGGTAAGAAGCTGCACTGCAATCCCAGAGGTGCACGGTTTGAATCCACCAGATCCTCTGCTGAAGAAGGAGGGACAATCTCCTCCTGTACCAGTCAGGTCTCATTTGACAGTACACACACAAAAAATAAAGTTTTTAAAAAAATATTGGGCTACCAGGGCTCCCTAGGGGGGAAAAGAATTGTGTGTGCCTTTGAGTCAACCACAACTCATAGTGACCCTATGTACAATAGTAGCTCTGAACCCTGCCCTATCCTGAGCTAATCTCACTGTCTCTGACACACCCTCCCCCCATTGCCCCGGTCATTAGTCCATCTTAACCAGGGTCTTCCTCCCATGCACTATCCCTCTACCCTTAGACACATGATGTCCTGACGCTCCTGGTAACATACCCAAGGTAAGTGATACGGAGCCTCACAATCCTAGCCTCCGAGGGGCAGTCTGGTTTCACCCTCTCCAGGGCGGAAGTGTTTGTTTTCTTAGAAGTCCATTGTACCAATACTCTTCTCCAGCACCACAGCTCAAAAGCATCAGTTCCTCTGGCAATTAGAAATCCAGGAGAAAAGGAGCTGGCAAAGACTGAGAGGTACGTGGCAGGGAGGTAAGTGACTCCAAGAGCACAGAATCCAAGAGAAGGGAATCCAGCAAAGAGGAGAGGATGGACATCTGTGGGCTAAGATAGGACGAGACGGCTGTAGAAGAGTGAGTGATGATCTGGACAGGAGGGCTTGTGGTGGAGGAGCGAGGAGCCTGGCTGGAGTGGGTTTGAAGATGGGGAGTCCCTAACAAGCGTCACCTCATCCGAGCGTTGCTCTGAATGGAAAGCAGAGATTTGGGGGTTGTATAAGACAGTCAGGAAAGACACAGCCAAATGGGAAGAAGGAACTTTCAGGAGTTGGGAGGAAGACCTGGCCTTGGCCAGAGAGAAGCTTCTGGGCCGCAAGGGAAGAAAGGCACATGTGAGTTCAGATGCAGGCAAGCAGGGAATGTTGTTATGTGCCGTTGAGTCAGCTAAGACTCATGGCGACCCTGTGTACAGCAGCTCTGAACCCTGCTCCATCCTGAGCCACTCCTACTGTCTCCAACACACCTACCCCCATTACCCCAGTCACTGTCAATCCAGCTCATCCAGGGTCCTCCTCTTTTGCGCTGTCCCTCCACCCTCCCAAGCATGATGTCCTTCTCCGAGGACTGGTCCCTCCTGGATGAGGCAGTAAGAAAATGAAGAGTTCCCATTTGGTCACTTTCTTTGCAAAGTGACCAGGAAAAGCAAAACTGCTTGCTTTGTGAAGTTTAAGAGAAGCCTTTCAGCTGACTGTGGAAGGGAACTCCATGTAAGAGGTCAGAGGAGTCAGAAGAAAGAAGACGCTCACTTTTGCACTTAGGAAAGACTGAGGGCACAGGACCCCTTTCCTTCAATGACCTGGAGGCTGTTCCCAGCGCCCCTTTGTTACTCTTTGGGGGAACAGCTCTAGATCTGGGTGGTTCCTCCCCTCCAGCGCTCACGTGCACAGCTGATTCCCGACAATAATGGGGGCACCACCCTGGGACCTCCTGTCTCAGACTTCTCGGTACTCTTACTGACCCTGCTGTGTGAGGACTCTCTGTTCCCACAGTGCACCCCCTCGACACGCCCACCCTCGCTACCCCCTCAGGGCACTGGGCCTGTGAGTCAGCTCCGAGAAACAAGTTCAGACCACATCCACGAAGAGAAAGCAACCAGTGTTCATCCAAGTCCTACTGGTACCTGACAGTGACTGTAACCGTGGGTGTGAGTGTGGCAGAGATGGTGAGGTTGGCACAGGACGAGGCAGGGTTAGGATCTGCTGTTCGTAGGGTCACCATGAATTGGAGTTGACTCAACAGCTTTTACCAACACCTGATGCCAGGCACTTACTCTCATTTTGTCCTCATGCCCACTTTACGAAATGAGTATCATTAATATCATCTTGAGATCCCAAAAAGTGGAGCGACTTACTCCTGGATCACAAAAAGTGGCAGTTAAGGATGCAAACCTTAAACTTCAACATTGGTGGAGCCTCTGCCTTCTCACTGTGAACTCAGTCACCCGCAGTAAAAAGCAAGCATTCGTTTTGTTTTGTTTCTGAGAATTGCTGTCAATGCCCCCATTCATCCCCCTGTCCTGTCTTTATCTGTTTGTTGTGTGTCGTTGAGTCAGAATCAACTCATAGGTGACCCCCCCCTCAGGGGTTTAAGAAGCAGCAAACCATCAGAGGAGAGGAAATTGCCTATCTTCCTCCCACAGAGCAGCTGATGGGTTTGATCTGTCTCCTTACCCACTAGACCACCAGAGCTCCCTGCAGTCCTCTGCCTCTGAATTGCCACTTGTGTTTCTATAATGCCTTAGAGCCACTTGGGAAAACATGGCACGCCCTGAGGCTCTAGGAAGCTGATTCTTCCTCTCAGGAGCCCATCCAGCTACCTCCCCAAATGAAACACTAGCCTTGCAGCCCAGCTGAGTCCCAGCAGCCCCAAACTACTCAACTAGCAGCCAAGAAGATGCACAAGGAACCAATATGTCCGCAAATAGCTCCAGCCCACTTTGCACCTCCCTCTTTTTTCCAGTCTTCCCACGTGTCACCCCGAACAGACCCCGTTCAGTCCATGCCTGTGGGCTGCTTTCTGCACATGTTCCTGTTGCCTGGAAGGCCAAACCTCCAGACCTCTTTGCCCAACTCCTCTTCCTCCAAAGTCAAGCAGAGCAGCACCCCTCAACTGTCCAGTCTTGACCATCCCACACTTCCTCCCTCCTCCAGGTGGACAAAACTGCCATCGGCTGGTTGCATGCATCGTGCATCTGAGGTACTGGGAGAATGGGGGTGTGCTTGAGTCTCCTCTGTGTCGTCCATACAGAGTGCTTGACTCATGATAGATGATAACCATACAGTCAGTGCACCTGAAGATGCAAAAGAGCCTGGGAAAGAAGGTGGACTTGGTGGTGAGAAGAACAAGGGTGCTGTTGAGGCCTGAGCCTCGTCAGGGAGGGTTGGGTAGCTGTTGAAGGATGGGAGACTAGGTTATGTTACAGTAACGAACATCTCAGTTGCTGTTGATTCCCCCTGTGTGCAGAGGGAAACTGTTCCTTGCAGTTTTCAAGGCTGTGGCCTTTCAGAAGCAGGTTATCGGGCCTGACTTAGGTGCCTCTGGGCAGGTTCAAACCACCAACCCAAGCATGGGTGAAGGGTCAGAGAGGAAAGTCCTCAACAAGATCTGCATATTGACACAGTGTGTTGACACAGTGCGGCTCGAGTCCGGGATGATGAGGCTGGTGTGAGAGAGGGCAGGCCTGAAGTCTGCTGCTTATTGGGTCACCATGAGTCGTGGGCCATTCCATGGCAACTAACAACAACAACCGCCCAAGCTGATGTAACCATCAAGCACCAGCGAGTTGGAACCTACTCATAGCTGATCCTCCAGTGGGTTTTCAGAGGCAATAAATTGCAGGGGAGGAGATTACCCAACTTTTTCTCAGCCAGGATATTTGAACTGTGTACGTTCGTGTTTGGATTGAAGTTCAACATCAAGAAAACAAAGATTCTCACCACTGGGCCAATTGGCAGCATCAGAGGGATGTTGAAGAGATTGAGATAGTTAACAGTTTTAGTTTACTTGGCTCCACAGACAACACTCTTGGTAACAGCAACTAGGAAATCAGGAGACGAATTACATTGGGAAAGTCAGCTGTGAGGGACCTCTCAAGAGTGCTGAAGAGCAATGATGTCAGGCTGAAGACTAAGGTGCGCCTGATCCAGGCTATAGTCTACAATTACGTGCTATGCATCAGAGAGTTGGACAGTGACTAGGGATGATAGAAAGAGAATTGATGCCTTTGAGCTGTGGTACTGGAGAACAGTGTTGAATATACCATGGACTGCTAGGAGAACAAACAGGTTTGCCCTGGAGAGGGTGAAGCCGGAATGCTCCTTGGAGTCAAGGATTCTGAAGCTTCGTCTGACATACTTTGGGCATGTTGCAAGGAGGGACTGGTCCTTGGAGAGGGACATCATGCTTGGAAGAGTGGAGGGACAGCGCAGGAGAGGAAGACCCTCGATGAGATGGATCAATTCTGTGATTGGGGTGGTGGGAGTGAGTGTGTTGGAGACGGTGAGGTTGGCACAGGATAGGGCTGCCCAGGTTTAGGGCTCTTGTACATAGAGTCGCTATGAGTCACAAGCAATTCGACAGCATGTAACAACCACCACCACCTTCGTGTTGGTAGCACTACTCCTAGTGGTAAGAAGCTGTGCTGCAATCCCAAAGGCACTGTTTAAGGCCACAGGCTGCTACCTGGGAGAAAGATGGGCACTCTCCTCAGGTACGATTAACTGTGTCTCAAAACCCTCCAGAATGTCAGCTATGAGTCAGTTCCAACTCAATGGTACACAACAAGAAACCACCAGATATACTGCCTCTGAAAACCCACAGGAAAGTCAGCGAGATGTTGTCACCTACTCCGTGGCATACAACAAACAATTGAACAACACTCCACTGGAGCTCCCTAACCACTCAAGGAATCCTTAAAATGGCAACTCATTTGAACCTTTAATAGGTTGAAGACATTTGAAAGCACAATAAATGTTTTGTTTTTTAAAAAAATGGCAAAGATGGTTTTCTAACTTAAGCTGCATGTCCCGTGAGGGCCAGCAGGGGGCTCTGCTCACGATGGACACTCAGGGCGGGGTGGGGGGTGGGGAGGATCTTACAGCCACCACCATGTCTAATAGAATCACAGAGTCCCAGGAGAGGCCCAATGAAATACTTTAGCCTGGAAATCACAGGGCCCTCCCAACATAGATGCACCAAGAAGTGCAAGAGGCCAGGCAGGTGGAAAGCCAGGGATATTGGATGAAGGGCCTGAGGGCCTCAGCCCTGCCCTGAGGACCGGCTATGAAGCACCTTTGTGTAGGATGTTCCAGCCGGTGTTCACAGCAAGTGCTCCTCTCTGAGCAGAAGGCACCTCACCTCTCAGTCTGACTCCTGTTCTGGTGTCACTAGGGTACGGGTGGGGCTGGCAGAGGAAACCACCAGGTGCTGTCATGGGAAAGTCCCTTCCAACATTCAGGAGAAACATGGAATTTCCTGCTTTTAACCATTTCTTACCCAGCTGCCTTCTCAGAACTGGCCAGAGCCAGGACATTCTCTCCCCACCCCTGGGGAATTTGATTTAGAACACTGAGCCCTAAGTGAGAAGCTGGCATATCTGGGTTCCACCCACAGCAGAGGCTGAAGATCGTGAGAAAGGACTTCTAAGGGGGTGTGGACCTCAGTGCCTATCCACAAAGCATTTTCCAGTTTCCCAAGGGTATCAGAATAAATTGTTTCCTCTCATCCACACAACTCAAAGAACACCTGTGAGGATCCTCTCACCAATGGATCCCTCTGGTGGCATGGTAAGATATTAGGCTGCTAACTCAAAGGTCAGCGGTTCGAATCAACCATCTGCTCTGAGGTGGGAGCTAAACGACCAGTGTTCACCTGTAAAGACTTATAACTGGAAACACCTGTGTAAGTTGGACTTGACAGTTACAAGTTGAGAAAACTGGCTGGAAAGCTGGAGTGACTGCTGTTGTCAAGGTCCCCAGTTTCTTCTGAGGCCTCTGTGGGCTCTTTGGGAAAGTCAGATCCTTGGATGTGGTCAAGCTGAGTCCCCGGTCCTCCCAGATCTCTGGAGTTCCAGTCAGGGAACCAGGGCTTCCCAGGCCTTTCTCCTTGGTTAACTGGCCCAACCTGCCTGTGGTCTGGGGCACAGCATGGCATTTCTTGCTCCTATGAACTGCAGGAAAGCCCAAACAGCACCCAGTGGGCTGCCACAACCAGATGGACCTTACCTGGCCTCTTGTGGCTCAGACTCTGACCCTATGGCCACTTCTTGTCACTTGGAGTATCCTCTTTCCTCTTCCTGCTAGAGCCTGGTGGCTCTGGCTCAGCTCTGCCCGGGCTGCTGCTGTCTCTTTAAGGGAGAGACAGAACGAAATCAGGAAGTGGAAGAAAGCTGCAGGCCTGCCTGAGCTGAGCTGGGTGTCTGGCCGCCAGAGAGAGGCTGCAGGAAACCCTGCAGTCCAGTTCCTGGTGGCCACACAAAGTCATCACAGCTGGCCTCCCCTACAGGTCTCTAGGTCTCAAGGCCACCAGGATGCTGTGGGTACTGCCCGTGAATGATAGCGAGCCTTGAAAGTTCTGGAAGCGCCACCCCTCCCAAGCCTACATCCCCACACGGAGATGGGGTGAGTGTGTGTGGTCCCTGAGGAAGAGCAGAGAGGGGACAGCGGCAGGCAGCAGCAGCAGGCAGCTCAGACCTCAGCTGGGGTCTCAGCGGGGTGCAGGATGTGTCTCCAGTGGCTCTCTGGACCCATCATCCCCTCCTGTCTCTCTTGGCTGCCTGGGACCCTGGAGCATCTTACCTTTGGAAACCCATGAGGGGCAAATGGATGAGGCAAAAAGGGGACTGCCCACCACCACCAGCATTCCCCTCCTGGGTCGGCTCAGCCTCCCTCCCACCTGCCTTTTCCGGGGAGGCGTCTTTCTCCCCAGTCTTCTCATGGAAGTGTTGAAGACCATTTTCCCTGTCTCAGGAACAACTAGAGAGTTGGGCTGGAAACCCCCAGCCCTGGGGGGAGGGTGACAAACAGGAAAGGGTTAAAGGGCTGGGGCTGAGGCCTTTGATGGAGGCAGAGACACTAACACCACCACAAGGAGGAGTGTCTCTCAACTGCCCTCCTCTTTCCGGTGTAGCTCAACCCCTGGACTTGCCACAGACAAGTTTAACACACCCTCACTGCACGGAGCCTCTGCCTGATCCCAGCTGCTCAGAGGTAAGTGCCCAACTGGCCAGATGAGAGGTTGTGGGAGGCAGTGGGTGGGGCGGCTGGCTCTGCGCTCCAGGCCTCCTGACCATTCATTCAATGCCCACTGGGTATCACTGAGTCCTCTCAAAGCTCCCAGCACAGCCCTGCAGGATACCCCCCCAACAGGACCTTTAGCTGTCCCCAGCCCCAGCATTCCAGTGACTCCATGATTTTGAAGGGGTGGAATCTGCTGCCACCAGCTCCCAGGGCTGGGCCACTTGCTTTGATCTCTGGGTGAGCTATCTTAGCCACCCCTTAGGCACACCTCCCAGCTCCCCTGGCCTGGGAGAAAAACCTGACAGACTGACACTGCTGGGCTCCTGGGACCTCATCCCCCCATCTCCAGGATGTTATTCACCACCTAAACTGCTTCTGTAAAGGAAACATCAACATACTATTCAGCCTTTCTCAGGGATTGACATTTCTAAGAAAGATGGGGGGGGAGTGTGTGTGTGTGTGTGTGTGTGTGTGTGTGTGTGTGTGTGTGTGAGAGAGAGAGAGAGAGAGAGAGGCTGAGAGCCTACAGGATGTCAAAACAGGAGGACACCCCATCACCCCATCTTGGCCAGCCCTACCTGAGAGTATTTCAAGGATGGAGACCCTACTTAGTCTCCCCCACCCCAAGTTATCCCTTAAAGACCAGCAGGGGCTCCCTTTTTTTGAAAATACATAGAGTTCAACTTCTCTGGAATGAACTGACTTAAAGGAGCTGATCATTGGAGAGAGGAGGATGGAGAAGGCATCTACAGAGGGCTTTCATATCCTCCCAGGGATTTACTAGCCTGGTCTCCCCAACATCCCCCATGTGCACACATGCAGACGCTCCCTCACACATGCACAGACACTTGCATTCATTAGCACTCACCCACACATTCACACACACACACACATGCACAGAAGCACCCTCACGCGTGCACACACGCTCATGTCCACACGTATTCACTCCGCAGCCCTGGCCCTCTCTGGAGCAGAGGAGGCCTGGCCTGCCGACCCAGGGAGCAGCTGTTAGCTCACAGCAGCAGGAAGTGGCGGGGCCCTGTGAGTGGAGTGCGTGGGGAGGGCCTCCTGGCTGGTGTTGCAATCCTGGAGATTTGTGGTGGTGTGGCTGATGCTGCCTGGCCGGGGCACTCCCGCCAACACTGTGTCTGCTTCCTGGGACAGTCCTAGGCCCGCTGCCAGGAACAGGGAAAGGTGATAGAGGGACAAGGTTTGTGTCTGCACAGTGGCCTGTCTGGAAGGGACATGAGAAGGTGGTGGGTGAGACAGGCACAAGCTCCACTGTGTTGTGTTTTAGGGGGTAGTTATTTGACCCACTGCATCACACTCCCTTGCTGTGGTCACAAGAAACCCTTCCCAGGACATAGCTACTGGCCAGAAAATGGAGGTGTCCTTAGGGAGCCCAGGCCCCCACACTCTCTTTTTCTCTGCAGAAGGTGGCTGGCCAGCAGGAGCAGAGATGCAAAGCACCGCCAACTACCTGTGGCACACGAATGACCTGCTGGGCCAGGGGGCTACCGCCAGTGTGTACAAGGCTCGCAACAAGGTACAGGGCAGTCCTGGCTGGAGCCTGCTCCCCGCCACATCCAGCCGATTCTGCCCGCAGCAGGCTTGGAGCATGGCTGTGGCCAGGCTGAGGCCACTGCACTTTGCTCTGCGCACCCTGGGTGTCAGGGTGTTGGGGCTTGAGCAGGGGTGTGGGGACCCAAGTGACTGTCAGGCAGGGCTTGGGAATGGGTGAACAGAGCTGGAAGCACAAGGCAAACCCCAGGGCAGAAGCCCCCCAGCATCCAGGGGAGGGTGAGAGCAGAGAGAGGAACAGGACTGGCTTGGAATGAATGGTTGTAAGCTTTCAGCAGGGCTGGGTTAGGATCTACCACGTGGCATACACTGGGCAGCGGGAACCAAACAGAGCAGATTCCAGTTCTGGTTCTGCCTCCAGCAACAGTGAGCGTTAGCTATCATGGCCGCAACCATCACTAATGACAGCAATGATGAAACCAATTGTCTTTGAGTCCCCTTCTGACTCACGGTGACCCATGTGCATGAGGGTAGAATTGCTCCTGCAAGGCTTTCTGTGGCTGGCGTTTCAGATGTAGATTGCCAGGACTTTCTTCCTAGGTACCTCTGAACCTCTAACTTGACAAGAGCTGAGCAGGTTGGCCATTTGCACCCTGTGAGGACTCTGTCATAGTAAAGTGACAGTAAATCGCCTGCAGAGTGTCAGCTGTTGCCTGGCTACCATCTGCCAGGAGGGGAAGGAGCCGAGGGTGAGAACTCTGGTCCCCCCAGGCTGCCCCTGCTCACCTCAGGGGCCAGGCTAGCAGTGAAAGAGAAAATGAGATGTGGGAGCAGGAGCTGCGCCCCAGGATGGGACAGGAGTGAGGGCGGCTGTGATTTCCATGTTGTCCCCCTCCCGTCACCCCTCCTCCATGCAGAAATCTGGGGAGCTGGTTGCTGTGAAGGTCTTCAACAATGCCAGCTACCTTCGGCCCCCTGAGGTGCAGGTGCGGGAGTTTGAGGTGCTGCGGAAACTGAGCCACCAGAACATCGTCAAGCTGTTCGCAGTGGAGGAGACGGTGGGTCCAGGGCGTGGTCAGAGGAGGACAGTCGTACTTGACCCCATAGGGTGTGAGAATAGGATCACCCAATAACAGACACCTTATCTCACGCTCAGCAGCTGGCCAGCCAGAGCCACTGCCCCATACCAAATAATCTGATTCTGACCCAGTGACACCAGGTGTGTCAGAATAGAACTGTGTCCTGGAGGAGTTTTCCCAAGACTAATTTTTTTTTTAAGGAGATCGCCAGGCCTTTCTTCCGAGGCATGTCTAGGTGAACTTGAACAGTCAACCTTTTCACTAGCAGTCAAGCGCGTTAGCCATTTGCACCAGCTAGGGACTCTAAGAGGAATAAAGAATACCAGCAGGTGCCACTTCTGGAGCCCTGAGATTTTACCCCTTATCTGCCTCAAGTTTGGGGGTTGTTTTTGGTTTTTTATTAAACTTTTTTTTAAGTTTCGGGGGGTTTTGTTTTGCTTTTGTTTTGGGTTTTGTTTTTTGTTTTTTTTTTGCTTTTGTTTTATTTGTACAGTCAAATCAGATCTAACTGGCACAGGAGGAAATTTCCCCTTCTTCTCCAGCAGAGCATCTGATGGAGTTGAACTGCGTACCTCTGAGATTGCTGTCCAGCTTCTCGCCACTAGGTCACCAGAGGTCCCTTAGCTGCCTCAAGCTTTTAAAAAAGAATACCAGGAGGAGGGTGACACATAGGGAAGGGGCATAATCAGAGAGGGCTTCCTGGAGAAAGTGATGCTGGGTTCCAGGATAGAACATAAATAAGGAGGGAAAGTGAAAAAACCAAGTGAGAATCAAGAGCTTAATAATTGGGAGCTTTGGACCCTAGGCTGAGCTGCCATGTCTTGAGAGAGCTGGGCCCTGGGCCACAAGCCTGGGTGGGAGAAGTGGTGACCTCCAGGCCCCGCTCTGTCCATCCGCAGGGAGGCAGCCGGCAGAAGGTTCTGGTGATGGAGTACTGCTCCAGCGGGAGCCTGCTGAGCGTGCTCGAGAGCCCGGAGAACGCCTTCGGGCTGCCTGAGGACGAGTTCCTGGTGGTGCTGCGCTGTGTGGGTGAGCTTCCCTGAGGCCCGCTGCAGGAGCCCCCCACCTCAGGCCAGCCCCAGGCCCAGCCCTCAGCACTGGATAAAGTCCCAGGAGGATGTAACATTCCTGAAACAAACATCCAGACAGAGAGGGACGCAAGGAGCCTCATCCTCAGAGAAGGCTGGGCGAGACTGCTGGTGGCAGGGCCCCCGTGTCTCACCGTTCAATTTCAAAATGCTGATTTACAGGATTGGGAGAGTGTGCAATTGATCCCTTCAAAAAATGATCTATTTTTATGTCCTTTGACTTTTTCTTCAACCTTTTTGCAATTTATTTGAGTAAGAGTTTGCAAAGCATATTGGTTTTCCATTCCGTCATTCATAGACATTTTGTTTTTTAACGTTCCTTACAATTGAGTCATGTGATTACAAATGGTCACCTACTGGGTAAGAAGCTGTGCTGCCAACCCAGAGGCTGATGTTTCAAGTCTACCGACTGCTCCTGGGGGGAAAAGGTGGGCATTCTCTTCTCGTGTGATCTACAGCCTCTGAAAACCTGCTGGAGGTTCAGCTATGAGTTGAGTCTGACTCCATGGCAACGTTGTTGTTAGGTGCCATCAAGTTGAATTTGACTCATGGTAAACCTATAAATGATAGATCTAAACCCAGTCCTATCCTGTGCCATCCTCACACTTGCTGATTCACTAGAGCCCGTTGCGGCATTCAACGCCTCAGTCCCCCTGGTTTGAGGGTCTTCCTCTCCTTCACTGACCCTCTGCCTTTCCGAGCATCATGTCCCTCTCCAAGGAATAGCACCATGCCTGAGGTATGTGAGGCATCATCCTTACCTCATCATCCTTGCCTCCAAAGAGCACTCTGGCTGCACCCAATCCAGGACATATTTGTTTGTTTCTTTGGCTGTCCATGGCAATGAGTGAGTAAAATCAAACCCTCAGGGGCCTCCGAGGAGTGTTAACCCAAACACACACTGCTCTAGTGGTTCTATCCACCAGCGGCTCTGTGCGAGAAAAGTGGGCAGGCTCCTGTGTGATTTACAGCCTCCTGAAAACTCACTAGCAGTTCAAGTATGAGTCAGTTTTGATGGGACAGCTAACTATGAGTTTGAGGGTTTAAAAAAAGAATTAAAACCTTATTCTCTTCAATTTTTTAAGTTAAAAAAATCCCACTTAGAAAGAAAACAAAGGCATTGTGGAAATGGATGCCATGCCTTCTCCTCTAAGCCAGGTTCTTCCCTCTGCAACTGAAGACTCGTCTCTGCCCCTCCATCAGTTCTTAGAGTCCGCCTTGGTACTCAGCATCCTGGCACCTCCCTCCTTGCCCTGTGCCCGTCTCTGTTCTGCCATTCCACTGGCTTGGTCACCCCTGGGTCCCCCGTCTGTGTGGATCTGAGCACGCTGCCCCACAAAGCCACGCCTCAGACCTGCGTGGTTCCAGCCCACGCCCCCAGCAGCCCGCCATCCATCCACAGTGGCTGGCATGAACCACCTGCGTGAGAATGGCATCGTCCACCGGGACATCAAGCCTGGGAACATCATGCGTCTCGTGGGCGACGAGGGCCAGAGCATCTACAAACTGACAGACTTCGGGGCCGCCCGGGAGCTGGATGATGATGAGAAGTTCATCTCGGTCTATGGGACTGAGGAATACCTGGTGAGTGAGGCGTTGAGGATCCTACCCCAAGCTGGAGGTCCCCAAGTCTGTCTGTGTAGTAAATGCCTTGAGCTGACACTGCAAATCAGAAGCAGCTGGTCCCCACTTTCTAAGGCATAGGACAGGCAGATAGAATGCTCTGAAGAGACAAACCAGACCCCCACTTAGGTGGTTGCATAAAGTCCCCTATTAACATAAAGTTACCTGTCAGGTTGATTGCGGAAGTCCAGAGGCAGCACAGCTCAGCTGCAAACCTAAATGTTGGTGATTCAGATCCACCCAGTGGTACCACGGGAGACAGGCCTGGCGGTCTGCTGCCGTAGAGATAACAATGGACACAGGCTAAGGAGCAGTTCTGCTGTGTCACGCTTGGAGAGGTCTCAGAATCTACCTACCCAGCAACTTTCAAGGCTGCTCAACGGTAACCTTGTTCCGCGCAGAAGGCTCCGTCTGCGAGGATGCAAAGGACATGGTTCTGTTTTCATTGAAGGCGTTGTAAGGGAATCTGATGGGAGCCCCTCTCTACCCCTCTCTCCTCAGCACCCCGACATGTATGAGCGGGCGGTCCTTCGAAAGCCCCAGCAGAAGACGTTTGGGGTGACAGTGGACCTCTGGAGCATCGGGGTGACCCTGTACCATGCGGCCACCGGCAGCCTGCCCTTCACCCCCTTTGGTGGGCCGCGGCGCAACAAGGAGATCATGTACGGTGGGCGCAGAGCGCTGGGCACACATCGAGCCCTTCTCTCCCATGGGCCCCTGTCGGGTCTCTAGAAAAACATCGCCACCCCGTTCCCCCTCAAACCCTAGTTCTCTGGTTCCCCCTGCCACCCATGACTTGGGCAAGATGCTGACAGCTGACCTCGGCCCAGTGGGACAGTCATCCCCTGTGGGGGAAATGACAGCCCTGTGGCCCTGCACTTTACTCAGTGGAGGGCTGCTAGCCCAAAGATGGGCCATTTGAACCCATTAGCCGCTGCACAGGAGAAAGGCGAGCCACTCCGCTCCTGAAATTGTTTACGGCCTCAGAACCCCAGGGGGACAGTGCTACTCAGATCTCGAGGGTAATTGTGAGTCGGCATCAGCTCACTGGCAGTGGATTGGAGGTTTTATGCCAATCAGTGCTTCTCTTTAACTCCCTCCGCCTTTGCTAGGGAGCTCTGGTGGGCCCAGGGTAAGGAGCTGCACTACCAGTCTGAAGGCATGTGGTTCAAATCCACCAGCTGCTCCATGGGAGAATGACAGTCTCCTCCTGAGCCACATCCTGCTCTGAAAGCCTGCTGGAGGGCCTGCTACGGGGAGGTCCTGACTCTCCAGTACATGACAACTAGCAAACACCTTTACTGCCCACTGCACCTCAACTGAGGCTTAAATAGATTTTGTCTCAGGTCAGAGCTATTTCCAGGCAAAGGTGGGGCACGAACAGGGCTCCCCGGCCCCGGGTTTCCTGCTGTCTAAGGTAGAATCATTGAACACTCATTGCCATTGAGTCAGAACCAACTCACCGCTGACCCTCCAGCAAGTTTCTGAGGTTAAAGATCACACAGGAGGATGGCTGGAGGTCAGAAGGCCTCTCGTTCCAATTATTCACACCCTCAAGGGAGCTCCCCACCTCAGGGCTTTGCACCTTTACAAAGATGAAGCAAAGCTACGTGAGTCCAGAAAGGCTGCACACTGATGTTTAATGCCTCAAAGTCTGCGAGACAGAGACAATGAGAATGCACACGTCAGAAGCAAGAAAAGTGCACGTTAGCTATCACTTAATACAAACTCACGGTGCAACAGTATTGAGGTAACAGTCTGGAAGGATTTTCTTTTTATCTGCAACATCTAATAATGGCTGGGAAATGAAACTAAATTCTTACATACACACACATACATCACACAGGAGGAGGTTGCCTGTCCATCTCCCTCGAAGCCACTGCTGGATTCGAACCATCAGCACCACACTGCTTTTGGGTAGCAGTTGAACTCGCGGTGCACCACTCCATTGAGATGGTGACAGGAATAGTGGCTCCCCGGATGGAGCTATGGTCGCAGCTGTGCTCCCTGCCCAAAAGCACGCGGTTCGAATCCACCAGCTGCTCCATGGGAGGAAGATGGGCACTCTTCTCCTGTGTGATTTACTGCCTCTGGAAACGCACTGGAGGGTTAGCCGTGGGTCAGTTCCAACTCGACAAAACACAGCAACAACAAGTGGTTCTCAGGAGCAAGAGATATTAGAAGGATCAGCCAGCAGGCTGCTGTACCCGTCCTCAGCTGAGGGGCCACGTTGTGTGAGGAACGAGAAGGGCAAAGTGGGAGGGTGTGGCTATGGGTGCCAGGAGAGGTGGAGGCAGGCTGACAGGGAGTGTGTGGAGAGCGGGTGAAACAGCAGACTGGGAGAGGTCTGACCATCTGGAGCACCCCAAGGCAAGGGATCTCAAGAGTCGAGATTGTCAAATTCCATGCATTCAGTAGCCTCTTCACCGCTGGGTGACGGAACCAGCCCTCCGGGTTGAGTTTGTCATCCTCTTGAAGCCCGGAGTCCCACTGACATCTGTCCCCCTTACCCAGGTACCGGATTACCACAGAGAAGCCGGCTGGAGCCATTGCAGGGACTCAACGGCTGGAAAATGGGCCTCTCGAGTGGAGCTACACACTCCCCATTACCTGCCGGCTGTCTGTGTGAGTGGGACCCTGGGAGGTGGGAGGTGGACAGACAGTCTGTGGATGACCACTCAGCCGAGAGCCCTGGCTCCGGAGGCCTGGCCGGGCAGGTCCTGGCACACTGCAGCTTCAGGCACATCAAGTTCCTTCACTGGGCTGTTTTCCCTTCTGGATGCTGGGATGGCCCTCCACTCATCCCTGACCCTGCCATCTTGGTCCCACCTCCTCAGGACACACTTCTGTACTGCCCCTACCATGCTGTGGTATACACTGTCAGCACGGAATACTAACTGAAAGCCTAGTGGGTCCTCCCTACCCAGAGGCACCTTGGAAGAAAGGCCTGGTTATCCCCACCCACAAAGATGACAGCTAGAACCCCACAGAGCCCAGGTCTACTCTGCACATATGGTCGCCATCAGTTAGGTCTACTTGATGGTTGGGGCCTTGCTTTGGGCCTGAGGAGGGAGAGCTGGCTGGGCTCTGACCCCTACCGGTGTCCCCCGTCTTGCCCCCAGGGGGCTGCAGAACCAGCTGGTGCCCATCCTGGCCAACATCCTGGAGGTGGAGCAGGCCAAGTGCTGGGGCTTCGACCAGTTCTTCGCGGAGACCAGCGACATCCTGCAGCGTGTCGTGGTCCACGTTTTCTCGCTGTCCCAGGCAGTCCTGCATCACGTCTACATCCACGCCCACAACACGTAAGTGGAGCCATATTGGGGGAGCCGTGTTGCGGGAGCGTGTCAGGAGAGCCCCCCCTTTGCCCCATGGTCACAGTGGATGGCTGTATCGAATCCAGCACCTCCCAAAGCACATTCCGTGGTGTGTTTAGATATAAAAGCTTCAGGATCCAAACCCATTAACTTCGAAAATTACTAAATGCACCAAGTTAAAACTGAATGGCTTTCTTGACTGTGGGCTTCAGAGCGTTGGATAACTTGAGTATGCTAATATGCCTTGAGTCTTCCAGAAAGTGGGAGGGGGTCATTGCCCAAATGAGTTTGCTCATCCACACCTCCTATTATCTACTCGATCCTGACCCAGAGCAACTCTCTATGGCAATTCCAAGACTGTAAATCTTTATTGACAGAGACTGCCCATCTTTCTCCCTGGGAGTGGCTGGTGGACTCAAACTGCTGGCCAATGTGCTAGCAGCCTGATGTCTTGAGATAGAACCCTTTATTCCTGAAGCAGTTTTTGGGACAAGGTGAATTTTAGTGAGATGTGGTAGAAAGACATCAAAGCAATCAACACCTTTGGTACCAGCTGTCAGGAGATAAGGAGAAACGTTAATTTGGGCAAGTCCGCTGTCATAGGGATCACTCCAAAATGTTGAAGAGCAAGGATGTCAGTTTGGAGACTAAGGTGAGCCTGATTCGGGGCATGTTCTTTTCAATCACTTGTGCATCTGAGAGCTGGACAGTGACTAAGGATGACATAAGAATTGATGCCTTTGGACTGTGGTGTTGGAGAGGAGTACTGAATAGCCCATGCATGGACTGCAAAAAGAATGAACAAGTATGTCTTGGAAAGGGAGCACCCAGAGTGCTCCTTAGAGTCAAAGATGGCAAAGCTTCATCTCTCATTCTTTGGGCGTGTTGCTAGGAGAGGCAGTTCTTTGGAAAACGATATCATGCTTGGAAGGGTGCAGGGTCAGTGAAAGAGAGGAAGACCCCCATCGAGATGGATTGATAGTGGCTGCAACACTGGGTTCAAGTGTATCAGAGACGGTGAGGGTGGCACAGGAGAGGATGGGATTCAGGTCTGTTGTTCATAGGGTCTCTATGAGTCGTACTCACCTCCATAGCATCTAACAACAACAAAGACATTGGGACCCTTGGGTTCTATTCAAGGAGCTCTGGTGGCTCTGTGGATAAAGCATCTGGGTGAATCATCCACAGGAAAAAGATGAGACAATCTGCTCCTATAAAGATTTGCAGCCCTGGCCCCTCTGGGCAGTCTCTGTCCCCCAGGCTGGCTGGGAGTCCCTGTCGAGTGGACGGTGGTGGGGGATTCTGTTCCACTCTGCCTCCATCTGCCATAACAACTTTGTGTCTCCACCCTGGATAAAAGGGCAAAGCACCCCATTCCTTCCTCTACAGAGCTGAGCCTTCTCCACACACCAGTCTTCACTGGGACTTGGTCTTCTGAACCCCTCATCCCACCTGCTGTGCCCACCCTGATACCTCCTGTCCTCCCCTGTTCCCTGTGTGTCTAGGATTGCCATCTTTCTGGAGGCCGTTTACAAGCAGACGAGTGTGGCTCCCCAGAACCAGGAGTACCTCTTTGAGGGCCACCTCTGTGTCCTCGAGCCCAGCCTCTCAGCCCAGCACATCACCCACACCACAGCAAGCAGCCCCCTGACCCTGTTCAGCATGGCCAGCGAGACCCCCAAGGGGCTGCCCTTCAGGGACCGTGAGTCGAACCATCGTGGCTGGCTCTCTTCTGCCCTCTGAGTCTCCTCAGAACACAGCCGTCAGCAGCCCAGGACATTGCTTAGTCCTCTCCCTGGGTCTCTGGGTCCAGCTGGCAGGACTGGTTCTGACTCCATGTGTACCTGTCCATGCCGTGTGACCTGAGCTTTGCACTGTGAAGGGAACTCCGCAGCTTCCAGTGGGGAGATGGGTAAAAGCCTGAGACAAATATTCCCTCCACAAACACTGGGGCGGTCTTGGGTGTGTTTGTTGGAGGAAGCAGGAGCCTGAGCCTCTCTAGAGAAGGGGAGACATCAGGGTTCAGAGCTTCTCTAGAGCTGGGGAGGTATCAGGGTTCGGAGCTTCTCTAGAGAAAAGGAGGTAACTGGGTTGGGATTGATCCATTCCTAGCTCCTAACAAAAATATCCTCCTCCTTTGGACAGTTCCAGTTTCATCCTCTTTCTTTGGGTCTCCAAGGTTGGGAAGGGGAATTAACCTTGAAAGCCATTGATAGAAATAAGGATGATTTGGGGACCATTTTGTGTCTGCTGAGATGGGGCCTCAGGAAGCAGGGCCAAGTTCCCCAAAGTGGACGCTAGGAGGCAATGAAGGACCACAGCTGCTATGTTAGTGCCTTGGAGGTAGAGGCTGGGTCAGGCTTGGCATGTGGGGGGCTCTGAAGAGCGAGGGAGCCTGAGGTGGAAGATGGGGGGATGGGTGGCTGGGAGCTGGAATAAAGGGAAGCTGGCCTCTGAGGCAGGATCTTTGTCTGCAGCTGCTCTGGACATCCCCAAGTTTGTCCCCAAAGTGGACCTACAGGCCGATTACAGCACTGCCAAGGTGAGGGGCCACAGGTGGCCGGGAAGGAGTCCCCAGGGCAGGAGGTAGGGGACTGACCTGCCCGCTGTGTGTTTCAGGGTGTGCTGGGCGCTGGCTACCAGGCCCTGCGGCTCGCACAGACCCTGCTGGATGGGCAGGAGATGATGCTTCGGGGACTGCACTGGGTGGGGTGAGTACCCCAAGGACAAGGGTGGGCAGGTAAACAGCAGGCAACCCAGACTGTGTCCATGCCTCCCCGGGAGCTGGGAGCAGACCCCTGACTCGGTTCTCCCTGGGCAGTGAGGTGCTTCAGGCCACATGCAGGCGGACGCTGGAGGTCACGCGCACAGCCCTCCTCTTCCTTGGCAGCAGCCTGGGCACTGAGAGGTAGGTGTGCTGCCTCGGGCAGAGTCTGACCCCGAACTCAGCCCTCTCCTGACTCCTCAGTCCCCTCCCAACCCCTCAACCCCCATCTGATCCCTCAGCCCCCTTCTGACCCTTAGCTCTCCTCAGCCCCCCTCAACTGGGTTAATTGAGGGAGGAGGATAGTAGAGAGAAGGAGGACCACATGCCGGAGGGTTAGGAGATGAGAAATACAGGGACAGATCCCTGAACCTTTCCCGGCCTGTGGAGACCTGTGCTAGCAGAGGGGCAGAGACTGCCCAGCATGCCTGCTGCCCCACCCCTCGTGTCCCCAGCCCTCACCCTCGGGAAATACAGGGAGTTTCCTAGCAATGGACTTGGCTCGCTCTAGTCACTGCTGCCAACCCCTGGGCAGCACATGGTAGGACAGGACAGGTGGAGGGGGCAATGGGATGACAGAGTCCCTGCCAAGGCTGAGCCTCTCCAAATGGTGGCTTGAGGGTCATATAGAGCAAGATCTGTCAGCAAGGTTAGCGAATATCCCGTGAACAGAGCTCTGTCCAGGGCACAGGTCCAAAGACAGATGTGATCTCATCCCACAGAATGGCCCATGCTTCCCTGAATGATTCACCCTGAGAGCCCTTTCCAGGCCAGTGAGGGCTGACAGGGGGAGGCAGTGAGGGGAGACTAGAGGTGGGTAGAGGCCCACAGAATGGTCTGTGCTCCTCTGAATGGTTCACCCTGAGAGCTGCACCTATGAGGGCTGACAGGATGTTGGGGGGGAGGCAGTGAGGGGAGACCAGAGGTGGGTACAGGCAATCATGGAGGCCTTCCTGAAAGAAGTGGGGCTTTAGGGCTGGACAAAAAGAGAATACTTTGGGCGAGTTCTTGTGAAGAGATGGGGGAAAAGAGTAAAATTTGAGGGCAATGGGGGTGCTGGTGAGGTTTGTTGAAGTCATGGTCACAGTGAAAAATATCCCAGAATGATCCTGAACAGTACTGCAGAAGTAGAAGGAGAAAGCCATGGAGAAGTTTAAAGCCAGTTGCTGTGGAGTTGACCTTGATGATGATGAACCCCTTTGTTTCAGAATAGAAGAGAACTCCACAGCATTTTCAGGGACCAATTTTTCAGAATGTCGATCCCCAGGCCTTGCTTCTGAGGCTGGACTCCAACCTTCAACCTTTCCCTTACCAGCCTTGTGTGTAACCATTTAGGGGGTCACGAAACCCAAGCCCGCTGCTGTGGAGTATTGCCAGCCTTCAGTTACAACCCACGGTGACCCCATGTACAGGGTGGGTCTGCCCCGCAGGGTGTCCTAGGCTGTAAACTTTACAGAAGTAGACTGGCTGCACCTTTCTCTCTGGGCATGGCCGGTGGCGTCCGAACTCCGACCTGTCAGTGAGCAATCATGCTCTTTAGCTACTGCTCCACAAGGACCCTCTTTCAAGAGGTTAAACTCCAATAAAATGACAAAGAGTGGGTCCTTGTAAGTTCCAGGGCAGAAAAAAAGATGTGTAGATAAAGTTCCCCCAGTGCCCAGCCCTGACTTTTCCTGGGCTGCAGGAGTGACAGCCTGCCTGCCCCTGGCCTGGGGGCCTGGGGTCCCTGGCCACTGCTTATCCCTTTCTGGCGCCCAGGCCTCCTTTGAGATATGCAGTGTCTACTGGTGACTGACCGTCGGACTCCTCTGTACAATTATGTTTTCTCTGTCAAAGAATCAATGAGTTGATACATGAGCATCATATGAGCAGCTGCCCTGTAATTGTTCACTGTTGATTTTTCAGGGTCAGTTCCCTGGGGCCACCAGGGTGCTAATATTCTAGGTCTTGCCACACTGTGGTGGCTATGTGTCTACAGCGTAGATTATCAGTAAGCTGTTGGTATTCTTGAAATGCAGCTTCTTGAAAAGGATTTTCATTCTTTTCCTTTAGTTACCGCTCAGTTTTTAACTGGGGAGTTAATAGCTGTCTTGGGTCAGTCTAAGCAGCTCTGGGGACTTAGTGTAGCAAACTGTGCAGCTAACATGAAGGCCACATGTCTCCAGAAGTTCAAATACACCAGCCACTTCAAGGAAGAAGAGATGGGCAGTTCCCTCCTGTTAGGACTTAGAGCTTCCTAACCAAAGCAAAGCAAAGGAGGGCTGCTGTGAGTTGGAACCAACCCAATGACAGTGAGTCGTGAGCAAACGTGTCACTAGAGAGGTCCTGACTATGCTCAGCTAGTAACTGGAAGGTTGGCAGTTCAAACTCACCCAGCAGCACCATAGAAGGAAAACCTGGCAATCTGCTTTTATAAAGATTACGGCCAAGAAAACCTCATGAAGAAGTTCTACCCTGTAGCGTATGGAGTCACCAGGCATCTGAAGTGCTCAGCAGTGGTTCATAGATCCAAGGTGATGGGTCCACGTCAGTCTCTCTTTAATTCCTCCGAACGCCACAACTTCAGTGCGTAGGAGGGACCTCGCCAAACTGGCTCTTAGGTCTCCACCATGACACTCTCCAGAGACACCGCCAGCCAGCCAGCCCTAAAAATGCTACTCGGGTGTCACCAGAGCTTTCTGCCCGCTCCTCAGCTGTCTCCTAGCTGAGGCAGAGCTGTCTTCTATTTTTAAATTATTATTAATTTTAAGGAGCCTCCTCTCTTCCTCACCTCTTCTTCTTGAATCTCCCTCCAGGTTCACCGGCGTGGCTGGGAGGCCTGACACGCAGGAGCTGAACGGGGTCGCAGATCTGAGGTCCAGGCTGCGGACTGTGAGTGAGGCTGCGGCTGTGGGGGGTGTGAGAGTGTGTGTGTATGTAGGAGGAGGGATGTGATGGGGAGCATGTGTGGAGTGTTTGTGGAGGGAGAGGGTGTGGAGGTGAGTGTGCAGGGCGTGGTGATGAGTAGTGGTGTGGCGGGGAGTGTATGTGGAGGGTGTAGGGGTGTGTAGAGATGTGGGGGTGAGCATGAGGTGTATGTGAGTGGAGGTGTGGTGGGGAGTGTGTATATAAGTTGTGTGGGGAGAGTTGGGGTGAAGGAGTGATGTGAGGTATGTGGGGAGAATTGGAATATGGAAAAGATGTGGGATGTGGGGGGAGAGTTGGGGTGTAGGTGTGGTGGGGAGTGTGTGGACCTGTGGGGAAAGATGGGATGTGGGTGTGTGGGATGTGTGGACGTGTGTGGAGAATTGGGGTATTGAAGTAAGTGTGTGAGATGAGTGGACATGTGGGGAGAGTTGAGGTGTGGAGGGGTGTGTTTGTGGGGGAAAGTTGGGGTGGAGAGTTGGGGTACAGAAATGAGTGTGTGGAGAGAGTTGGGATACAGAGGTGAATGTGAAGAGACTTGGGATGTAGAGGTAATTATGGGATGTGGGTGTAGTTTGGGTACAGAGGAGTAGTGGGGAGTGTGTATGTATGTGGGGGGTGTTGGGGTACAGAGGTGAGTGTGGGTGCAGGAACGTGGAGGGGTGGGGCAGTGTGCATGTGTGTGAGTGTGTCTGAGTGTGTGTTAGTATTTGAGTGTGTGTGTGGCAATGGCCCTTGTGAGGAGCAGAGCTGGAGGTGGGGCGTTCATCAGCCAGGCTGCCTTCTGCCCTTCAGCTGGCTGAGGTCCTCTCCAGATGTGCCCAGAACATCACAGAGACCCAAACAAGCCTGAGAAGCCTGAGCTTGGAGCTGGCGAAGAACCGGGATCAGGTACATGAGGACAGAAGGTCTGTGGGACTTCCTTCTTTTGGGGGAGGGGGTGGGAGCAGTGCAGTGCACCAAACTAAAGCCCCAGCGGCCTTTTCAGGGCCCGACCTGCTCTCTCCTGTTTGGAGTCAAGGGTGCTGGGGGTCCTTAGGAATGGACAAGACCCTCCCCAACGCTGGGCCACAGGGAGAAACGGACTGGAGGGCCTTATCTCCCTGGGAGTGTAGGGTGAGTTAGGCCTCAGAGCAGGGATAATAGTTCTGAGTAAGGACAGACTGCTTCCCTAGTTCTCTTCTGAGCCTGGGGTTCTGCATCAGGCCCTTGGAGAAGTCCTCACATATCCTTCAGTTCACAACACAGTGACAGCGTTCCTATAGTGTATTTTGCATGGGAAGAAGGTCACTAAGGGGATCGTTAACGCTGAGTCACAGCCAGTGACCTGTCCTGGAGAACGGAGCCTGAGACTCCTTATGAGGCAGGACGTCATCCCACATGTCTTGGGCACGCTGTCCGGAGGGACACCATGCATGGTTAATTAGTGTCAGCGAAGGAGAGGAAGACCCTCAGCGGGATGGCTTGTCACAGAGGCTGCAGGGGTGGCTTCAGTCTGGAATGACTGAGAGGCAGGGCAGGACGGGCGGAGTCTCAGTCTGTCCTACTGTGGGGGTCACTGTGGACCTGAGCTGACTCGACAGCCCCTAACAATAACAGCAGCCGGTCAGTGACGAGGACAGCAGTGACGAGGACAGCAGTAAACAGGCCGTGCTTGTCCATGTCTAAAACCCAAGCTCCTGGCCTACACCAAGGTTGTAATAGCTGTAAGTACCCTTCCCAAGGCAAAGTTATAAAGATGAAAAGGGGATTTGAGGCGATCAGAGGCAGAGAGAGGTGGGGAGAGGAGCTGATGTTTGAATGGGTTTCTGTTTTGGATGGTGAACACTCTGTAAATATTAGTGATAGCTACACAATATAACACTGTGAATGTAATGAATGAAACAGACTTGAGTGCTTAAATATAGTAAAAATGAAAAATAAATTAAGGGTGAAAAGCCTCTCCTCTCCTCTCCTCTCCCCTCCCCTCCCCTCCCCTCCTGTCTCCTTTGCTCTTCTCACATTTTAAGAAATATGAGAATAGCCTTCTACCCTGAGCTTGATGTGTACCCCTCCCCTTTGACCTACACAGAACAGAGCCCCCAGCCTCGCTCAGCCCAAGACACAGACAAGGCAGTGCCCTCTGGGAACACACCACCAGATCCCCTTCAGCCCCTACACAGATCTATAATCCTATATTCTCAATTTAAAATATGAAAATTTGAAAACCATAGATTTCACTATTCTGTTCTATAGATTGCTGTCATCAAGTTATCTCCCTCTGATCCAAGTTGATCTTAGTAAACTCTGACCCCATCCCACATCATCTGTGTGGTCACTGTGTGTCCACGGCCATCCTTGCAGCTAATGTGCTAATCCATCTCTGTTGTTGTGGGGTCCTCTCTAGTGATTGATCCTATGTGATATGTGTGAAATAAACAAGTCAGATCCATATCCCGTTGTGATCCCTAAGAAGTCCATTGGCTCACTTTGAGACGTAGATTGCCAGTCCTTTCTTCCTAGTCTTTCTGAGTATGGACAGTGAAATCTGACCACTATGGGTCATGTGTTGGCATTTGAAATAGCAGCAGCATAACTTCCAGTGTCACACAGGCCACCACCGTGTGGCAAACTGACAGATGTGTGTTGGGAGGTTCTTTTATTTGTATTTATTCCACTTCCTACTCTTATTGCAAGGAGCGCTGATGGCCTAGTGAGTGGTAAGAAGCTGCACTGCAATCCCAAAGGCATGCAGTTCAAATCCACCAGCTTCTCCACAGGAGAAGGATGGACAATCTCCTCCCATGGGATTAATTGCATCTGAAAACCCACTAGAGGGTCAGCTATGAGTCGCTTCTCACCTCACAGCACACAACAGTAGCAACTACTATTGCTAGGGAGCTCCAGTGGCCTAGTGGCAAGAAATGTCAATACAATTCTAAAGGTACACAGTTCAAATTCACCAGCTCCTCTGCGGGGTGAAGGATGAGCAGTCTCTACCCAGGTGATTAACTGCCTCTGAAAACCCATTGGAGGGTCAGCTGTGGGTCGATTCTGACTCGATGGCACCAGAAATAACTACTATTGCTACCATGAGTATTTTCACAGTTCTCTAAAAACAAAACATACCTGTATTGGACTCTAAAGTCCCCCTTCAGACCCTGCTGAGGTGTTCCACAGTGTACCATGTGTACACCAAATTACCTTTTAAATACTGAAAAAAACCCACCACCTCAACAACCCATCTAACAAAACATAACAAGCAAATCAAAATCTGAAATATTGAGCATTTTGGATAAAGACTGCGTGTGTGAGCCAAGCCTCCTCTAACACTCGTGTCCTTGGGAGGGAAAGCTTTTGGGGGGCCCAGCAAAGCCGTAAGAACAAGCTCCCAGCCCACTGCAGAGAGCTGAGGTGGGGTCCTAAGAGCAGGTGGTGCTGGGTTGCCCGAGGGTGGGGAAGAACTCACACCCACACACCCAGCACAGCAAACAAAAGCATGTGTCCAGTTGGAACAATCCAGATCTTCAAGCACAGGCTGAAAGGTTCTCCCAGAGTCACTTCCCTGCCCTCAGGAAGGACCCTCCTCTTGTTTTAAACAGACATCATTGATTCAATCTTGTGCTAAATCATTTTCAAACCGTTCTTTAAATTCCTCTCTGTGTCAGGCACTGGGCATGCCAACAAGACACTTCTGCCCTCTGCTGGTGACCAGAAGAGGAACCTCTTCTCACCTGGGCCCTAGGCCCTCTTTACACTTGGCCCAGAGCTGCTCCTCCTGCTGCTTTTTCTTTTAAAAATGTAATTTTTAAAAAATTATCATAGTTTAGGTAATATCTACAGAATAGTTTTCCACTCAACGGTTCATGCACATCCCCCCCCGCCCCCCATTGATTGCAATTCCTTTTAAGTAACAGCACTCTCCCCACTTCCTTCTTGGGTGCCTTATTTCCATTTATCCTTTTGCCTCATCCCTTCCTGCCATGTGAGCTTTATTTTTAGGCAAACTCTGCCTTTTTGTCCTCATGTGGCTGGTTATACTGAGGAATACATTTGTTATTCACCATATCTCAAAAAATTTATTGTCCCTTTCTACAAAGATCGACGCTGAAAGCGAAGAAGGAAGCCCCTGCCCCTCCCAAAACTGAAGCCAACGCATAGGCATTAAAGGCCAAGAAGGCAGTCCTGACGGGCATCCACAGCCAAAAAAAAAAAGAAGATCCGCACGTCACCCACGTTCTGGCGGCCTAAGATGCTGAGACTCTGAAGGCAGCCCAAATACCCCCGGAAGAACATCCCCAGGAGAAACAAGCTTGACCACTACGCCATCATCAAATTTCCACTGGCCACTGAGTCAGCCATGAAGAAGACAGAAGATAACAACACACTTGTGTTCATTGTGGATGTCAAGGCCAACAAGCACCAAATCAAACAAGCTGTAAAGAAGCTCTGACACTGATGTGGCCAAGGTCAACACTTTGATGAGGCCTGATGGAAAGGCCTATGTTCGACTTGCTCCTGATTATGATGCTTTGGATGTTGCCAACAAAATTGGGATCATCTAAACTGAGTCCAGGGGGCTAATTCTAAATACAAATTCTAAATAAATAAAAGATTTTCTCACCAGAACCACCCCCCTCATTGCCATCCAGTCAGAACCAGCTCTGATGACGCTTCAGTGGGTTTCTGAGGCTGTAAGTTGCATGGGAGGAGATTTATGTATCGCATGTCCATCTTTCTCCCTCTGAGCAACTGGTGTATTTGAACCAACAGAGAGACCCTGCCTGTGAGTTGAGCAGCTCAGCATCCCGTGAGTTGGCTACACTACCAGCCCCCATCCACTAGATAGTTCTGTCTGTTGGTGGAAAGGTGAGCCTCGGGGGCAGATTTAATTCCAAGCCACCATCTGAGGTCCCACCAGTCTCCATCAGATCTATAAGTTCTATCTTTTCATGATTTTGACATTTTTCTACTTTTTTTTTCTTCCCCCTGGCCAGGATTTTCTTTCCTTTTTTTAAAATTCTATACTAATTTATTTACATAATTCAAATACATTTATTGTTTTTGAGAACAGATTCTTTCCATTTCCCTCACCCCAACCCATAAAATTGTACAACCCCATGATTAATCCCCCCCTCTGCCTGCACATCCTCAGCCCTCTACTTCCCACCCTTTCCTCCCCCCTAAGCCTTATACCCATTCTACAATAATGGTTTTATCCAATATTTATCCTTGTGGGACTGAGTTCATTCACTCAGCATAATGCTCTCCAGTCCCTTCCAAGTTAGGCAATAACTTATGAAATCTTTGCTCTTGCATGCTGCATAGTATTCCATTGTGTGACTGTACCATAATTTCTAAATCCATTTGTTTGTGGCTGAACATGTGGGCTATTTCCATGTTCTTATAAATAACACAGGGATGAAATTGGTGTACAGATCGTCTCACAAGCTTTTAAGACCACACTACTCATCAAAGTCAGATGTAGCACATTGTCTTAGTGGACTCTGTTATGCCAGTTGACCTCAATGTCCCCCAAGACTGTAGTTCCAAGACCCCAATCCCTCATTGACTCATTCCCTCAAGATATTTGACTATGGCTCAGAATCAGAAATGTTCCAGACTTTACCCCTTAGCTTTGGATGTATTCAGATGTATTCCACATATGTGGAAATACCCTCTGCCAAATTCTATCTAATCACTTGTATGCCTCTGGCCTATACCATAGTGAGTTGTGCTTCTAACCCAAAGGCAGCCCTTCTCTGGCAGTTTGAATCCACCAGTGACCCCACTGGAGAAAGTCTCCTTCTGTGTGATCTACAGCCTCTGAAAACTCATGGGAGGGTCAGCTGTGAGTTGGTTCTGACTCAATGGCAGTACATTGGGTTAAGTTCAGTTGTTACTTCCCTCCACATTTTCACATCTGTTTGTTTAGCTTTCCTGTCTACATCTGTATCTTCTTGTTTGCTATTACTATTATTGCAGGATTGTGTACATAATAGTGTTTGTCTTTGTTGTCTTTTACTCTTGTGATCCACTCGTGTCTTCTCTGCTGCTGGACCAGAACTTATTGTAGGCTCTCTCCTCAACTTAGTGGCCGTGTTAAAGACCAGTGTCCTGACACCTCTCCTGCTTGGCTTCTTATCTGTTTATTTAATAGTTTCTAATTACACGATGTTGTTGCAATCTCTTCACCATGGATGACCTTCTGGTGTCTGAGACACTGATGGCACACATTCCAGCGTCAGAGCACCCCACAAGCTACACTAGTACAGCAGACTGACATACAAGTGCTGTAGTAATAGGAGCAAATGATAATATCCAAGCCTAGAGATACATCTAGGTTAAAAATAATTGGCAACATGCAAACTATTCCCCAATAACTGAACTGATAGATAGATATTACACCCCAAAAGTAAACTGTAAAGACAACCAAGCATACAAATATCATAACACAGGACACTCTTTTCAGATCACAGCTGAGGCCCCTGGTGGCTCATCAGGTTAGGTTCCTGGGTAAGGATATTGGCACAGACAGTGGCAGTGCTAAATCTTAGGTAATGGTTCTCAGCATAGGCCCGAGGGCCACTATGCCCAAGGGCCCATAGGCCCCTGGAGGGGTTCAGCATGCCAGGCCCACTGTGGGCAGGACTGCAGAACAACAACAAAAATACATGGAAGAGTGTGAGAGAGAACCCACCAGACAGAGAGACAGGCAGATGTAGATATTTAATAGGTATTGACTGGCTCCAAGGTACCTCAAATAAGCTTAGCCAAAGGACAGCTGCTGTTCCCAGACTGGCCCCTGAAGTCACAGTCATGAGGCTCCTCCCCTTATTCCCACCTCAATCCCACCCCCACCTCAGTATCATGCTCTCCCACCTCAGTATCATGCTCTCCCACCTCAGTCTCAGCCTCTCCCACCTCAGTCCTATCTCCCACCTCAGTATCACTCTCTCCCACCTCAGGCTCACCCTCTCCCACTGCAGTCACACCCCACACCTCAGTCTCAACCCCTCCTCTGTCTCACCCTCTCCCACCTCAGTCACATCACACACCTCAGTCTCACCCCCTCCTCAGTCTCACCCTCTCCCACCTCAGTCACATCACACACTTCAGTCTCACCCCCTCCTCAGTCTCACCCTCTCCCACCTCAGTCACACCCCACACCTCAGTCTCACCCTCTCCTACTGCAGTCCCACCTTCTCCCCCATCCTTTTCTTCCTGCCCAGAGGTTCTCCCATCGACTAGCCTTTTGTCTTCTGCCCACAGCATCCAGCAGATTCAGTGTTGTTTAGACAAGATGTACTTCATCTACACACAGTTCAAGAAATCCAGAATGAGACCAGGTGAGTCTGGAGAGAGCACATACTTTATAAGCAGTTTCCTTCCCTCTGGGTCACTCCGTCATACTTGATCTGATATTTTTAGGGGTCTATGCATAAATAGTGCTCTGTGCACCTCTTAATGGACTTGAATCAATGACTTTTCAATTAGTAGCCAAGTGTATTAACCATTCACACTACCTGAGCACTGTTATTCTCTCCATTCTATAGATGAGGAAACTAAGAAAGGGCAGATAACTTAGGGTAGGTACCTTGTCCAAGACCACACATAAGTGCGAAGCTGGGATTCAAATCCAGGTAACCAGTCCAACTGTTTCTAACTACCACATTATACACCCTCAAGAGAGTTTCATTTATTTGATCCTGGAGAGTCCCTTTTTAAATTTTATTATGATTTTTTTTTTAAAATTTATCATTATTTTATATTTTGTGTGTACCATCAAATCAGATCTGACTGGTACAGGAGATTTCCCCCCTTCTCCAGCAGAGCATCTGGTGGATTTGAACTGCATACCTCTGGGATTGCAGTGCAGCTTCTTGCCACTAAGCCACTAAAGCTCCCTTTATTTTATTGTGATTTTAAAGAAAGTTTATACAAGGTTGGGTTTTCATTTCAGTAGCTTTAATGGCATAAGTTTTAACAGGAACCAGGGAGAATAATGTCTATATGGTTGTCATAAAAACAAGCTGGTTTTAGAAGAGGCTGTGGCAATTGGGATATCATTGCCATTGTCAGACAGATTTTGGTTGAAAGCAGAAAGTACCAGAAGAATGTCTATCTGTGTTTAATTGACAATGCAAAAGTATTTGTGTGAATCACAGCAAATTGTGACTAACCTTGAGAAGAATGGGAATCTCAGAACACCTGATCGTGCCCATGTAAATCTTATACTTAGGTCAGGAAGGAGTTGTCTGAACACTGCATGGTTCAAAATCAAGAAAAGATTTTGTCAGGATGTGTCCTTTCTCCATACCTTCTCAATTTATATTCAGGAGGCTGGACTCTATGAAGAAGAATGTGGCATCAGGATTGGAGGAAGACTCATCAACATCCTGCATTATGCAGATGACACAGCCTTGCTTGCTGAAACTGAGGAGGATCTGAAGCATTTGCTGCAGAAGGTCAAGGACTGCAGTCTTCAATATGGATTGCATTTCCATATCCAGGAAACAAAGATTTTCTCCACTGGATCAATTGTCAGCATCATGATAGGTGGAGAAGAGATTGAGATTGTTAACAATTTCATCTTACTTGGGTCTACAATCAACCCTCTTGGCACCAGCAATCAAGAAATAAAAAGATGAGTTGCTTTGAGAAAGTCTGCCATCAGGGACCTCTCCAGAGTGCTAAGGAGCAACAATGTCAGTCTAGAGTCTAAGGTGTGCTTGATCCAGGCTATATTCTTTGAAATTACTTGCTATGCATCAGAGAGCTGGACAATGACTAAGGATGACAGAAGAAGAATTGATGCCTTTGAGTTGTGTTACTGGAGAATAGTACTGAACATACCATGGACAAGCAGATCAGTCCTGGAGAGGGTGAAAGCAGGCTGCTCCTTGGAGTCAAGGACTGTGAAGCTCTGTCTCACATATTTAGGGCATGTTACCAGAGGAGGGACCAGTCCTTGGAGAAGGACATCATGCTTGAAAGGGTGGAAGGTCAGTGTAAGAGATGAAGACCCTGGATGAGATAGATTGATTGATTGTGGTAGTGGGGCCAGGTGTGTCAGGGAGAGTGAGATTGGCTCAAGACAGGGCAAGAATCAGAGCTATTGTTCATAGGGTCGCTATGAATCATGATCGACTCCATGTACAGAACAACATCAACAAGAAGAAGTTGCACCTTTGGAGAACAATGGACAGTCCCCTCTCATGTGATTTATAGCCTCTGAAACCAGCTGGAAGGTCAGCTAGGAGTCAATTCTGACTGTACAGCAATGGATGAGAATTAACACCCAGGGTGCTAAAAGATCCTGTTCTGAAAAAAACTATTTTCATGACATTCTCTTGCTTTTGTGTACACACACGCACTTACGCACGCGTGCGCACAATGCCTGTGTGGTTCATAATAAGGATAAGACACCAGGCTCAGTGAAGTGAAATCACTGCCTTGCAGTTAGAAAACCTAGTTGCCTTCAAGTCTCCTCTGACTTATGGAGGCCCCGTGAGTGTCAGAGCAGAACTGTGGTTTTCAGTGGTTGGTTTCTCAGAAGAGGATTGCCAGACCTTTCTTCCAAGGTGCTTCTGGGAGTACTTGAACTTCCAGCATTTCAGTGAGTTGTAGAGTGCATGACAATGGCTGGTTTACAATACCCAAGGACTGGCCGCCTGCTAAGATGAGGCAGGGCTGAGCTCTGTCTCACAGCTCAGGGACTTCACAAGTGTTCTCAGCTGGCTGGCAAGCCCTGGAAGAAGAGAGTCCTGGAAGGTGCTGGAGTGGAGGTGGAGGCAAACTTCTCACATGCTTGCATGTTGGTACTGCCTCCAACAGGGAGACCATTCCCTCAAGGCCCAGGAGGGGGCAGCATTTTCCTAAAGCAGTGAGCCTAAGGCTTCTTTAGACAGTAAAGCCTCTCATTCAAGGCAGGATCAGCAATCTCCCTGAGCCTTCTGGCAAAAATGGCTAAACTGAGAATAAAAGGGTAAAGGTGGGTGACCTGGCTGTGCCTGCAGGCGAAGGAGGCTGGACGGGACCTGCCACAGATGCCCGTCCTCCTGGGAGGGTGTGCTGGGTGAGGGGCAGCAGTTAACCAAGCATTTCAAGGGCAGCCTGGGATCCACCTGGAGCCTGACTGTCACCCCATCCCACCCCGTGCACTATGGGTTGCTGTCTTCCGAACCCCAAAATCATTTCTCTGCAGCTTCTTTACGTCTCGGCTAATGTTGTTGTTGTGTACCATCGAGTTGGAACCCACCCACAGCTGACCCTCCAGTGGGTTTTCAGAGGCAGTTAATTGCATGGGAAGAGATTGCCCACCCTCTTGTGGAGCAGCTGGCGTATTTGAACCATGTGCCTTCAGGATTGCAGCACAAGTTCTTACCACTAGGCCATCAGAGGTCCCTGTTATTAATAGTATGCAATTCTGTAAATAATAATTTCACTTCTTTGGCCTATGAGTTGGGTTGACATTAAAACAATAGTTAAAGTGTTCAGTGTTGGAGTCTTCCCAGAAGTGTCTTGGAAGAAAGGCCTGGCAATCTACTTCAAGGACCGGGCTGTTGAAAACCCTGTGAAGTACAGTTCTACTCTGGCATGCAGGACTCCACGACGGCTCAGAACCAGCTCAGTGAAATCCCTCAGCCCTTCCTGGCCCTACTTGGCAATGGTTCTCCTGGAGCTGGGAAGCTGTCTTCATCTGTGTCCCCGTGCCGCATCCCAAAGTCCTCAGCCCAGGCCCCACCCATTTCATTTGATTAAGAGGTTCCATTCCTATGTCCTCCAGGGCTTGGCTACAACGAGGAGCAGATCCACAAGCTGGATAAGTGAGTGGCCTGGGTTGATGGGTGGGCAACAGGGTGGTGGCACCAGAGTGTCCTTCCAGTCGCACATGAGGCTGTGGAGGGCCTGACTTAGGCTGCGTGAGGAGGTGAAGGGGCCACTTGGTGCCTGGGCTAGTCAGGCAGGTTGACTGGGGCGGGGAGAGATTGTGCGGCTGAGTTGAAGGGAGGCCCCTGGGAGGTCATTCTAATATGACTGTATTTGCTTCTGATCAGAAGCAAGATGGTTTGTTTATAGGACGAGTTTCCTTAATTGACCTCTCCAATTCACCACCCATCCCTTCCTGTCCCTGCCCTCTGCCAGGCCCTTCCCTTGTGCTTCCTGCACTGCTCTGTCCTAGACACCCACCTGCTAGAGGTCTCCCAACGGAGGGAAGTAGTTAAGGCTCCCCACCAGCCCCCTACACCACACACACACACACACACACACACACACACACACACACAGACACTCATTCATTCTCTCTCCCCCGCCCCCTGCCCCATGCCCCAACCCTTTCCCTTCAGGGATTAAGCTTGAAAGTGCACTCCAGTTCCCCGGAGCCCTAGACCTCCTTCCCATCTCTGTTAACACATGTGTTTTGCCCACTTGTCTGGCGTATGGGACCCACATGTATGATCATCCTCTCTTCCTTCCCCAAGACAGAGTACCAGTGACCAATCCCAGTGACAGCGTCCCCACTGCAGCCCCAGGGCTGGGCACTGGGCCTCTCAGTGGTGGAAACCTAGAGATGCTGGGCCTGTACTCAGAGGTGTCTCTGGATGCTCGCCTCTGTGTCTCAGTTTCTCTGTCTTTGCAGAGTGAATTTCAGCCATTTAGCCAAGAGGCTGCTGCAGGTGTTCCAGGAGGAGCGTGTGCAGAAGTATCAGGCGGCCCTGGTCACACACGGCAAGCGCATGAGGTAACAGGCCAGCCACTCTGCAGAGCTTCAGGGGATGAGCCCTCTGGGATGGTGGCACTGGGCTTTGCAGAGCCCTGATGGAGAGGGGTCACAAAGGAAGACTGGGAAATGGCCATCTGGGGAATCAAGAGGCCTGCTGGGCAGTTTCTCAAAATTAGCTCCTTTAGACCCCTACAATAGCTAATCTATGGAGTGGCTCTTATCACTCCATTTCACTGATGAAGAAAGTGAGGCTTGGAAAATAGATCTGAGCCTTCACATTGCACAGCTGGGAAACAGCAGACCCAGGACTAACACATGTGATACATCCTTCTGCAATCTGGGTTCTTTCCACCATCCCAGCTGGTTGTACTGGAAACTCCCTCTCTAGGGAAGGATTATGGGCTTCGAAGCAGGCAAGGACCTCTGACCTCTGGGGCATAGTCTTCAGGGAGTTACGGTGTTAAGCCCAAGAGGTCATGTCGCTAGTTCAAATCCACCTGGCGTGATGGGTGGTCCCCTCCTGTTAGGATTTACAGCCCTGGAAACCAGATGGAGGGTTTCTGAGTAAGAACCAACTTGATGGCAGGGCGTTTGAGTTCAGTTGAAGAAGACAGAGATGCAGCCCTAGTGGTTAAAACATGACTACTGACTAAAAGGTTGACGGTTCAAACTCACCAGCTGCTCTATGGAAGGATAAGCAGTTTGGTTCCATATAGATTTACAGCCTTGGGGACCTTGTGGGGCTGCTCTACTTTTTCCTACACGGTTGCAAGGATGGCAGTCGGATTTTTTGAGTCTTAAGGAAGGGAGCAGGGATGATCAGTAGCCTTTAAACAGAACCCTCTCTCACAGTGACCCCTCTCATACCACTCCTCTCACATGGTCCCGTTTAGGAGTTTCAGATTCTCCCCTCACAGACAGTTTCTTACCCCCTTCCCCTGCCTGCATTAACATTAGCCCCAGAAGAGTAAGGGCTCCTGCAGCCTGGCCTGTGTTGGGTTGAATGCAGCTGGGACCTACCCTCACATCAGAATCTCAGTGCCTGACACCCCCAGCTCCCTGCCCAGCCCAGCCTCAGTCCTCACTGTCTAGGTCTGGAGCAGGGCTGGGCCATCAGCATTTTATAAAGCTCCCCTGGAAGTCCTCCTGAGGAAGACTGAGAATCCTGGTTGCATCTCTTGGACCCTGGCTTTCTCTATGCGATAGGGAGAATATTCTTGTGCATTCCTGTCACTTAGAGGGAAAACCCAAAACCATGGCTGAGTCTGGTGTGGGTGGTGACTCAGCTTGTGTGGGTGGCTCCTCCGGCTCTCAGGAGCCTTACCTGGCACCTGGCTCGTAGCTGCCAGTGTGTGTTACCTGGCCCCTGGGCACTGCATCTTTGCAATGTGTTGTCCCCACTGTGATTCTAATGGGACCCTTCCCCATCAGCCTTAACCAGAACGGCTCATTGGTGCAAAGAAATTATTACAATAGAGACGCTGGGTGCTGAGGGTTTCCAGAAGGGCTGACAAAGTGAGGAAGGGAAAGGGCTGGGACCCGCCCAGGGGACGGCTGGGGTGATGAGAGACAGAGAACCAAGTCCCCCTCTGACTCTGTCTGTCTGCTCTCTGAAGGATGGTGCATGAGACCAGGAACCACTTGCGCCTTGTCGGCTGCTCCGTGGCTGCCTGCAACACGGAAGCCCAGGGGGCGCAGGAGAACCTCAGCAAGGTGCGTGGCCAGTGACGTGAGAGCCAGGTGGGCAGTCAGGCGCTGTGACATTCGGTTGTTCCCTGCCCCTGGGAACAGATACCCTACCTATCATCTGTCTTTTTTGCGTGCCAAATTTTTCTTTCTACCTTTCTCCCCCCTCGCTTGCTTCTCATCTCTGTCTTCTCTCCACAATTGGTTCTATCTGTGCGTAAATGATTTCTTAGCTTTTCAGATTAGTGGTCTGATAATTGTACTGTCCTAAGTGACTTATGACACTCAGAATAATCTTTCCTTATTTCGTCCATGTTGTGCATTATTTCACAAATTCCTGATCATTTTCCGCTGATGCATCTTACTCCATTGGGTAAATGTACCACAGTTGTATCGATCATTGGTCCACTAATGGACACTTGAGTTGTTTCCAACTCTTTGCTTTTGTAGAGGAAACAGCAACCTTGGACCAATTCAGCCTGTGGGTTGGGAGGTCTCTGAGCTCACCTGTGCCCTGAGGTGGGGAGGGAGACTGAAAGGAAGGTGCTAGGTGGAAGAGTGGAAAACAAAAAAGTGGTATATGCTTATATGGAACAGCACTCAGCCACACGGGAGCTCTGCTGGCCTAGCGGTAACAAGCTGTGCTGCCATCTCAAAGGTACACAGTTTGAGTCCACCAGCTGCTCCGTGGGAGAAGGATGGACAGTCTTCTCCTGTGTGATTTATTGCCTCTAAAAACTCTCTGGATGGTCAGCTGCGGGTCAGATCTGACTCCATGGTACACAACAACAACAACTCAGCTACACAGAAAAATGGCTCGCTGATCCATGTCAATGTGGCTGAAGCTTGAGGACTTTACGCTGAATGCTCAGGTCACTACGAGGGCAGAGACCCTGGAATGCTGGACTTGGGAGCGCTACTGTGCAGACTGGGAGGGAGACACCAGTGTGGAAGCTCCCGCTCTCCTCTCTTCTGCCCTGTTCTCTGGGAGGAGACCAGAACCTGACAGCTCAGGGAAGCTACCGGCTTTGCCACCGGGAGCAGCAAAGGGCTGCTGTTTTTAGTATAACTGGTGCTGCCTGCGCTCTGTGTGGAACGACACCGTGAAGTCCGTTCATGCCACAAAAGGTTCCACGCTTGCCTACTAACCAGAGAAGTGGGAGCCTCAGAAGCAGCATCACCTGCTGGAGGACCTGGTGGGCACGGTTCCGCTCTGAGCACATGGGGTCACCATGGGCTAAAATTGACTCTGAAGCAACGAACAGAATTGCTTTGAGGAGACAAACATACCAGTGGCAAAGAAAAGGCAGGGCCCCTCACTCCTTCCCTGCGGTGCATGAGTTAGGTCAGATGTAAAGGAACTCTCTGGATCCTTACATTCAAGAAAAGATAAATGAAGGTAGTTAGGTTGGCTACATTCCTGAGTGGGAAGGATGAGGTGGTGGGGAGCTGGGAAAATGCAGGTAGATCCAGAATTGGTAGATGCAGGTTGGGGTACCTTTTCTGATGTGTTACCTTTTTCTTGCCCCCCTCACCCATAAATTCTCTTCCTTCTTTTTTTTTCTATAATTATATTTTATTAATTTTCATAAACATTTACAGAGATTTTGGGTTTCCATTCATTCATTGTTGCACTATTCTCTCTACCGTCCTCCCAGTTTGTTCTTGTCCAAATGCCACAGTGCTTGTCAAAGTCAGTTCTGATTAATCTTCTTTGTCAGTGTGTCCTTTGCCATTCCCTATCACTCCTCCCTGAGAGAGACTTCACCCTGATTCATAAGGAAAAGGGGATGGCGTATTCTCTTAGCTACTTCCTGCTGAAAAGGGATGCTGGGGGTTTCAGGGTGAAGATCTTCTCTCACTACTCTAAAGGGCCCCTTTGGCAGTAGGAAACACATAGACTATTATGGAGATTGATTTTGGAATTTAGATGCACTCTTATTGATTGTGCTTGGCCGTACATGTTCATATCCTTGAAGATGTATCATGGGGGTGTTGCAACCTAGAAGACACAAATTTGACTAACAAGTTATAAGTACATAAATTCTCTTCCTTCTGATTGAAATGTGACTTTCCTCAGATCCTTGACCGGCTGTCTCAGCAGCTACCTCAGGATCCAGAGGCAGAGGCTCAGGCCTCCCTGCCCCCCACAGGCCCTCATTCCAGCCAAAATGACTTGATTCTCCAGTAAGTGCACAAGAGTGTATGTAAGTGTGGGTGTGAGGGGGTGTTGAGTGGGAGTAGAATGTGGAGTCAGAGCCAGAGGGGACTGACCTACTGCCAGCCTGGGCCTTAGCGGCTCAGAGCCTGCAGGGGGTGGGGGTGGAGAGGAGGGTGGGCGGTCCTTGTAGGGCGCAGGAAGGGGCTGGGCAGCATGGCCCTGGCTCAGCTGGCTCTCCTGCCTGTGCCCTGACCAGCATGCAGGAGCTTCACAAGGAGATGAAGCTGCTGGCCTTTGACCTCCAGGACAACAACCGCATCATCCAACGGTAAGGAGCTCCCGCCTGTCTCTCCGGGGAGGGCTGGGTCATCCTGCTGCCCTTGGCCTTGGAGCGCAGAGCCCCTGAGCCTTCCAAGCACATTTGATGGTTCTTGTTGTTATGTGCCATCAAGTCACCTGCGACTCATAGCGACCCTGTGTACAATAGCTCTGAATCCTGCCCTATCCTGAGCCAATCTCTTCGTCTCCGACAGACCTGATCTCATTTCTCCAGTCACTGAATCAATGTGTCTGTTTTCCATGTCATGTCGGACACGCTTAGGCCTTGTCCACGGCGAGCTGTCACTCCTCATCATGTGGGCTATCATGTGTAGCCTAGGATGTCGCCTCGGTGCAGTCAGAGATGGGCGGTGGGGAGGCATGTGAATTTGTGCCTGCATCTAGGGCCCTATAGAGCATATTCCTCCATGTCTGATGCAAAACCTTTCGTCAGGCCATCTCCTCAAGCCTGCTATTTATCTTTGGAGTGGGTATCATTTCATACACTGGGTAATGGCAGCCAGACAGGATGTGTTGATTGCTCAAGGCTGGGCTTCTTTGCACCCGTCAGTTCCGGGACCTCCTGGGGTCACCACCAGACTTGATGCCCTCCTCAGGGGAAGGGTCTTGGGTAATGTGTAGGATGCAATGAGACTCAGATGTGCAGGTTTTCTGTGTCAGTAAGACTCAGAAAAGCAAATTGCAGAGCTATAGAGTTTTCAACTTCTGATATTACTAAGCCAGTGTATTTAAAAGGGAAACTCCATGTGAGCATTTAGTCCCATTTCATAAAGCCACTGGAACTCCAGGATTGGAACACCAGAGTAGGGAGATCATCGTCACAGACTAAAGGACGACCTTGCATGAGGCTCAGTTTACACTAACGCACACAAGCATGTGTAGTCTCCCTGGGTGATACAAATGCTTAAGCACTGGGCTACTGACATAGAGGTTGGATGTTCTAGTCTACCCAGAAGCACTTCCCCCTCCTCAAAACCAGCCCTTGAAAACCCTATGAATCACAGTCATATTCTCATAGGACCACCATGATTCAAAATCAACTCCATGGCAACAAGGTCAGTTTGTTTTTTCAAAAGAGCTATCAAAAGAGGGAAAACTGGTACACAGAGAGACACAAGGCCATGAACATCCCTTGGCAAGGGCCAGAGGGAGTAAGAACAGCATAGCTCCTCACTGCCCCAGAGTAGAAAGCAGATGAAGAGCCCATAGTCCAGCCTATGTTGCCTCTAGACCCATACCAACAGCAAGAGCATCGGTTATTCACGGCTGACTCACAGAGTTGTGGTGCTGAGAATGGGGTTTATTAGGGAAGTAAGTGGGAGAGGCAGAGAATATCTCACAATACAAGTCCGGGCTTTTAGCCCAACAGTTTCAAGGCACAATTCCTCAATAAGTCCAGGCTCTAGTTTCAGTTCAGCAGTCAAATCCAAATCATCCATAAAGATTTGCCTCAGAACAGCTATAGTCACCTTCTTCAAACATCCTGCAAGAGCAGCCAATCGACCACAAATGCAAGAAGCCTCAAGTCACACCTTGCCACTGTTTGCCCACAGTAATGTCACAGTCTCTCCACCACCAGGACCTCACTGTCACCAGGATCTTGGCACCACAAGTCTTGCTCACCTCACATGTTGCTCCCTAGTGTGGAAAGCACTCTTTCTCTTGTCCTAGTCCTACAACTGATGCTGATTTGCAAGATTATGTGTCTGCAGTTAAGGTAGCTGGGGACCAGAGGGGGCTAACTAATAGCTAAAAAATGCTAACTTTTAGGCTAACACCCCAGGAGCATAACACATTTGCTTGCATATGTGTGTGTGCGCACACACACACACACACACTCTCTCTCTCACACTCACATACACCCACTATTCTCACATCCTTCCTGTCATTTCACCTGTATGGGCCTCTGACTTTGCACCTAATCAACCCATGGCTCAGGGAGATCAGTTCCTTTCAGGCTTCATTCCCTCCCCCTTGGGCAGGAGTGGCAGTGCTTCCTTGTGTGAGCAGAGGTTAAATGAGGCGACATATAAGGTGCCTGGAGTTGAGAGGAAGAAATAGGAGGATGGATGTAAGTGGTTCCTCTGAAGTCACGCCTGTCTGGGACACTAGCGTTGGACCCAGGAGGAGAGCTTGTGATTAACCTCAGCATTTCAGGGGGTCCTGGAGTGGACAAAGGCATCTCCTCCCAATCCCATTCCAGCAAAATAAGAATCCACTCTCTTAAACCCACTACCCTGCCCCCAGGAGGAAAATCAGCAGCTCTGTGTGAAGACTTTCTAAAAATGGTCCTCCTGGACAGGAAGTCCTAATTTTAGTGCTGACATAAAACTTTCTTGCTGTGATATTTAATCTACAGATAATGCAACATTTTATTTTAGTAAATTCTCACTTCCTTAACCAGAGCTTTAGCCAAAGAACCGAATGAATGGGTTGCAATTCCTCTCCCCTGACCCCCTTTTAAACCTCAGCTGCCCACTGAAGTCACCAGGGAATGTACTCAAAATACCTGGGTCTTTCAAAGCTTGGGGTGTAGCCCACATTTGGAGTCCTTCAGAAGCTTTTGACTGTGCTGTCCAGGTTGACACCCAGTGGGTGTCTGCCTGGACGTAAAGAAGTCACAAGCAGAGAGCTGAGATTTTGAGTGATCTAATGGCCCAGAAAGTAAGAGTTCTGGTCCCTGGGGTGTGGTCTGTGGGCTTCTCTGCCCTGGCCACAGGAAGGAGCTCTAACCTGCATCTCTAACCTGTATTTCTCCTTGTAGGTTAGCTAGGGTGCCCCCGGCACCTGACGCCTGAGCTCTGAGGCACCCAGAGCATCCTGAAGCATTAGTCCATCCACACGGTCCTCCTGCTCTGTGGGACCCAGCTCCAGGTGAGGGCTGGTCCCACCTCAGGAGCCTACCGCCCTCCTGGCCACCATCTGGAGGACACCAGCATTACCTTCCATTGCCTTTCTCCCCTGGACTAGAGTGCCAGGTCACCTGCCAGGACCCACGGGAGACCCTGGCTGTGGGAGAAAGCCGCAGCCACCACCTGGGCTAGCTTTGTGTCTTATCCAGGCTTCTCTGTCACCCCTGGCCTCTGGCTGAGCCTGGCCTGGCTGTGGCGGGAAGAAGCCCCTTAGGTCCTGCTGCCCCTGGTTTACAGAGCTTCATTCCTCAGGGAATGGGGGATGGGGGGGGGTGACAGGCAGGAGGCCTCTCATGCTTTCCCCAGGTGCTGGGCCAGACGGGCTCTTGTCTACTCTGCCCTCCTTCCTCCTAAAGTGTTTCACGTGGAGCACACAGCCCTCTTTTCACCCCGTGACATTGGAGGGTCACCACCTCCCCCCAGCCCCAGGCAACACAGCTCTTGCTCTGAGCGGACCTGGGGTTGGAGAGGCTAGTTGTTGGATCCTGGGCTTCTGTGCCTCCCTGGCCCCTCTTTCCTGGCACCACCAGGCCCTGAGCTATGCAGTTCATCTAAGTCCAGAGCTCAAAGAACATTAAAAGCCAGTGCCTTCAAAACGTGAAATAAACGGGCTTTTCTCCTCTCTGTGTGGCTCCCTGGGCTGTGCAGATGGGTATGGATCTGTGAGAAGAAATGTTGAAAGATGGAGGCAGGGATGGCCGTTTCCAGAAACCTGCCCTTCCCCTGCATGGACCCTGATTCCAAGGAAGAATGCTTCCTGTTAGGAGGCTGGTCTTCCCTCCCCCTCCCTCCCTTTCCCCAACCTTCTGCCATTTGGGGGCTACATAAGAAGGCTGGGGACGTGGGGAGCAAAAGAATACCTTTTTAAAATTTATTTTATTTTTTATTATTTGTGTGTGTGTGTGTGTGTGTGTGTGTACCATCAAATAGCATATTGTGTCTGAGCACGTCCATGGATTGCTTTAAGCATCCCCTCATCTGTGTAGAAGCTAGAATGGTGTCTGGGTAAGGCATTCAGATATGTGTGGACGTTCTAAAAGTCATTTTTCCTTTGAAGCACTCGCAGACTTCCTTTCCACGGAGCTGGCACCCCCCTAGCCAGGAGGGGTTGGGGAGAGGATACTGAAGCAGTCCCACCTGAGGAGTGGGGAGCAAGAAGCCTCACAGATGCTCTGAAGCATAAGGACAACCTTTTGCTTGACCCCAGCTGACCCTAGAGACCCTTTCTGCCCATCAGTGGCACCTCCACATCCTCTCAGGGCTGCTCTGCCCAGCAGCCCAATAGCCCAGCCAGAGAGAAGGAGGGAGGGTCCTGGAATCTAACAGCGCCCTGCGTCTCCAGCTCCTTTGCTTCTTTAGGAAAGAGTGAGCTCTTCTAACGACACAGGGGAGGGTTGCTCGTGGCTTCATATTGCAATCTGGGCCTTAATCATAGGGTCACACAAGCCCATGCCTTCCATTTCTGGGGCTCTGGGGCCAGCTGTTGCCTTGGGGCCTCGGCATGGGGCCACCTGTGGTCAGCTCTGCCTGCACACAGCTCTGGTTCATCGGTGACCCATCAGGGGAGGTCTCCCAAAGGGTTTTCCCTGAGGGCCTCTGCACCCCACATGCTTGGTGGGGCTCAGTGAAAGAGCCAAGAGGTCCCTTAAAGCCATGTTCAGATTTTTGGAGCGTGGTATGAGCCAGGCTCTGTGATCTCAGTCACTGAGCCCAGCCTCGAGGGGGATGGTGAGCGTGCTGAAATGTCCCCCCCCTTGCCCACCCCACCCCCGTTCCTTCCTGCACTGGTCAGAGCCGACGTGGGTGCGGCCCCATCTGAAGTTCTGCAGAACTCCTGACTCCATCCCTGGAGCTGGCTCATAGACCCCTCCAAATGTCTGGAAGCCTCTTAAAGGTCCCTCTCTGTTCCCTGTGGTGACTCCTAGCATTACAGTAAAAAAAAAAAAAAAAAAAAGAGAAATAAAAATGGAAAGAGCCAGATCAGTTGACAGCGTGAACTGAGCTCTACCCTGTGCCAGGCCAGGTGCCAGGTATGTCAACAACTCAATTCCGTATCTGGGGGTGAGTGTTATGATAGGAATGCCCAGCTAAGGTGTAGTAGCAGGTCATCGTCCACACAGGGGAGGGTGTCGGGAAGGATTTCTGGAGCAAGTGGCTTCGAGGGGAGTGTTAGCCGGTGAGTAGGAGGTAATTTAGCAAAGGAGGCGTGAAAGGCATCCCTGATGGTGGGAACCATTTAAGCACAGGCTGGAGAGGAGTCACAAGTATTTGTGTCTTGTCAGCTGTCCTCGAGTTCCGCCCCAACTCACACCCCACAGGCCTTTGTGACACCCATAGGCTTTCACAGGTTGATTTGTTGGAAGTCAGTGGCCAGGCCTTTTTTCCTACTTGATTTTAGTCCAGAAGCTCTGTTGAAACCGGTTCATCATTTGAAGCCATAGGCGTGTCTCCACGGGGCTGCCGGTGTGGCCACACTTGAGGTGAGCTGGCAGGGCTCCAAGCCTGAGTCCCCCTCATGGAAGGGGAGAATGCTACCCCTGAGCCAACACTGGCCTCATTTCTGAGTTGCTGGAGAATAAACGGCCATGTGCTTGGAGCTAATGAAAGGCTGACAGTTCAAACCCACCCAACTGCTCTGCCAGAGAGAACCCTGCTTCCATAAAGGTGACAGCCAAGAAAAGGCAATGGGAAATTCTACTGTGACGTGAGGTCCAATACCCAACAGTAACAACAAAATTGACTGAGACGTCAAGGTGGAGGAAGAGGAGAAACCAGAGGCCAAAGGTCGTTGCACGGCACATTGAGGGCACTGAACTCCACGTCAGGGAATCACAGACAGGCTTCAAGGCCAACCTTCACTCTAAGGGAATTGCTCTGCAGGGTTTGCGTAGAGGATGGACTGAAACGTTCTCTGCCTCGGTTTCTTCATTGGGGAAATGGAAATGTCACAGCCTTGAAAGTTACGGAGCAGATGAGACGTTCCCGTAAGCGGCCTGCAGCCCTGTGTGAGTTCTGTGCACACCCTCCAGTTTCTGCGCCCCGTCACTCTGCACAGGGCAGGGAGAGCAGAAAAGACTTGGACGTTAGTGCTCAGACAGGATCAGTCACAAGCATCTGGAGACAAGGTTGGGGAAGCAACCTCACGTGGCATTCCCATTCCGGGGAGCATCTCTTAAAACAAGGTCAGGGCTCAAGCTGGCTCACTCTTGTTAAAGGGACCTGAGGACGGAGGGGCACATGCTAGCTTTCAAGTCTGAAAAGATGATCAGCTCCAGGGGGCCTAGGACCCAGCCTGAGGGGGAATCAAGACAGACAATGCTTGATGCCACAGGGCTGCAGTGGTCCCTGCTTTCAGAATCCAGGTGGCTTTTCTTTTGTGAACCAGTGTCCTAGGACCCCACACACCTGCCGAATCAGGAAATGTGTATCCAGGGATCTGCATGACTGACAAGTTTCCCTGGTGGTTCTTAGAAAAGCTAAAGGGGTTGAGAATTCTGAGCTGGAATTTCCACAAGTGACCGGCCCACCCCAAGAAACTAGTGGGTAGTTTACTGGGCTGCTGTTGTCGTCAGACAAGTTGACTGACTCCTAGTTACCCCAATAGAAGAACTGTGGTGGGCCAGCACCATCTTCATAACCATGGCTGTGTTTAAGCCCCTTGTTGTATCCACTGTGTTAATCCATCTCATTGGGAGTCATCCCCTTTTTCTACTGACCTTTTATTTGACCAAGTATGATGGCCCCTCTTGATAACGTGTCCAACGTACGTGAGACAGTGGCTCTCCATTCATACTTAGAAGGAGCATACTGGACTCTCTCATTGCCTTTGCATCAGAACTGACCCTCCAGTCAGTCATAGCTGACCCTCCAGTCATTTTCAGAGACTATACATTGTATGAGCGGAGACTGCCTATCTTTCCCTTGTCCCTTTGGTGGTGTTTGGAGACTGTAAATCACATGAGAGAAAATTGTCCACCTTTTTCCCAAGGAGCCACTGGTGGATTCGAATTATGTGAGAGGCACAACCCTTAGGTTATTAACGCAATTCCCTATGGACTATGCCACCATGTGAAGACTGAATTGCAAAGACCATGGCCTGTATCAGGTGCACCTTAGTCTCTAGACTGACATCATTGCTCCTCAGCACTCTGGAGAGGTCTAAGGATGACAGAAGAACTGATGCCTTTGAGTTGTGGTGCTGGAGAAGAGTACTGAACATACCATGGACCACCAGGAGAACAAATAGGTCTGTCTTAGGGTGAAACTAAGTTTCTCCTTGGAGGTTAGGATTTTTTTTTTTAAACATTTTTTTTAATTTTTTTTTTTATTTTTGTGTGTGTGTACCGTCAAATCAGATCTGACTGGTACAGGAGGAGATTGTCCCTCCTTTTCCCGGCAGAGCATCTGGTGGATTCGAACCGTGTGCCTCTGGGATTGTAGTTGCAGCTCCTTGCCACTAGGCCACCAGAGCTCCCCCGGAGGGTAGGATTTTGAAGCTCCATCTCACATACTTTGGGCACGTAGCTCTGAGTTTCTCTGAGTCATGGCAAATAACAACCTGCCACCAGAGCTCCCTGTGCTGGACTAGGCTCTCCCAACAGCTGAGGCCAAGGAAGCCACGGGGGATCATGGCTGAGCCCCACAATGGCTTGGCCACCCTCCCTCTGTGTCCACCAATTACTCTCAGTGATGGTCTTACTCCAGTCAGGGATGCCTCATGTTACAGGGGAGTGTCAGCAGGTACGTAGAAGTTAGCAAAGAGCACTGCTGCAGCCGCTCATGCTGGGTTCACATCCAAGCTGTATCAGATCTTTCTTGACATGGGCAATTCCTAGATACTTCTCCCTTCAGCTCAGTTCAGGATCCTGAGTTAGCCAACCCCAGTGGGAGGTGGCAGGGCCAGGGTGACCTGAGGTGGTCTCTTGTGTTCCTTGGAAGCTCAGAATGACTGCCGTTTGGAGTGGTGTTGGTCCTGTCCCTTTACCCTTCACCAGAAAGAGGAAGAGAGCAAGAAAAGAGGAACAGAGGGATGTAGGAGGCAGAGATGGTGAAAGGAAAAGAAAAGGAGAGATGGGAGAGAGCGAGGAAATGGAGAGGCACAGTACAGAGGTAGAGATACGGAAGAAGAGGTGGGTGTGCTTGTGTGCATGCCCGTGTGGGGATGTTTGTATTTGAAGTGGGGGCAGGGACAGCCTGTGAGGTCATCCAGGCCACTGTACACTCCCTGGCCTGTCACAACCCCATTCCATGGATTCCTGCCACGTGGAGGGACCCAGAGCTGGCTGTGTGCTGGAATGCAAGTGGTTGTGGCTTGGAGCCTCCCTCTGGCTGAGGGGGGCGGAAGCTGCTGACAGATCCGCCTGGAATATCTCAGTTTTTCCAGCACAGAAAGAAGAAACTACACATACACACCAACCAGCCTTATCACCAGCTTGGCAGCGTGGCTTAGGAAGGAAAAGTCCCTAACTGAGGCCAGGGTGGAGGAGACGCCACGGAGCCACAGGAAAAGAGGCCCGCCCCCCACCCACCCCAGCATGGTGACACTTGTGTGGGAATCCTTACATCTCTGCTCACATACTCACCTTGCTGTGCCCTTCCTGTCCCCAGGGATGCTTAAGGACCAAGCAGGTGTCCCTGGAGGCCCCAGAGTCTGGTGACACAGCAAGCCTAAATGGGAATGGGCCCAGTGCCCTACTCTGCACCAGGAAGTAGGGAATCCACTCAGGGTCACCGGCAACCTTGGAGGATGTACATGAGTCTTACGTGGACACCCCAAATCACCCCAACTTCTTCCCAGCTCCAGTAGGTCTTCAAGCACTTTCCAGACTCCCCACACCAAACAGACTTCACCTCTGCCTCCCTGGGGACTAGACCATAGCCAGGAGGGATTCTGAGAGACAGGTACTGGCGCAGGCACAAGGCAGAGGCCTGCAGCTGAGTCCATGTTATTAAACAAGCACTAGCACTTCTATTTTCACGAAGACCAATGAGACCCAAGCAAGCAGGCAAGGATTCAAGTGACTATCAACTGTTGTTGTTGTTGTTATGTGCCGTCGAGTTGCTTGCGACTCATAGCGACCCTATGTACAACAGCCCTAAACTCCGCTCTGTCCTGTGCCAATCGCACCGTCTCTGACACTCCCATCCCAATTATCCCAGTCACTGAATCAATCCACCTCATAGAGGGTCTTCCTCTCCTGCGCTGTTCCTCCACCCTCCCAAGCATGATGTCCCTCTCCAAGGACTGGTCTCTCCTCAAACATGTCCAAAGTATGTTAGACAGAGCCTCAGAATCCTTGCCTCCAAGGAGCCACCCGGTTTAACACTTTCCAGGACAAATTTGTTTGTTTTCCTAGCAGTCCATGGTATTCTCAATACTCTTCTCCAGCACCACAGCTCAAAGGCAGCAATTCTCCTTCTATCCTCCTTGGTCATTGTCCAACTCTCTGATGCATAACAGGTGATTGTGAAGACCATGGCCTGTATCAGACGCACCTTAGTCTCCAGAGAGACACCATTGCTCTTCAGTACTTTGGAGAGGTCCCTAACAGCAGACTTTCCCATGGCAATGCGCCTTTTAATTTCCTGGCTGCTGGTGCCAAGACTATTGACTATGGAGCCAAGCACACTAAAGCTGTGTACAATCTCAATCTCTTCACCATCCATCCTGATGCTGCCAATTGGTCCAGTGGTGAGAATCTTTGTCTTCTTGACATTGAGCCTCAATCCATATTGTAGGCTGTAGTCCTTGACCCTCTGCAGCAGGCGCTTCAGGTCCTCTTCAGTTTCAGCAAGCAGGGTTGTGTCATCCATATAACGCAGGTTGTTGATAAATCGTCCACCAATCTTGACCCCACATTTCTCCTCATAGAGCCCAGCCTCCCAGATAATCTGTTCTGCATATAGGTTGAAAAGGTATGGAGATAGGATGCATCCCTGGCATACGCCCTTCCTAATTTTGAACCATGCAGTGTTCCTTTGCTCTGTTCTGACGACTGCCTCCTGGTCCAAGTATAAGTTTCGCATTAGAATGATCAAGTGTTCTAGGATTCCCATTCTTCTCAGAGTCAGCCATAGTTTATTATGATCTACACAGTCAAATGCCTTTGCATAGTCAATGAAACACAGATAGACATTCCTCTGGTATTCCCTGCTTTCAGCCAAGATCCATCTAACATCAGCTACAATATCTCTAGTACCACGACCCCTTCTAAACCCAGCCTGGACTTCTGGTAATTCTCTGCTGATGTGCTGTTCCGGTCGTTTTTGGATAATCTTCAGTAAAATCTTGCTTGCATGTGAAATCAGTGAGATTGTTCTGTAGTTTCCACATTCGGTTGGGTCGCCTTTCTTTGGGATAGGAACAAATATCGATCTCTTCCAGTCAGTTGGCCAAGTGGTCATTCTCCAGATTTCTTGGTACAACTTGGTGAGCACGTCCAGGGCAGCATCTGTTAACTGAAATATGTCAATTGGTATACCATCTATTCCTGGAGCCTTATTTTTTGCCATTTCCTTCAAAGCAGCCTGAACTTCTTCTTTCATCACCATAGGCTCTTGCTCATATGTTGTTTCATGAAATTCTTCTGTGTTTTCCAATTCCTTTCGATACAGTGACTCAGTATATTCCTTCCATCTTCTTTTAATACTTCCTGGATCATTTAACATTCTGCTGAAAGCATCCTTGATTATAGCAACTCGAGGTTTGAATTTGTTCTTCAGTTCCTTGAGCTTAAGATATGCTGAGCTAGAGACACAAATAACTTGTAGGGGCCCAGAAGGAGGAGGGGGATTATGGATGAGCCACTGGGGAAGGCTTTCTGAGGGACGTGATGTCTGGACTAGACCTTGAAAGTGGAGTAGAGTTTGAGAGGGAGAGAAAATGGGGAAAGCTTTCACGGATTCTTCAAAGCTAGATCAGAGATCATTATACATCACGCTTTTCCCATGGCAGCTATGCAAAATACCGTGACGTGTGTACACCAAATGTTCATAGCAGTGTTATTTACCACTGCAAGAACATGGAAACACCCCAAATGTCCAATCATAACTGGATGGATTGAGAAATTGTAGTATATTCACACGATGGAATCCCTACACAGCACTTGGGAACAATGATTTTGAAAAATACGACATAACTTGGGAGAGACTGGAGAGCATTATGCTGAGTGAACGAACTCAGTCTCGTAAGGATAAATACTGCATAAGCCTATTATTGTAAAAATGTAAGGACAACTGGTAAAACATGTATGGGGATCCAAGGGTTGGGGGTGGGGAGAAGGGGTAGGAACAGAGAAGTGAAGTTGGGCAGGGGGGAAATCACAGGGTCACAGAATCTGATGGCTGGAGGGAGGGTGTAAAGGAAATGGGAAAGATCAGGCTGGGAACTGAAAAGATGGGATAATGAGCATAGTTCAATGGTGATTAATTTTATAAAACGCAATGTATCTGTACCAGTCAGATCCGATTTGACAGCACACACACACACACAAAATAATAAAATAATAATAAAACAAAACAAAACAAAAACACAATGTATGAAAATGATTGTATGAAACACAATGTCAATGAAGGTGAGCGTGAAACACAATGTATGCAAATTTTGTGTACAAATCAATACGAAATAAAAATTCAAATAATAATATTACATGAACTTGGGGCCAGATGGTGACATTTGCTTGGGCAGGTCTTATGGCTTCTCTGAGCCTCAGTTTTCTCACCTGTAAAATGGGAATGCTAGCCATAGCACAGACTTGCTGGAACCATGAAGTCATCCAAGTGCTTGCTGCAGGGGAGGATTCAATGTGTGTTATTTGGATAAATCTAAACAGACATATCATGCTGGTTCCATTCCAGACCCCTGCAAAAAGTGGAATACTAAAATAAAATAAGTCATGCTAATGTTTTTGCTTCCTAATGAATACTAACACTGTTTTTACACTATGTTGTAGTTTATTACGTGTATAATAAGAGCATTATATCTAAAAAAAAGTAACTACCTTAATTAAAAATACTTATTGCTACAAAAATGCTAACCATCATCTCAGTCTTCAGCGAGTCTTTGTGCTGGTGGAGGGTCTTGTGGGTGTTGATGGTTGCTGACCAATCAGGATGGTGGTTGCTACAGCTATTTCTAAAAATGAGACAATAGTGAAGTGTGCCGAAACAACTGACTCTTCCTTTAATTTGAACACTTAGGGCTATTGCAGGGTTGTTAACTGGGAGCTCTGGTGGCCTAGTGGTAAGAATCTGCACTGCAGTCCTAAAGGCATGGGGTTTGAATCCACCAGCAGCTCTGAGGAACAAGGACGCTCTTCTTGTGAGATTAACTGCCTCTGATAACCTGCTGACGGGTTAGGAATGGGTTGATTCTGAGTCAATGCCACAGAACAACAACAACAATTTAAATATTGTCATGTCTCAGGGAGTAAGGATGCTGTAACCATCTTATATAGGCAGTATTCATGGTGTCCAAAACAATTAAGACAACAACAACATCAAAGATTATGGATTACACAGCACCCTAACAGATAGGGTAGTGAAGATGTTTGGAACTCTGCAAGAATTTTGAAAAGTATGACACAGAGGCATACGGAGCACATTCTATTGGAAAAATGGTGCCAGTAGACTTGCTAGAGGCAGAGTTAATACACATCTTTGATTTGTAAACAATGCAGTGTCTGCAAAGCATAACCAAACAATATCACAGGGTATTTTAGCAAGACTTTTGTTCTTTTTTTCCATTGAAAACTGAGACTTCTTCATTGAGACTTCCACTGTCTTCTCTCATTTCCTCTCCCCAAAGGAAGAGAACAGTCATCCACATTTTAACTCCCCAACAATTCTTTGTCAGGCTCCCTGCTTATGGTTTAACAATTTGAGGTGTGACTGCACTTGCCAAGCCACGCTCACGTCTCTGGAAGCCTAGGATCTGCCTACAAAGAGCTGCCTAAGAAGGAAGCAAGCAGGCAGGAGCACTGTGAGACTGCAGTTAACACCCTCTGAGCATTCTTCCTCACAAGGCTTTGGGCCAGGCCCTCGGACTCTAACTGCCTGACCCCTTTGCCAGCTCTTCCAAAGTATGGTCTGTCAGTTGCATTAACCAAATTCTTATTAGAAACAGGCCAATAGTTGGACTCATGGGATCAAAATCTCCCAGGTGGAGTCTGGGGTAGAGGCAGACACCAGTAAACGGGTTTTGCACCAACTTGTCTTGAGCAAGGTATGCAAGTGCTTAATTGTGTTTCCTTACTAATCTGTGGGGAGCAGTTTTTACCTGGGTTTTTCACCCTCTCTTTGATGTGGGGGGTGCAGCAGACTGGTGGAAAGGTACAATTAGACCCCTCACAGATTTTACTTATTAGACAATCTGCCCCTGGTCTGGGAATATGCTTTAGCACAAATTCATGTTCGTAAAACTGGAGGGCTGCTTTCCCTTCAGTTTAGGATCCTGTTCCTTCATCTAGACAAAGGTCTTACTTAATTCCTCACTCCATTCAGGTCTTAACGTCCACTCCTCACAGAGCTCTTTTTGACCAGTCTCTTCACAGGAGAAAAATGAGCAATTTCCTCCTGTGCTATTTACAGCCTCTTGAAAACTCACTGGAGGGTCAGGTATGATTCGGTTCCAACTCAACAGCACATAACAACAGTAATTTAAGATAAAGAGCCCTGGCAGCACAGTGTTGGGCCACTAGCTCAAAGGCTGGTGGTTCAAATCCAAAGTCACTCTGAAGGAGAAAGAACGGCTGTCTCCTCCCATAAAGATTTCGAATCTCTGAAACCAGTGGGGGTTTGCTATGAGTTAGAATTGACCTGAGGGCAATAGGTTGGCTTGGAGTTTAATATAACAGCCCCAGTCACATCCTAGGGAGCTCTGGTCGAATACTCTGCAAGGAGTTGTGTAGCTAACCCAAAGACTGAGCCTCTTTGATGGTTCAAATCCACCAGCGATTCCATGGGAGAGAGATGGGAAATCTCTTTCCATGCTATTCACAGCCTCAGAATGCCAATGGAGGCTCAGCTAGGAGTTGGAACCATCCAATTCAATGAGAGAGAGAGGCCACTTCCTGTCCTCTTAACACACTTTGTTATCTATCATAGAACTGATTTGGATGTGACATTTTACTGCACCTGTTCAATGTTTGACTCTCCCACCAAAACACGTGTCCTGAATATATTAATTTACTGTAGCACCTTCAGAGCCTAGAACAGTGTCTGGTATGTGCTGAACAGTAGAGAATTGATGGTTGAATGGACAGCTGTTCTTTGCTCTTAAGGAGTTCAGTGGATACTGGTGCTGAATAACCAGTGTTTCCAGATCTTTGCCCACCCTGAGTACATGGTAGGTTTGCACATCTTGCTCCCTTTCTGTAGTTGTTGTTACTTGCCATCGAGTCGACTGGGACTTGCAGTGACCCTGTGAACAACAGATCTGAAGCTGGTCTTACCCTGTGCCATTTGCACCATCTCCAGTATGCTTCAGCCCATTGTTTCAATCACCATGTCACTCCATCTTGTTGCGGGTCTTCCTCTCCTAGGCTGACCCTCCACCTTTGCAAGAATGATGTTCTTATCCAATGACTGGCCCCTCCTAACTCATCCACAAAGTATGTGAGATGAAGTTTCACTTCCTTGCTTCCAAGAAGTTCCCTGGATACACTTTCTCTAAGACAGGTTTGTTTGTGCTTTTGTTAGTCTATGAACTATTCAGTAAATCTTCTCCAACACTTCAACTCAAAGGCATCAATTCTTTGGTCATCATTAGTCACTGTCCAACTTCCAGATACATAGCAAGTCATTGAAAAGATCATGGCATGCACACCCATATTTATTGAGGCTTTGTTCGCAAAGAGCTGGAAATAACCCAAGTGCCCATTAACAAACAAATGGATAGAAAAGCTGTGGTATATTCACACAATGGAAGATTATGCAGCATTGAAAAACAAGGAACTCATGAAATATTATGCAAAATGAATGACTCTGGAGGACATTATGCTGAGTGAAATATCTCAGTCACAAAGGGACAAATATTGCATAGGGCCACTGTTGTAAAACAGGATTGACATCAGGGTTGAGGGAAAACAGAAAAGGAGGGGAGGAATGATGTATATTGTATTGAAATGGATGAGGGAGAGAACTGTTTAAAAGGGATATATGAGTGGGTATTCTTGTCATTAGAGAAGTCCAGAATGAAGGCTGCACAGTAGAGTGGACTTGCAGGGAGGGATTGCATAACAGTGAAAGAGTTTTTCTTTTTGTTTTCAAGGAGAAGAATGAATTGGAGAGGAGGGGGTGGGTAGGGAGAAAAGTGACTTAAAAACCCTAAAAAAATTAATAATTGATTGAATAATGAACCACCCCAAAAAAACCCCAAAACAAAACAAAACAAAAAGACCATGGCTTGGATCAAGTGCATCTTAGTCTTTAAACTTACATCTCTGCTCTTCAGCACTTAGGAGAGTTCCCTGACAAGAGATTTTCCCAGTGGGAGAAGGGCCATTTCACTAAATCTGAGCAATGAGCTGTGAGTAGAAGTGACTGGGTCTTTTCCATGCTGTTGGGGGGATTCTCCAATTAAATAAAACATGTGCTGTTGAATTCCAACTCATGTCAATTGTAGCTGTTACCTACTAGAGTTGTGCTCCATGGGTTTTCATGGTTATGACCACTTGATTGCCAGGTCTTTTTTCTGTGGCACTTTTATTCTGAGAGGTTTCAAAGGCCCATCTTTTGGTTAGTGGCCTAATGTTTAACTGTTTGTGTCACTCAGGGATGCCAGGATCTCTCAGTTTCCCTACAGCAAAGTAAATGGCAACATCAGACATGGATCCCTGAATGACCGACGAGCAGAGGCTCTTTCCAAGTTGAAAAGGACATGCAGCAAGTGAGAACAAAATCTCTCGTTCAAAGGCCTCCAGCTTTAGAGATTGCTTATTACTGCAGCATAACGTAACTTGTCCTGACTGATCCAGGAATCCCATGAGACAGCTGTACAGCTATCAAAAAACCCTAGGAACATCCTTACAGCTTTGCAGATTTCAGATACCTCAAAGCCAAACAAAACTCAAAACTTCCCCTACAAACGTGAGATCACAGCTAGTTCTTCCCTGTTCCTTCCTCTCTACTAGGGCGCTCACTGCAGGAGTGGGAACAAGTCTTGAAACAACTCAAAGAGGGGGCAACCAGCATGCTCTGGGGCCACACTCAAAATTCACTGCCTCTTTCCTCCCCCTTGGGAAAAAAAAGCAGCACACCCACTCTGCTGGGAGTGAGTCACAGCAAAAAGTCCACAGCTCATGCCAAGAGGATCTGCCAACACTGAGGAAAAACTCCCAGTGGAGGTGTCTCAGCCGATGCTGAGGTCTAAGCTGTGTGGCTTGCATAGCCAAGGACCAGTTCTAAATATTGACCAGACATTAGCCTGACTACAGTGACACTGGGGCTTACTTAGCCCCTCTCCCCAGGCAAGGAGAAGCTTCATGCATGCCTGAGAGGGAGAGAGTGCCACTTAAAGGAAGAAGGAAAGGGGGTGTGGGCTGGGAGCGATGCTATCAGAGGAGCCAAATCCCAGATGAGAAGCCTCCCCTTCAAGTCACAGAGAAGCAACTACTACCCCCCACCTCAATTTCTTGGCTTCAGCAGATGAACTTGAGGATAAAATTGATAAACTTTTGGATTGGTTACATGAAGTTATGTTATCTTTATTTTCATCGCCGTTCCCATTCCATTCATGGCTGGGAACAGCCACCATCACGCCACATATCAGGGTACAGCAGGAAAACAATCAGCAGGGCTAAGAGACAGGGGAGAGTTTTATGCTCCATCCTTCCACATAGTCTTGACCTTCCCAGGGCAAGAGGAGACCCTTCGTTCCACGAGCCAGAAAGTCCAGGAGTCTCTCAGCTAGGTTGTAAACCATGTGTGGGGGTAGGGAGGTGGGGGGTGGGTGAGAGAGAGATTGTTGTCAACTATTTCACAAATGGCATTTCGAAACTGGTCCCTGATGTGCACTAGATTCCTGCTGTTTCTTGTCACTCCAAGCTGCCACCCAGAGGTGGGCCCACACCCTGGACTCACCCAGCCCTCCTGGGAGAGATGGAGCCTCAAGCCTGGGCAGATGGATGGATAACAGAGGGCAGCTGCTTCACACGCTTCCAGGCAAAGAGCCTGGAAGAGCTGCCTGCAGAAAAAGAGGCAGAAACGGGAGTCAGAGACCACAGAGGCGAATCGTACTTTTCCTTTGACATTTTCAGTAGAGAGGGTTCTTCCTCATTCAGAAATTGCTTTCTCAGTCGGGTCCCACTGAACCTCACTTGTCCTGTAGGGAGAAGAACAGAGAAGCTCATTTTCTTATCTCCACCTTACATCTATGGTCCTCCAGTGGGGTCCCTGGGCCTGCAACATCAGCACCACGTGGGAACTGATTAAAATGCAAATCCCAAACTCCAGGCCTAGGTTTAGTAACCCTGAAACTCTGGAGGAGGAGCCTAGTAATCGGTGATTTTACAAGGCCTCCAGGGGTTTGTGATGGGGCCAAAGATTGAAAACCACCAAGGTAGAGAGAGGAAGCTCCAGAGGAGAGAGGAGAGGAACAGTGGAGGGGAGAAAAGGCGGGTCTCTGGACTCACACTCATCCAAATCTCAGCTACCTTTGGCTTTGTAGCTCCATGGGGCTGGCTGCTACGGGTTCCCATGTACCCAGAAACCGCTTGATGAGGTGGGATTTCTGGGCCTCCTGTTCTCAGCTACACATGCAGAGGAAGAAGAGACCAAGAGGACCAAGAGGAGAGAAAAGCCACTAACCACAGCAAGCTGGGAAATCCCTGGGAATTCCGAAGAACTCTCAAATGCTTGGGAATGGCCTAAAAATTCTCTCCAAGCACGGGGGTGGGGGTGGGTGGTAGGTTGGGGAAGCAAAAGTGAAATATCCTTTACCAGACACTAGGGGGGGAACACCCATTTCTGGCCTGAGAAGAAGAGAGAGTCTCTTTGAAAGTCTAGAAGAATGTAGATAATTCCTAAAGTTGCAGGTCACCTCCACTAATTAATGTTTTAAGAGGAATTATGTTATGTGACCCTGAGTCAGTGTCAAGACTGGAGAGGAGGCAGAAGAATGCATCTGGTTTTCCACCCCGTACTCAATATACAGTTAAGAAAATTGGGTCCTTCAGACAGTCTAACTGAAGTTCAAGTCAAAGATCAAGGAGTCCTGGCTTTGTCTGTTCTCACCTGTGAGAGGGTTTAGAGCTACTCCTTTGTCTCTTCCTACTGGACAAAGATGCTGCTCAGAACCTGCTACATAACTTGCAACACTGAATGCAGAAAGAAAACGCTGGGCTCTTGGTCCAAACAGGAGACCTGGTGGTGAAAAGGTGAAGCGCTCCGCTGCTGAATGAAATGTCAGGTGTTCAAATCCACCAACCCTAAGGATTACAGCCTCACAAACCCTATTGGGCCGTTCTGGTAGCCTATTAGGTAACGAGTTGCACTGACAACCCGAAAGCAGGCGGTTTGAATCCACCAGCTGCTCTGCAAAGGAGAAAGAGGATCAATCTCCTCCCATGCCATTTACAGCCTCTGACAATCCGCTAGGTGATCAACTACGAGTCAGCTCTGACTTGAAGGCATGTAACACCAGCACAACTACGCTGTCAATAGGGTCAACCTAACTTGAAATCGACCAGAAGGCAATGGGTTTGTTTGTTTACTTGGTTAGGTTTTGGGTCAATCATTAAGGCAGGGAGATCCGAGCTTTAAAGCAGGCGCTGCAGCCCAGACACTGGTGGAATAGGGAACTCCAGGATTCTGCAGGTGACCTGTAGATTCAAAGCACGACTTCTTGGGCGGCGGGGGGGGTCTACACGTCTACACAGGCATTATTCTGACAACTTGTGGAGGAGGAGGATTTGACCTAGAAAAACTTCCCAGGCCCATGGTTCACCAGAATTCCAATCTTACGAGGGGAAGGAATACCCAACCGAGAAGGACCGCTGAACTAGGGGAAACGCAGTAACAGTGAAAGCCTCACGCGGCAGGCTTCCCCGACGCGGAGGCGGCTTCTCCGCATCTGCATGGGAAGCGCCCGCTGGTGCGCGCGTCCCCCGGCGTCACGGGACTCGGCGCTGCGGAGCGAGCGCTGACCCGGGCATTCCCACGCACGACCCCGCCGAGGAGGGCTGGACTGGAGGGGAGGGCGGGAACCAGCCACACAGAGAGCATCCCTCCAGTCGGCTTGCGACTGGGGGAGGTGGTGGCTTCCCTCCGGGGACTCCATCCTTAGGTTGCTTCAACCTCTCCTGGGGTTCTGGGGGAGGGGATGTTGAGGGAAGGGATGGACGGAAGAGAGAGACCCTCAGGCAAAACCTCTTCTGAGTTGTACTGTTAGGAGCCTGTCGGATGGGAAGACCCTGAGAGGGTCAGTTCACAGCCTCAGAAGTTCAGTTCACTTTCTCAAGGTGCCCCTAAAGCTACGCCCGTTGCCTCTCCCTCACCCTCCCACCCCCCTCCCCACCCCACTGCCTTCCCTAAATCACGCCTCCACCAACCCTCCCCTGGAGTCGGCCGGTGCTTCCCAGGGGCCGTGCTTCCTGCCTCTCCGAAATCTCCCCGCCTCCACCCCGCCCTGCTGGCTGCGGTCCCTTTAAAGGCGCGCGCGCCTGGGGCCGCCCCTTCTCTCGGGGCTGACTCGGGAGTACGGTCGCTACCGGAGCAGCCGCCGCCGCCACCGCCACCACTAGCAGGGTATGGCCATGGCATCCCCGGCCATCGGGCAGCGCCCATACCCTTTACTCTTGGACCCCGAGCCGCCACGCTACCTACAGAGCCTGGGCAGCCCGGAGCCTCCGCCGCATCCCGGCCGATCGTCGCGCCGCTGCGCCCCCGCGTCCCTCTCCACTGCGCCCGGGGCGCACGAGGGGCGCGGCGCCCGGAGGGCAGCCAGGGGAGACCTGGAGCCCCAAGCCCGGGCTTCCCGACCCCCTCGCTCTCTCCGGCCTGGTCTGCAGCAGAGACTGCGGCGGCGGCCTGGGGCGCCGCGACCCCGCGACGTGCGGAGCATCTTCGAGCAGCCACAGGATCCCCGCGTCCCGGCGGAGAGAGGCGAGGGGCACCGCTTCGCCGAATTGGAGCTGCGGGGCGGCCCCGGCTGGTGTGACCTGTGCGGACGCGAGGTGTTGCGGCAGGCTCTGCGCTGCGCCAGTGAGTGAGAGGGCAGGGCCGGGAGGGGCGCGGGAAGACCGCAGTCCAGGCTCGAGGGGCTGGAGCAGAGAGATCTTGCCACGACTCCAGAGGAGACTACGGCTTAAACTAACACACGTCACCCCTGGAAGATCTCTGCTGTCAGACCCCTGACCAAGATCCTCAGCGACTGCCCACTGGGCTTTTCTGTGGTGGTTTACCCACACCCCTCCCCTGACAGGTGCACGTCTCTCCCACCTGCAGGTTAGGGTCTGTGGCTGTAAAGGTCAGCCTATAACATGCCCCCCTCTTATTTTTGTTGTAAATTCTCATTCTATGATCCCTGGAGGTTGTGAGACTATGACTTAAAACATTTGACCCTTTTAAAATAAGGTCAATGGGGAAACGGCTTGTTTGTAGGCCCAGAACCCTCCTCTAAAAAGGACTATTGGGACAGGTAGGTAGTCTGTGCAGTTTGGGGTTTGCATACACATGACCTATGGTCTGGTGAGAGCCTTAAGTCACCCTGGACCTGTGCCCCCACCTACCGTCCACCTCTGGCCCTTCAAACCTTTAGACTTTCCTCCCTGTTTGGCTGTGCCCCGCCTCCCCTCTCCCTCCTCTTCAGATCTTGCTCTAAAATTACCCAACTCCTTGCATAGCCCCTTCCTCCCAGTGTTCAGGCCACTCCAGTCTTCTTCTGAGCCGGACACTCAGGAGTTTAGATTTTAGGGAGCTAACCTACAGTCTTACGTCCCTTTATTATTTTTTCTCCTACTGTGGTCAGAATCTATTCTGTGACACAAGACCAAAACAGGGTAGGGTGCCTTTAATGAGTGTCATTTTCCCAGATCTCATGCCTGTTGACATGTTTACCAGAAAAATATGATCTCCATAGCTATATATTTATCTGTTTAAATATGTATTTTAAATACGTGAAGGGCAGACAGTAAGCACAGCTTTCCAATAAGCATTTCTTGAAATGGATTATGGTTTGCATCTTTCTGCCATGGCCCTTCCCCCACAGCACCAGCCCCATGTCTCCTATCCAGCTGCAGCCCTAGGCAGCAGCAGCAGCTTCTTCCACCACAGGAAAACCCTTTCCAGATTGTGGCCAAGGAGAGCCAGGGTCAAGGGGGAGGTGGGAGATTGGAGGGGGAAGTGGATGCCACTCCTTCCACCACCAGAACCCATGGATCAAGTGCTAATTGAGAAGGACAGAAGTAGATAAAGTGTTGAGGGTGAAGGGCTGCTGTCATCTGGCTGGTTCTAGAATCCAATGTTATTTATCCCTGCGTGTGTTAGCAGCTTTCATTCTCTTTAGGGCTCAGGGGTTCTTAACTATGTTCACTAAACCTCTAACCAGGGAGAGACCCAGTACTCCTGCTGTAGCGCTTGTAGGGTGCTGCAGTCCCAGGAACTCTGCCTCCCTGGAATTCTAGTTTGTGTGAAGTCTTTTGCGAGCTGTATCAGTTGATCGTTTTGTCTTTGTGGCACATAAGTATCTATGTGAGTTTGCATGTCCATATGCATGGTACTCCGTGATTATGTGGTCCTCAGAACCATCTGAGAGCTAAGACTTGTCGGTCTAGTTCTGAAAGGTCACAGCCTTGACAATCCAATGGAGCATAGTTCTCTCTTCTTAGATACATGTAAGTCAGAATCTGCTTGATGGCAACTGGAATGGCCACTTCACGTTGTTATTGTGGCTGTATTAGGTGCTGTGGCGTCATGTATGACTTGTAATGACCCTCTGAACATCAGATAGAAACGCTGCCCTGTCCTCACCATCTCCATGCTCAAGTCCTTTGTTGAGTGCCTTCCAGTCTAGGGGCTCCCCTTCTGACACTACATGGAACAGTGTTCCGCTGCTATTCATAAGCATGCCGACATCCTGCTGTTTCCAAAGTTGACGGCCAGTCCAGCTTCTCAGTCTACCATTCTATGTCAGGATTGTCTGAGTAGTTCATCATTTTCTTGGCCATCAGACCCTGGTACGCAGACAGTAGTTTTTGGGTTTTTTCCCCCTCTTTATTTTTTGAAATAATTTTAATGAGCATTTACAGAGATTTTGGATTTCCATTCATTCATTGGCAGACAGTAATTTTGACTGTGTGACTTGGCAGAGTCCCTTGACTTTCCTGGGCTTCCATATCCCCCCATATAATTAGCTTAATATCCCACTCCTTGCTCTCAGGATGTTTGGACACTGGTAGAGCTGCAGTCAGGGGCTGCAGGCACGTCCGTCTTTGCCATTATTAATATATAACTAATTGTGAACCTGTGGCTACATGGGAACAGTTGGGAAATGTTCTGGTGTGCATGTGAAGGCTGGCAGGGTGAACTCAACGGCTTTCTGTAAGCCAAAGATCTAGCTCCAGGGTGAGGTCAGTTGGTTTGGAAAATGGAGGGTCATACTATGACTTTTAAAAAGGCAACTCCCTATGCAGGGAGCTCTGGTGGCCTAGTGGTAAGGAGCTGAACTGCCAATCTGAAGGCACACGGTTTGAATCCACCAGCTGCTCTGTGGGAAAAAGGCAGTCTCCTCCCATGCAATTACTGCATATGAAAAACCTGCAGGAGGGTCAGCTGTGGGTCAGCTCCCACTCCACGGTCTCTAACAGTCACCACAGGGCCTGGATCTGAGCTTTGGCTCTGTCACATATCACTGTGTGACTGGATAGTTCTATATCTCTGTTTCTTTACTCAAAAAAAAAAAAAAAGAGAAGAGTATACGACCTGCTTCCTCAGCTTTAATGTGAGGCTCATACAATTAAATTCAGGTGAAGCACTTAGGACCTTGTCTGGGAAATGCCATATGAATCTTTAATGCTGTTATTATTCTGAATCTTCTCCTGTCCAACAGTCTTGTAAGTCTCGTCTGGGCTTGTAACAACTCCTAGTATGACCTTGCCCAGCAGTGAGACAATTTTCAAACTCTGCCTGGGTCCTGGCCTGGGGTGGGGTGCAGGGTGGTGTGAGCGCCCTGAGCATCTTTGAAAGTGAGGGTATGAAGGGTCATCTGGCCCAGTGTCCTCAGAGGAAGGTGCTGTGACTGAGAAGCAACCTGACAGGATGCCAGTGACTAGGCCACTTTTATGACTTCAGGGTCACCAAGCCATCAGCTCTTTGCCTTTGTGTCACTGGTGCCCAGTGAAGTTCCAGGCACAGAGTCTCATGCAATGGTGATCAATGAAAATGTTGGCTTATTTGTGCTGCTAAAGCTCCAGGCTCTTTGGAAGCAGACAGAAGGGCAGTGTGTATGTGAGTGACATCTGTCTGAACAGGATGCAGACAGGGAATGGAAGCCATGTTGGCAAAATGAGCTTTTAATAAGGAAGGCTTGCAGAAAACTGTCCTCCTCCTGCCTGCCTGCCTTTTTAGTGCAAGCTCAGCTAACATATGTTTACCTCTTCCTCAAGATCCTTAACTGTGGGCTGATTAATACTGCATTTGCCAGTAGAATTCAGAGTTAATAGTCATTTCTGGAGCTGAAGAAGTCATATTTGAAAAATAGAGGAATAAATCCAGTGGGAATTGGTAGACAGAAAGAGGAAGAAAGATTGAGATTATGTAATTGTGTCCATGTGTTTTGGGGTGCTGGCAATGAGTAAGTGCTTGGCCACTAACCTCAGGGTTAGCAGTTCAAACTCACTAGCAACTCTGGTTTGAAGGTGAAGCAATCTGCTTCTGTAAAGATTGTTGTTGTGTGCTGTTGAGTCAGAACTTATGCATAGCTGACCCTCCAGCGAGTTTTCAGAGGAAATTAATCACATAGAGATTGCCCATCTTTTTCCTGTAGAAGTAGCTGGTGGATTTGAACCACGTGCATTTGGGATTACAGCACAGTTTCTTACCACTAGGCCACCAGCGCTCCCTGTAAAGATTAGAGACCAGGAAACCCTGTGGGGCAGTTTTATTCTGTCTGGTCGTCAGAATTGACTCGATGGTGATGGGCCTGGTTTTTATTCTGTTTTTGGTGGTGAGAATGCGTTTCCAGCACTACAGGAAGGAAGGAATGGTAAACAGCAAATAACTACAGAAACTCCTAAGCTGACCTTTGGCTTTGTCCTTGCGACGCCCCTCTTAGCACGGACCTTTTCTTCCTATAGAAGGCACGGAGAGCCGACCTTCCACCCATCTCATTTTGGTGGTTACATCAGACAGCTATCCCGGAATGTAAATCCACCCTTACTAATGCCTTGTTGTTCATTGCTGGCAAATAACTCCTGGTGACCTTCTGTGCAGTAGAATGGAATGTTGCCCAGGTCTGTGCCATCTTCACAGTGCTGGAGCCATTGTGTGTCTTGAATGCCTTCCAACCTAAGAGGCTCATGTCCAGCACTGTGTCGGGCAATATTCTCATGGAATCCTGGACTAGTTCTTGGAAGTAGATTGTCAGGCTCTTCTTCCCTGTCTTTGCTGGAAACTCCACTGAAAACCTGCCCCCGTGGGTGAGCCGGGTGGTGCAGTGAGTCCTTCAACAGCCAGCACTTATGTAAGGAGAAACCTGTCAGAGAAGGAAAATACACAGTCTCTATGAAAATGAGGGCTAGGAAAGTGCTAAGACTTCGCCTGCCAAAAGCGGAAAGCTTGCGAGACCCGGAAAAACAAAGCCCATCCTGTCACTTTCTAGCTGCCACAGGCTCATTATATTTGAAATATTGGTGGCATCACTTCAAATCTCATAGCGACACGCGCACCACAGTAGGACCCATTCACAGATGGCGGCAGTTCTAACAGTCTTCAGGCCAGCGAATGGTCTGTCGAGTAGGAAGACCTGAGGCCAAGGCAGTGTTCATGGAGGGACGAACTAGTCAGGTCCCTTGTCTGCTCCTGGGATCCATGTCTCTGCACGGATAGTTGCTTGGAGCTACAAGGTGCTAAGTGATTGGAATTACAGAGTTAGAGGGGGTTTCTAGGGTACCTGCTCCCCTGTGATGGGCTGTGATTGTGGTCTGAGTCCTCCTGTTTGGGTCACAGGGTAGAGACACAGGGCCTGGCCTGGCCTGGTGAGCAGGCTACTCTCTCACGGAGCCCAGCCTGTCCAGTTCTGTCCTGTCACTGCATAAGTAAAGGGGCTTACATTGGCTCTCTGGGCTGTGTAACAGCCACCTGATCCTGCAGACCCACCACTCTAGGATGGTTTTCTGTAGAAGAGGCTTCTTGTAGCAGAGATGTCCTGGTCTCTGAGTGGTGCAACCAGAGGTGCCTCAGAGAAAAGGCCAGGCAATCTGCTTTTGGAATTGCACCGCTGTGAAAACCCAGCAGAGCACAATACGCCGGGTTGTGGTGAGTTGGAGGGAATGCCATGGCCACTGGTTTGGGTTTGCTTTGGGAGCAGAGTGAGGTCTTCGTTCTAGGCCTGATGGCACGTGTCCTGTGTGGTCCTGAGGCTCCTGATTTCCCTTGTGCACTTGGCAGGCTCTTGTCTAGTGCACCCAGCAGCCCTGAAGTGTGTGGCCTGAAGTGTTTTCATTGATCTAGCCCCATGTTTGACTTTGGAGGTTAGGAAAATTAAACACTGGAATGATTGTTTCGTTGTTAACTATGGTGGAATCTCCCTCCCCCTGCCCCTGGCCCTAAGTGGGTTCTTCCTTTTGGGAAAAATCTTATTGGTGTGTTTATGTTTGGGGACAAGGAATGCTTTGAAAGTCCCCCAGGCTGCCTCCCTGTCTCTTCTCCTCTTTGCTTCCTGTCTTGTGCAAAGATGAAAGTGGAAGGCTCTGACATGGGCTGGATTGCCCCCATTCATCCGAGCGTGGAGTTTTCTGATTAGGGAGTAAGGGGGGCTTGAATCCCAGGTACAGTCAAAAATGATTAATGCCACTTGTCTGCCAGCCTAATTAGACTTGGTAATGGCCGTGTCTGCTCGCCTGCTGATCCTGTGGAGTTATTAGATGGAAGTCAAGTGACATCTCCCCCAGCGTTGCTGATTTGGTCTCGGATCCTCTTGCTTCCCCCTAAGTTTACTGGTTAATCGGCTTGTGCCCAGCCGGGCATCTAAGCCTGGAGTGACAGGGAAAAGACAGCCCCCTGCTCCGCCCCAAGACTGCTGCCTGGCTGGTGAAGTGCATTATTCTGCCCCAGGGAACCAGGCGTCTGCCTGTGGAGAGGCTGCGCTCTGGTCAGGGGACTGAGGCCTCGCCAGCCCAGCCCAGGTCTGCAAATGGACACAGTGAGCATTCCTCAAATGTCAGCAGTGCTTTAGTGTGAAGAGCTGGAGTGTTTTCATGCCCTCTCACGGTCATACTCATCCTGAGGTCAGAGCTTAGGGATACGTCTGCTGGGCATCATGGTGGGAGGTAGAGCCCCTGCCTACCTCTTCAGGTAGGCTTAACTCCAGCTTGCTTCCAGGTCAGCTCAGTCCCCAAGCCCTTCCCTCCTGTGTCCTGGGGTGAGACAGCCACAACAGAGCCGCCCTGTGAGGTGCTGTTTGACTCTCCACACCCATCCACCTTCCTCAGTTTCCCCATGGCTGGGTGCTGTTGAGGCAGATGAGGAAGCTGGAAAACACATCTCTGGGCTTTCCGGTCCTCATTCCTGAGATGGTGAGCTGAGCATTCTTTGTGTGAGGTTTGTGGGTGTGTGAGGATTTGTGGGTGTGCATATCTCCCCTGCCCTCCCCATCCTGTGCCCAGGATCTGTGCAGCCACGAGGCCTCCCTCTCCCGCTGCAGCTCCTGTGGGGTGGCAGGGGCTTCCTCCATCTCTGGCGTCTCTCCTCTCCCTCACATGAAGGCCAGCCCTGACTGGGGAGATGAGTCACTCTCGGGGGTGTGGGGTTTTTTGTTTGTTTGTTGTGGTTTTTTGTTTTGTTTTGGTTTTTTTTCTGAGAGTTTTGCCAAGTTTCTGTCTATATGTTCCAGGTTGGATCTCTGGGGTGGGAAGGAGTGAGGAGGCTGAGGTGAGGAGGCCAGTCAGGGTGCAAGGCTCGATCCCTGGGGGCACTGTTTTAATCAGTGGAATAAAACCAGATTTGGGGGCAGAGTGGTGACGAGTAGGCCTGCATCAAAACCAAGACTATCTTGGTGCAGACCTGTGCGGGTGACATTTGTGTGCTCTCTGACGCCTAGACTTGGGACTGAAGGGACACGGGGCGAGCCAGTGGGCCCTGAGACTTCTCTGCGCCATGGCCTATAGGCGCAGTGCTGGGTTCAGGCAGATCCCGTTTTTTTGTTTTTTGGTTTTTTTTTATTATTTTTGTGTGAGTGTACCATCAAATCAGATCTGACTGGTACAGGAGGAGATTGTCCCTCCTTCCCCGGCAGAGCATCTGGTGGATTCGAACCGTGCGCCTCTGGGATTGTAGTTGCAGTTCCTTGCCACTAGGCCACCAGAGCTCCCCTGATCCTGTTGCAGTCTGAAGTTCCTAGAGGAGAGAGACAGCTCATGAGCAGGCACCCCTAGGGAAATCTGTGATGTCTGAGTTTTACTGTTTTTCTTATTATTACTCATTTTCCCCCTTTCCGAAAAGGACGGAGGAAATACACTGAGGGTCTGTGCCCAGCCTCCATCTTAGTAGAAGAGGAACCATTGGTAGTGACCCCCAGGGACTGTAGCAGGTTCCAGATCTTTTTCTAGACCTTCTTGTCCACACCTAGGGAACTCTGGTAGCCTCGTCTGTAGGGCATTGGGATTGCTAACCCAAGAGTTGAGCGTCTCTGAAAGTTCAAATCCACCAGTGGCTTCTTGGGAAGGAGAATAATAGGCAGTCTCTTCTTGTGTGATTTATGGGCTTCTGTAACCCAATGGAGTGTCAGCTATGACTTGGTTTCGACTTAATGGCAGTAAGGACGAGAGACCCACACCCACTGCCCTGGTACTGTTCACAGGGAAGCAGGCGGAAGAGTGGCAGGCTGAGGGCTGTAGAAGGGTAGTGCTGGGAAGCATAATCTGTTCAGCCCTGTGTGTCACTGAAGTGGCTTTGTGTGACAGTCACTGTGACCACACTGGTTGGGCCACGTTTACTGTGGAGGTCCTGCACGCCACCCTCTGTTCCCTCTTCCTGATTCTTGGGCAAACGCTTTTCCAGGGTGAGGCGAGGCTTAGCAGATAATACCCGCAGTGGCTCCTACTTGATGCTGCTAGCAAATGAGAACTTGGCTTTCCTGGACCTGAACACCAGTCAGACCTGGAAGAGAGAAGGCTGTAAGTTTCATGAAATCAGACACCAGGTTCATGAGTCAGGTCTAAAAAGGAGACTAATATTCTCTGTGTGTCTTTTTCTTTTAATCTGTTTATGTTTTGTTTCTATGGAATGCTGGATCTAGGGAAGAATTTTCATCATGTTTGCTAAAGATCCAAGTTGGTTTTCTGTGAATGTGGTCCAAAAGCCTCAGACTCATTGCTGTGGCGTTGGAACCAACTCCAAGCTGAGAGGAGAGCGTCCATATTTCTCCCGAGGAGACGCTGGCAGATTCAGTCCGCCGCGAGGGGCCGGCTTCACTTCAGCGGCTCAACACCCTGTGGGCTCTGGCACCAGAGCTCCCTTGGGAAATTCATGTGCAAGTTGAGAATGGTGAAGAAACCATGGAAACAGAGATTCCTTTTGTCCGATTTGCTTGTATATGAAGCATTGTCATATGCACTGGCTCTGCTGAGCCTGCAGGCACCCTGTGATCTGGGTAAACCAGTTGCTGTCCAGTCGTCTCTAATTAATGGCGCCCTCCTCTGTGTCCAAATAGAGCTGAACTCCACAGAGTTTGCAGCGGATGATTTTTTTGAAAGTAGATAAGCTTTTCTTCTGAAGCACCTCTGAGTGGACATGACTTTTCAACCTTTTGTTTAGCAGTCAAACATGTTAATTATTTGCACTACCCAAGGACTCGTTAGGGCTGTTGTTAAGTAGTCTTGAGTCCAAACCAGCTTATAGCTGACCCTCTGGTGGGTTTTCAGAGGCAGTTACTTGTATGGGAAGAGATTGCCCAACTTTCTACCAGGGAGCAACTACTGGATTCAAACTGCCTGCCTTTTGTTTGGCAGTACAGTTTCTAATCACGAAGCCACCAGAACCCCTGCCGTTGTTAGGGCAGTATGGCTGCTTTAATCAAGCTGTTGTTCTGGTGGTGTACCATTGAGTCTGAACCGACCCGTAGCTGACCCTCCAGCAGGTTTTCAGAGTCAGTTAATCACATGGGAGGAGATTGCCCATCCTTTTTCTGTGGAGCAGCAGGTGGATTCGAACTGTGTGCCTTCAGGATTGCAGCACAGATTCTTATCACCCGGCCACCAAAGCTCCCTGGTTTAACCATACTCACCACATAGACGAGAAGGCACATTATGCAGGGAGGGCAGTCACTTGTTTGAGGTAACCCGGCTCTTAAGTGGTAACACCAGTACATTTTACCTCATGAACTAATGTCATTTAACATGTGACTTGAGTTTCCTTATTCATTGACCTCTCTTCTTCCAGGGAATGCTCCCCAAAAAAGTGGTACAAAAGATGAAGTGGTAAAAAAGATGAGAGCGAGAGTGAGGGAACAGCCGAGCCGTGTGTGGGCTAGAGAAGCGACTCTGTGGCTGTTCTCAGGCCTGTGCTCAGCTTGTGGGTCTTAAATAGACCTTCAGCATGAGAGCACTGTCAGGTCTTTAAACAAAGGGTGAAATGTTTCTGAATCCCAGGGTTTCTAAATCCTTACCCGGCCCCATGGTCAGGGGTATTTTGTGGCTCGTCCTGTCCTTCATTCACCTCCATCAGTCCTCAGGTTCAGTTATGGGACTCGCCAGGATCCAAAGCAAACCCAACAGGTTGGGTCCCAGAGGGACCAGATGAAGTGAAGAGGAGGTGGGTAGGGACTGGAAGGGAGACTGAGGTAGGACGGACTTCTGAAGCCATTCGGAGTGGTATGGCCCTGTGGGAAGCATGGAAAATGGGATGAACCCCCCTCACTCACCCTGACTTGTGATGTGACCCCGGCCCAATGTCTCATTTGGGTAGAGGCCTCATCACCTATATTCTTCTTGCCGACTTGCAGGAGGATATTTATTCCATGCAAGTTGAATGGGAAGTTGGAGATTTTGTGGTTTCTGTTGAAACAATTATATCCTTTTTTTTTTCAACTGAGGAAAATATTTTAAAAAACAGTAATTAAAAAAAACCCCACAGAGATGCCTCACTAGTCACTGAGAACACACTCCAGCTGTAACTTGAGAGGTTGAAGGAAAGGGTCGAGCACGGCATGCACGGATGTCTCTTCTGGTGCCTGGTGCCGAGTGTTTAAAACTCCGACCTGGGGGCATCCTGACATGAGCAGGGTATTTCAAGGTGAGGCTGTGTTATAACATTAAGACTTTACACAGTGAGACCGGTCACTTCTAAACCTTTTGGGCCTTGACTGCCTCCTTCAGCATCATTTACAGGCATTCCCATCTCCAAATCGAGCTTCCCTGGACCACCCCTACAGTAGAAAACCTGTTGTTTTCAGAGGGTCAGGAGTGAAGGTTCTAGAGCCTCCCAGAGCCATCTCTCCAGTGCTTTCTGGCTAGATTCTCACATGACTTGGCGTGTCAGAGTGGCTGTGGGATGAAGAGAAAGGAGAAGTAAGGTCAGCGAGTCTGTGACAGGCTATTCGGGAAGGATCTCCCTCCCCCCATTACACGTGATTCCTATCTGAAAATCCCCCATCATGCCTGGTTTCTCCTCTCTGAGGGTGTCAGCTGGAATGGGATTGCCATCCTTGCCTGTACTCAGCCGTGGGGAGTTCCCAACCCAGCTGGAGATCTGTGTCCAAGGATAGGAATTGGGCACTGGAAAAGGGATGTTGGCTTCCAACCCTTCCAAGTGTTCTCTCAGGACCTGGGCTCACTCATGCCTCTCTTCTGAGGCAGCAGTTGCTGGGTAAACTGTTGTTAGCAACTGTTAACTTCTTGTACCTCCCATTATGTATGACAGAGTTGAACTGCTGCATAGGGTTTTCTTGGCTCCAGATTTTATGAGAACAGCTTATCAGGTCTTATCTTCCTCAGAGCCACTGAGGTGATTTCAAACCACCAAATGTTTAGTTAGCAGTGGATCAGGAACCACGTGTGCCTCCTGGGTTCCTTGCTGGGTGACCAATGGATGCCAAAGGTCCCAGGAAACCCAGGCTCCAGGGGAGAAAAGAACCAGCATCCAGCCCTCAGGAAGGATGACACATGGGACGTTTCTACATTAAGTAAATGGTTTGTAAGCTGTGTGCACACTTAGGAGATGTATTGTTGCCACACCAGTGACAGAGGCCCTTTTACACAAGGATTAACTAAACCCGGGCCCTCCTGGCCTGATTCTCCGAGAGAAGGGCAGGTGATAGGAAACAGGTTTGAACAACAAACAGTGAGCAGTAGGTGTGTGTGTGTGTGTGTGTGTGTGTGTGTGTGTGTGTGTATTCC